>NC_133034.1:16302375-16603500 GCF_048771995.1 Taeniopygia guttata | reverse complement strand
CTCTCTGGGGCAAGGTATGCAGGATGAGAATCCTGTAACTGGGAGGGTAAGGAACTCTACCATACTGCTGACTTCCTTGTGAACTGCTATATTTTTTCCTCTCTAATTATTCAAAAACATGAAGTTATTGCATTAAGTCTGTGAAAAACCTTTCAAAAAGAAATAAAAATCAAAAGTTTAAGAAGAAAAGGAGACGAATAAACTCCATTTACAGAGGAGGATGATGAAGTTGAGCTACTTGAAATATAAAGGACTCTCACACTGCCTCTGCAGTATTCCTCCAATATGGTATATGATCTGGACCACTTTTAAGGATAAGAGTAGAATAGTCTCCATCCCAGTTACAAATTTTGGGTCTCAGCTAACAGCTTTATTTATGAATGTGAGGATGCAAAACAGTTTTCAAGAAAGGAAAAAAATGGAACTTTGAAAACACAAAGAAGTACAGAACCAATGCTCCCATGGAAAACGCCGCTACATCGCTACCAAAGTATCCACAGACTGAGGCTCTGTGCTAAACTGGTCTCTGAAAGAGAGCTCAAAGGCAGTCCCTAAAAAACCCAAAAATGGGGTTTGTAATTAAACACTTAAACAATCTTTACCATAACAGAGGGATCAAAGAACTCAGATGGGCAACAGAATCTTTTCCAACCAGGTGATGGTACCACTATGTTGGATCAGTTTCTCTCCACTTTTTCTCCCTCAGGGCATTAAGTTTTTTACCATTCCAAGTAAAAGTAATAAAGAGAGAGAACTCTGCCACCATCTTAGCAAGATGTCTGGAGAATTCTAGTGACATATGCTGTATTCTTCTGCTCACTTTTATTTCAGGGACTTAGGAAGGTGGGCTCAGTGCCAAGTCCATCTGCCAGGTTAGCCCACTGTTACAAAACGGCTTCCTTTGTTCTGAGACAGTGCTGTCCTCTGCTCCTTCAGGATCCCAAATCGTTCGTTCAACGTCATCCCTGTCTGAAAAATAAAGTAATTTAATCAAAACTTTAAAGGTGTTGGGTTAATTTAATCAAAGTAATGGAGACAGAACAGTTTTTTCTTCAGTCTGTATCATCACTTGACTCCTTAGTTGCTTCACTTGGATTTTTTGTCACTTCCCACACCATTTAAAAGTAAGATTGGACTACACTTCAAGAGCTTGCATTTTCAGAATTCATTAAGAACACATGGTATATAATGCCAGTACTCAAAGCCTACTCAAAATATTATAAGTTAAACTGAGGACAAACAGACTGAAAAATGGAACTTCCAGTACACATTTCCCCACATAGATTCTCTGCAACTTCAAGAAATTCAACATTTTCACCATTTTAATGCAGGTTGCTTTCCAGTTCAGTCAGCTAAGGCAGCAAGCTGGAGTCTAATCTAGAAGTGTGATTAATTTTACACTACAGTAGTAGACTATTTCTGTCATAGCTCTTATTCCTGGATGGAACAAATGCATATCAATGCCTTGACTCCATGCAGATTTCTACAGCTGGCACTAAGGAGCTGATTACAAGAACAGCATCTAACTCTGTCACTCTGTAAGAATCCCTTCAATGACAGCATTAGGATTGCTGCATCAAATCAGGTATGAATTCTTCATGAAACTTATGAAAAATTGCTCATCTTTCAAGCCTTCACATGATCACATTTAATTTTTTTTCCTAGATGGACAGCAAAAGTTGCCTTATAAATTTGGTTGCCAGGGTTCCGGCAGGTCACACAGCTGAAAGCAGCTCACCCCTGAATTATTCACAGTTGCTGATGCAAGCACAGCAGAACACTAGAAGCTTTTTAGAAATATTCAACATTTTAAATCCCATTTAAATCATGTGGGCATACAAAGCATGAACTAGAAGAACAGGAACAGTGAGTTTAGCTACTTGCTTGAAGTTTCACAGTGAGTTAGCGGAGAGACTGGAAGTGGAAACAAGATGTAGTCTTGCTCTCTCTTTCTGTCACTTGGGAGTCTAGGAGCAAAGTGCCTCACTGGCTTTTATTGGTCTTGAAACTACTTCCACAGTTATGAGAGGAAAACTACATTTACCTGTTTTCCAACACTATTTATATCAAACTGCAATGGAACCCCTTTTGGAATCTTCTTCTCTTCAGATTGGTCCCTCTTCATCAGAAACGGTGGCACAGGACTACGAGTTAATCGCAGTTTCTGGGAACTGTGAAAGAAGAATGTTACAAAGGATATGATGAACATGTGTTTTATGCAAGAAAGCCTTAATGCTGATAGAGGTATAAATTCTCCATGAAACCATTTGACCAGACTGACTGAAAAGCTGGAGGGCACAAATTCAAGAAGTAAGTCAGGCAGAACTGAAAAAGGGACCATTTGTTATTGTTATCAGGCACAAAGAGTCCCAGCAGGGAACCATCTTATTTTTTATCTGCAATTCTATTGAGAAATGTGTTATTTGTGATTAATTAATCATATAAATACAAAAAATAAAAATTCGTACAGTCTTCCTTACAGATAAAATACTACCGAGGAAATGCTAATCAAGGCATTTTTAAAATATACCACCTATAAACAACAGTACTATCAACTTCCCAAACACAAATACAGCAATGCTCTCTTTAAGCATAAGTCCAGCAGTATTTTTATGAATCAGGGAGTAACTGTTACCATTACTCATCAAGTAGGTGCTCATTCATTTCAACCCAGAGGCAGAGAACAGCTGTGACGTGGCCTGATTTGGAAGGGACAGATAAAGTGAAAATCTACCAGCCCACCACTCTTCCATTCTATACAATACATCAAGCTCCTAACTGGGACCTGACATGTGAGCTCCAGGTGCGGTATTTTTCAAACACTGCTCAGAAATACTGAGAAAGGGGCCAGACTTAAAAACCTTCACAAGAAGCTTTGACTTTGAGGTCACCTGAAACACTACCTGCAAGGAACATACTAAATGATTCAAAGCAGCAATTTCATTTATGTTCAGAACATTTCAGAACTTAATTGAAAACTCACACTGGGCTTATGATTGCTCCTGGGTTGTCAATAGACACAGTCAGGATCCCACCACTTGTGGTAGAAGTTCGCCACCTAGTTTGAAAACACAAAAATCACTTACAAAAATTGTGCAGAGATTTCAGTCAAGGTAGCTTTAAAGGCACGTTCAAAATATTTGCCAGCAAAGAATGTGCATACTTTCAGAATGTTGGCCAGTACAAAGATCACATGCTATTGACACTTGGCTATTGATTCTTGTATGTTTTACGTTACCTACAGCTATTCAGGAGAGCACTACATCACATGCTCTCGAGGTGCACCAGAACTACAGCACTGACCCAAGAGTTCAGTGCTTGTTTAAAACATTCAGTTTCTTTGCCACAGATGGGGCCAAAATGGCCCACAGCAAATTCAAGAGGAGACAGACTGCACTCTGTGGAACCTGCTGCTTTCCTCAGCCTTTTGTGTTCCCAGGAAACACCCTGCAAAGAGCCCAGCAGGCACAGAATGGTATGGGAAGAGTGTATGTGGGAAGAGCAGAGTGGCCTCATTGGGCTCTGCCTTTTTAATTTCTAAACTGCTTCACAGGCTTATATGCATATTAAATAAAAGGAAAATTACAAGAAGAGCCCAGGATAACAGTGATATTTGAATTTTTCTTCTTGTCTATACAGTATCCATGAGTACTAGAGATTAGCCTTATCCTCTTTCCAACTTCCCCCTCATTCCTGCAAATGTCTTATGCAAACCAACTCCTCCTGGTTAAATTAGAAGACAATTTAGGAAATAAATGAGAATAGGGGGAGGATCACTGTCACTCTAGTTGATGTGCCTAGAGGGGAAAAAATCCACCCTCCTACTATTATCATATTCAGGAAGTCTGAGCTAAAATGAGAATCTTACATGTTACAAAGCTGAAGATTTCCAAATTAGATACTTACTGACGAGTTCTCTTTATAGTCTGATTATCAAGATCTGTTGACTGCACTTGGGCCTGCACCTAAAAACACATCAGTACAGACACCAGATTTGAATACTGTTTCATTTCCTACTGTAGCAGCTGGAAATACAGAAGTTCAAAAACAGAAGTTTAAAGCTGTTTGTATACTCCGCACAAACAGGGTTGTACTTTCAGAGGGACTTCATAAGACATTGAAAAGTAATTCCTTTAAGAACACAAAATAATTTAAACAAAACTGCCAGTAGAGCAATGGCAACATTTTGGAGGACTATGTCAGTCTAAGATACATCAGCACATTACTACACTAGCAAGAAAAGTCAGTCTAGCTCCTGATCCTGTCTGTAATTTTGCAAACCATCTAGAAGGAAGACAACAGCTACTTACAGTCACAATGATGGCAGATGGACAATGAGGGCACAAATAAAAACCACACCTACCACTTTTCATTCACTGTGCACTCTCTAATCTCTCCATCCTACTAAAAATAACTAAAAAATCATTAAGTAACTAAAATAACTGAAATAAACAACTGCAAAATAACTAAAAAAGCAAACCAAACCATAATCAGATGTCTTTCTGCTCTATTATTCATCTGAAGGCAACTTCTAAAAGCTGGACAGAGCTTTCTAACATTAACTTTTGAAAGAAAAAAATAGCACCTTGCAACTACCCTCAAATACTGACATGTTTCATGCCCCTCAGAATTGCTCAATTACATTGGAATGTGAAGCAAGATTCAATGGATTACAGTAACTAAAGAGAACAAGTGCACTTCCCTAGAAGAACCTGTGGCTATTTCCCAGTGCACCTGAAGTTTTTACTCAGATCTGATATTTGAAGTTGATTCATTAATATCAGTTTTACAGGTTAGCTGAGAAACTGAGGCCCAACTGCCTTGCTCTTTTCAAAATTTGTATTTACCTTCAGACCCCTTCTAAACAGGAAAGTTGCTTGACGAGTATCTTTCTGCTGATTTAGTTTGTTTCCAATTCTGACAAACGTAGATGGTATGTTATTCCTGTAATATTTATTAAAAAATATAGTTATAAAAGACTCCACAGGAAACACCTTAGAGACACTACTATGAAAGTCAAAAAAGTGCCCAGAACATCAATAAGGACATCTTTAGTGCTGCCTCTTCAAGAGTGAATGCTTCAGCTGGGATAAGCTCCTCATCCACTAGGTATGAAACATATTACTCATACATGGAGAAATCCCTGTTGGTACATAGAAGCCTAATGTTCATACATCACAGGACAATATGGTCACTAATTCTGCTAATCACTTTGCTCAGTATCCTCCAGCAATTTAAACACTGTTGGTTACATTAAAAAAAAATTAAAATCAATATGTATAATGAAAGTTTGTTTACAGTTTTCAGATATAGACACAGAGTGAAATCTTTTATCATGGAGACCAGTTTGGTTGCAGTTTATAACACATGTTAATTCCAGCACAAATAAAATATGCAATTGCTTCCCTGAAGCTGCAGATGGCACCAGCTTCCACAAAGACATTTAGAAAGTTCACTAAACCATGGCTAACACTTCTGAGAGCTACCAAAATCCACACCGGCCATTTCCATAGAGAATCATAAAACACAGAATGGTTTGGGTTGGAAGGAACCTTAAAGAACCCCTAGATTCAACCCCCCTCTCATGGGCAGGGACACCTCTCACAAGATCAGGTTGCTCAAATATAGGCTGCCTGTGATTTAACTGAAGGCAAAATACCAGGTGCTCAAAAACAGAGGCACTTCCTGAGTGCTCTACATCAAAACAAACATCTGGCTTTGTGTCGAGATCATGTTTGGCACATTCTTGGCTTCCAGATTTGTAGAACTTCACACACAAGGCAGTCTTGACCATATTGCTACTGCCAGTACCTCAGTACCTATTGTCTCCTCTTAGCCTCAGTCCTGTTAAACAAGATTCACTATGGGAAGTTGCCAAGTAGTGTTCAGAAAGCAGGCTTGGTAATTTACCTCCTGTTTAGCAGGGCAGGCCTCCTGAGGGCAGGAGCTTGTTTTCTCTGCATTTCAGATTGTCTCTGCAGGTTTGTTTTCCTTTTCAAGACCGGGTAATTCCGCTGAGCATTCTTAAAAAACAATAAACACATTCAGCATAATGTATGCTGTACACACACAAACATTTTAATTTCAGTTTATTTACAAACTGTGATGAGAATACACTTGGCTTTGTCTGCCTTTCAGAATCTAGTGTAATTTGAAAGCACTCTCTACAATTTAATGAATTCTATATTCTCCACATCCTCAGGAGAAAACAAAAAGCAACATAACTTAGCAGTTATTTTTTCATGATTTTATCTTCCTAAACTGACAAAAATCCATGATGCACATGTCTTAAAATTAGTCTTCTTCAGAAATCCAAAGGCAAACCCCATTCTACAATACTGAATGAGATAAAGCAGGCAACAATGCCCTGGAGCAGTGCAGAGAAGGGAGCCCACTGATGGAGTTTAGTACTCTGCAAAAACTTCATTTTTTTAACAGCACACGCTTAGAACCTGCAGGTTGGCTGAATCATTGGTCTGTAAGAAAACCAATTCTCCTTGTAAAAATACAGTAACTCCCTCCACACTCACATAGAATATACTCCTGTACTTCAACTCTCATGACTTGCAACCCAATTTAGTATTACAAACTATTTTCACACCTAGTCCTTATCGAGCCCAGTCAAAACAAATGAGAACTCAGCTAACACATTCCCAATTTGGTAACAGCTTGTACCATTTGTCTCCATTTTATATTTCAGTAGCACTCTTCTGAAGTGCTCATGTTTCATTTTTTTAGACCTGTTCTGACACGAATCACCAGGGTTGCATTAATTAATTACCTTCTCACTCAGTGGCTGTCTGTTCAGAGGACTGATCCCTTTGTGTGAACCCACAGCTTTCTTGGCTGCCAGGCCAGTTATGACTCCGTAAGGACGCTTCTTCCCTGCTATCTTCTTCCTGCGCCCCAAACGATTCTTGCCATAACCTGCAACAAGGACAGAAAGCTCAACAATTCTTCCTGAAAGGAAAAGATTAATGCTTTAAGATGCCTCGCAGGCAGCACAAGTTACTTGGCTGCACACCTCAAGCCTTAGAGCAGAGGCCACCACTTGAAGACAATTTGGTCACTCAGTTGTTTAGCAGGTCTGGCCCAAGCCCCAGCACAGCAACTATCAGCTTTTCATACAGAGCAGTTTTACTGTAGTTCATTGCATTAATTTTAGCTGAAAATTTCTTATTTGACATGTCTGCAGGGAGAACTTAAGGATCTTCTAGCACAGAATGCTCTGAAATGGAACTTCATGAGGTACTGAACAATATAAAACCAAACTAGAGAGTCCCTCAGCTTCCTACCCATTCAGTAAACTTCAAATTACTAGTTTAATTTAAAAGGGAAAAAAAAAAAAAAACAAAACAAAGATTATTTACTTAAATCAGTAGTTCCCAAACATGACTCAGAATAAAAGAACACAGCAATTGGTCCACAAAAGCACACTAAACAGCACATTCATTATATAACATTTGAAGTGTTTTCAACTAGAAGTCTGCATGACAGTGCAGCCAAACTGAGGACTGAAAGAAGCTTTTGAATATAAAAGGCTTGTAAGTCTGAGGTCCATAGTATCTCCAGTTACCAGGGTTTGATTAACCCAATCTAGAGTCATTTAGCTTCAAGCTATCAATACAGACCATGCTCCAATTTTGTGCCCAAGCACCCTTGCCTCTAGAACTTCAGACTGTAAAACAAATTTCAGACTGAAGAGTCAGCTCTCTAGCATCGATTTATTATCGATGGTGTTAGGTCAGATATGTTAAAACCAAATGAGTTTTAACATATCTGACCTAACACCATCGATAATAAATCTGCGCTTTCTCATGAGACAGGAGCCATGACATGAGGTAAGCCACTGGTCTGAATCCAGCTCAGATCAATTTGCCATGGAGAACTGCTGTGTACACACATTTTGTGTCTGGTTAGCAAATGCTCTTCTTTTCCAAGAGAAAAGCTGAGAAACAAGGTTGCTTAGGCTGAAAGGGATCTCACAAGACCTAAAAACCTCTGCTCAAATAAATGAAAACATCCAAGATAGCTCAGGCTGCATAGGACTTTGTGCAGTTGAATCACCAAGGACAACTTTCATTCAAATGAACAACACTCATCTGTTTTTAACCCCAAAAGCTGAATAGAATCCCAGCTCAAGTTTATTGCTTCTTTCCAGAAAGTTTGGCAGCCACTTCTAAAACCAGAAGGAACTGAACACTGTTGATCATTTGTGGTTTCTGCAGTTGTCCACAGAGGCTTTGCCACTTATCAAAGTAACTTCAAGAACAGAGTATTAATAAATCTACTAGTAAGCTACTAATAACTACAATGCTCACAAGAAGTATTTAGTAACACCGTCTGCTTAAAAACAATATAAGAGATTTATTTTCAGTGGGATAGGAGGGAGCCATTGAACTATTCACAATGCTTAAAGATGTCATGAATCTGGCGATTTTGCAAAGAAATTGTTTGCTTTTTCCTAGAACACAGGCAGGCAAGCTGGTAAGGTTCCAGTAGAGAAAAAACTGCCTAAGACACTAGTACTTAGGATTTCAAGTTTACAGATCAAGTTTCTCCTAAAATTCTAAATCCTAATACTTGCTACTTTTGTGGCCTTTTGATGATAAACAATTGCACTTGACAACTGCAGTTATAAACAGAGCCTACATGTTTGCTAATCTAGAACTTAAATTAACTTACTCTTCACCCACACAAATATCTTCACACTTGGGCTGAGAGATGTAAATTTTTCTCCAGCCCTGTCACCACTTTATTAGAAATGTACAAGTAACACAGTTGTGTGGGCCTGCATAGAAACCAAAACTCCTGAGCCCTGAGTAACACAACATTCCACTGATCCCTAAAGATATTTGTGTCTAAGACACAAAGGAGGAGCTGCTGCTACAACAAACACTAAGCAAGACAAAGATAACACAGGATCATTGCAAGTACACACCAGACAGATGTGCCTTTGTTTTCCAGGAATGCTACTAAACAAGAAATTGCATGTATTAACCTAATTAGCTCATGGTGGTAAGCTTTCTAATCAGACAGTATTCTTCCACATTTTGATCATCCTGTACAAAACAGATACTTTTCAAAACTAATTGCAAGCAAAACCAGTCTGCACTTCAAGCTGAAGCTATCCATGTACTGAACTAAAGCCTGGGAATAATTTTAAAATGTCTCCTGTTTATAAAAAAACCCATGAGTTACTCAGGGGAACGTACAGCAAAGCTGTTATTGTGCACTTTTCCTCACTCCCTGCCTAAATGACTTTTCCCTCTTTTTGTACTCCACTGTTAAAACACTGGCTTCCCCTTTTTGTATTCCACTGTAAGAACACTGGCTTAAGAAGGCTGACACAGTGCTTCCTTTGCATCTCAAGCTCTTACAAGAAAAGCCAACTCACACTGTGCACTATCCATTTAAATAATCCCGAGCCAGGATTAAGTCTGTAGTAACAGATACTTTGGGGAGGCCTATAAAGAAAATTCTACCCAGCAAATATGAATATGCTTTTCTTTTGCACAAAGCTCTGAGCTCTGGCAAGGCCTCCACATCTCCCAATACAAATGCTTTGGCATAAGCACTTGTTTTGTCCATCTCTGAGAAGATGCAAGGTATCATCACAATTTCCAATATTAAAATTAATTTGAAGAATCAGAAAGCAAGCCAATTCTTCCCTGAGTTAAAGACAGTTCCTTAAGCATCTAAGCTCTCTGGTGGCCAAACACATCAATTACTTCCTCACACTGAATCAGAAACAAAACCAAGTATAAATAGATTAAAAATATCTCTGAGTTATTATCAAAAGACACTATTTGAAAGACAAGTGAACTGACCATGTCAATCTACACATTTCATTATTCTACCCTTCAGCTCCAGAGAGATAATGTGGAATCTGTGTTATATTTGGCAAACACACACCTTTCTGCTGTTGCATTCCCCACTTGGAGCCTTGTGAACTGAACTGTTGAGCTCGATTCTGCTGAAGTCCTCTTTTTATTTTGGGAGAATATTGCTTTCTCTCTTCTTTCTTGTTCAGCTTGATTATATCATCTACAGGAAGAAAAAAGAAAAATGGAAATACTGTATAAAATTTGACATACTGAGTAAAACTCTCAAAAAGCCTGGAGTCACAGGAGACAGACCAGTCAACCCTGCAAAGGCACCACATACAAGTTAAGGTTTCAGAAATATTAGCACTATAAACATCCAGTCCCTGCTACATCTTACGTAACTTACTTTATAATACAATGCCCCAGCAGAATGGAAGCAGCTGCATACATCCAGAAAATGTGAGACCCATGTAAGATCATGACATTCAGCCCAGCATTAAATTTTAATTTAGGTGACTCCATTAGTTTTTGTACACTGTTAAAGAAAATGAAAATCCAATCTCATGCCCAGACTTTGCAGAGAACAGATAAAATGTTAATTCCAGCCTTAGTTCTTTCATCCTATGCTACTTAAGAAATATCACACAGACACAATTCAGGCCATCAGTTATCTTCAGATGCTCACCAGGACTGAAATGAGGAAAAAGGCAAGCAAGACATCTCTCCCCAGGAATCTACAATCCAAAGCAATTGTCTTATCTATTGTCCAGAGAAACAATCTCAGACAAGTTATTAATCAGTTCAAAAATATGTATAAGAAACAAGCTGATGAAAAGCAAAGAGCAGGTCTGTCCAATGCAAATTATGCTACACCAGCTTGACTTCCTACACTGACCTGGTAGCCAGCTCTGGAGAAAAGAGCAAAGCAAGAGGTGTGGCAACTTTTACCTGACTGCCAGCTTGTTTACAAGAACACCTTAAAGGAAACTGCCAAACTGTGTTTACTGCATCTTCATCATGGGATTACAACTGATAAAAAATGTCATGTTTCTATAGGGAGCCTCCCCAGATATGTGGACAGTCTTTTCCAGTCAAGGAAAGATGGGAATGAGGTTACTGCATCTGTGGCTGAACTCAAATGGACTCATAAGGGGTAGAACAGAGAAAACAGTGTAAAAAACATAAACAACAAAAATCACAACACTATTATCCAGTGGTTTGCATGTTGTCAAAAAAAAACCTACGATAAAATTAATTCACCTTGCTGCAAAAATCTACCAGGACAAGAACACCAATACAGATCACTCAGGGTTTGATATCTACATAATCTTCTTTACCAAAGGGGTTGTCCCTAGAACAAGGATTCCAAGCTATCCTTTTATACACAAAGAAAACCAAAGCCACTTTAAACATGGATTCATGCTTCACAGTTCATCTGCTTCATCTTAAATCAAATTTTTTCAAGTTGCTGCACACAAGGTTACAACTTTTTAAATAAAAGGATTTAAGTTTCAGCTATTCTCTTATTTGGGTAAATGAAGGATATTTGAGATTTCATGCATTTGTTAGAGGAGCCACACTGAAGCAGTCTTCTACCTCACATGACATCAGAGACCACAATTACAGCTAGAACAGAAGAGTTTTCTGGGAACAGTATCAAACTGGAAGCTCAGCTGCACATAACACAACCAAACATGTTTAATCTTTATTACTATATGAGAATTTACTCAACATCATGCTTTAAATCTTAAGACTTCCTAGATTAGGGTCATGTCGGTTTCTTTGATATCACACTAGGTGCGAGACTGCATCTTCTCTTTGGTTATACCTGACACAGAGCTTTCACCTGGGGACAGCAGCTGGGGTGACAACGTTCTCATACACCTAAAGAAGCACCCACTTCAGAACACCACTTTAAAACAAGATCCTTATGACACTTCAACAGTCCTTTGCAGTCTGCTGTTAGTTAACGGCCAGGACACGTAGCAATGACTGACTGAAAGGTTAACTCAGCCAGGAAACATTAGAATATGTGAAAATACAACAAGCCAGGATCAGTAACTCTATCAGCAACCCTGAAAACAAAGATTGTGTGTAATGGGTAAAAACAGATTTAGTTTTCTATGAATGCTGGGGCGCTACTCTACATTCAGACAAACTCTAGATATCATTTTACAAGTTATCTCCACTGAATTATTTACAGAGGGAAAAACTCTACATACCCTCTTATTTTACGGTGGCCCAAAAAGAGACAAGTCCACTATTAATAATTTCAGTTCACACTGTGATTCTGCTTTTTGAAGAAAGTCTCCTGATAGCACCAACCTATTATGCTCTGGTAGAATCACAAAGCAATACTGGAGTGTACAAAACCAATTAAATACTTTTTTTCCTAATAAAAGTAAACTGGAGGATGCAGTCCACGAACATACCAAACTGTCCCTGACTCTTAATGGGACTCAGTACACAGCACCAGAAAGGAAGTTCTCTGATATACCTCCCTGAAGTATCTACAGCGGGGATGTCACACTGGAGAGACACAGCTCTGCAGGTTTGCAATGAGTCTGTGCAACTTCCTAACACACACACCCTGCAACAGGAGGGCAGGGGACAACGGGCTAGATTGCACAGCAGACTACGTAGGAGAGGCAACGTCATGCTTGGCGTGGCTGGTCCTATACTGCAAAGAAGTTAGACAGGAGACTTGCCACTGCCGACTTCCAAGCCTAAGAGTAAAAAGGCCAGGCCAGCTGAGAGACCACCGAGCCTCACCCATCCCTATAGTTGCGAGGGCCAGGAGAGGCCCTGGGACGCTCCCCGAGGACCACCCAGTACTGAGGGCCTCACCAGGCCAAAAGCAGGCAGCGCCCCGGTCTGCGGCCTGCTCAGACCGCCAAGCGACACAAAGGGGTCCCGGCTGTTCCCCGCCAAGGATCGCGACCCCGATCCCCGCTGCCCCCGGTGGCCCGGCCGGGACCCGCCCCGAGCCAGCCCCGGCGCTCGCCCCTCCCGCGCCCTCGCCGTGGGAGGGTCCCGTCCTTCCCCCCCACCCCGCCCTCCTTGGTTCCGCCCGCGCCGGTGCCGGGCGCAGCCCCGTTGGTTCGTCCCGCCCCTCACCGTCCCCGGCACTTGGTTCAGCCCGAGCCCCCCGCCCTGTCACCTGCCCCAGCCCCACTCCTCACCCAGGGACATGTCGATCTTCTCCACGCTCTCGCCGCCGCCGTGCCGGGCCCCCGCCGCGGCCGAGGAGCCCGGGAGCGGTGCCGCAGCACCGAACGCGTTCATGGCCGCCTCCCTCACTCCGGACCGCCCCACAGCCGGGCCTGCGCATGCGCAGCAGCTCCGCCCAGCCAGGGCACTGCCGCTCGCGCCGGGCAACGGCGCAGCGCCCCTCTGGCAGCGCGCCCCCTGGCGGCCGGGAGGAGCAGGTACAGCGGGCGGGGGGCGAGGCGGGGGCGAGGCGGGGGCGAGGCCGGGGCGAGGCCGGGGCGAGGCGGGGGCGAGGCGGGGGCGAGGCGGGGGCGCGGGTCCCGCGGGGCGCCGCGGCCGCTTCCCGAAGCGGCTTCTCCAGGGCCGGTGTCCTTGGGAGGAGTGAGGGGCGCACCGGCCTGGGCCCGGGGAGGGCGGCGGCGCTGGGAAGCAGAGCTGCCGGCAGGGCGCGGGGCGCAGGGCGGTTGTGCGGGCTGCAGACCTGCTGGCTGCTGAGAGGAGGCACGGAGGTGGTTGGAAGCACGGAGCGCCTCTCCTATGAAGACAGGCTGGAAGATTTGGGGGTTTTCAGCCTGGAGAAGAGAAGGCTCAAGGAGATCTCATTACAGACTTCCAGAACTTGAAGGGGCCTCTAAGAAAGATGAGGAGAGGTTTTTAAGCAGGGTTTGTTGCAACAGGACAAGGGGTGATGGCTTTAAACCGAAAGAGGGTCGATTTAGACTGCATATAAGGAAGAATGTTTTTTACAATGAGAGTGGTAGAATGCTGGCACAGACTGCCCAGGGAGGTGGTGGATGCCCTATCCCTGGAAACACTCAAGGTCAGATTGGATGGGGCTCTGAGCAGCCTGATCTAGTTGAAAATATCCCTGCTCATGGCAGGGGGGTCAGACCACATGACCTCTAAATGTCCCTCCAATCCAAGCATTCAGTATTGCAGGGCAGTGAAGGGTGTTCAGCTGAGAAGCTGACTATGAGATGCTTTTGCCTGTGACCCTGTGCAATTGAGAGAAGTAATCTGTTCTGTGAACAACAAAACCAATGCAGGGTGGTTTTGAGCACGATTATGTTTTGAAACGTCAAACAGCAGAGTTCAATCTAGGTTCTCATTTCAAAATAACATGTAAAGCTTAAAACTACTACTTAAGCCCAGAACAATGTGTCCATAAATTGTTCTCTTTGGGTTCTTTTCAGAGTTGTTATCTTTGCCAGTTTTTGGTCAGAATCGCATGATTGCGAAATTCAAAAGAGAAGCTGTTTTTTTTAACAAGGAATCTAGCAAAGCCTTTCCCTCCTCCCTGTATATTTGCATTCTTTGGAGCTGTGGTATTGGTGGGTCAGCAGTACACATGTGCCTAGTGGGCAGCTGGCTGCTGCTAAACAAGTTACACATAACAGGGCTTTTTTACACAACAGCACTTTCTTCATTTGACACTCTATTACAATTAAGGGATAGTGATTATCTCTACATCTTGCTCATGGTTGGTTGAAATTGGTCACCGAGTTCCAGAGACAGAAAAGGAAGGAGCAGGTGGACTGACAAGGTGATCTCAGAGGATGAACTTCTGTCAGAAGCTAGGCAGTAAATGCTGAAAGGAAAAGCCACACCTGTTTCTCCTCACAACAGTCACCTGGCATTACTGTCCACACCTCCCCGAGTTTTCTCTGGGAGCTGTGCTGAGGCTGCCGTCCTAAAGGTGGCATGACCAAAGCATAGCTTGTTTTAGGGACTGCCTGCTTGCCTCCAGAGGGGGAGCTCCATACCGAGACTGCAGGGACTGTATTGCAAATGCCCTTGGGTAGGGATAATTATTTCCATACATGACCTTGCACACTCCTCCTTCCAGCAGGAACACTCCCACATTTCTTTCATTGCCCACATATTCCATATGTGCATTTGCTAAAATAAACACTCTGTGGCGAGTGCAATATCCCGAGTACCTGACACACAGTGAGCTCCAGCGTGTGTAATCCCTGTCACAGTTCTGTCCTGCTGTGCTGGGAGCTACCTGCTCTGAAAAATGGGAGATCTTTTAGGAGTGTTACCGTGAAAGGCAAGAATAAGAGGAGTGAGTTTAAGCTTTCTGTCCTCAGCTGTGTCCTGTACTACAGACTGCTGACAAGGCCTTGCTCTCTCCATTTACACTCTTTATCCATCTCTTTTTAAATAAGGCCAAAAATATGTTTCTGGATGTTCCTCGAGCTGCTTCCTATTGTCTAGAACAGAATGGCTCAGTTACTGTCACAGGACACCTCCAGCTAGTGAGAGATTTTCCCTTCAGGCAGGAGAAACTCGTGACCACAGTGCTGGAGGCTGACAGTTCCACCCTGTTTTCTTCTCTGTGTTCTCCAGGGGCAGCAGAAGTTCAGACATGGAGTTTTGGACCCATAGATTTAAAAACTTTTGATAACATTTTCCCCCAGGTGAGATTGGATGACAAGTGATTGATGACAAGTGGGAGGTTCTTATAATCAGGCTACATTTCTAAAGCAAATATGCTATTGCCAGATTACCATGAACTACTAAAAATAGAGGTGCCAAAAGATGTATTTTTGAAAAAGCATTAAGTCAAATGCCCATGAGGCTGAAGGGTCCAGCTCCATCTGGGGACTGTGTCACACCAATAAACAAATGCTCTGTTTACTCCCAACAAACACATGAACTGCAAAAGTGGCAGATGCTACCTGTCCTGGTGACAAGTGAAATCAGACCAAATCCAGATTTTACCATATCCACCAGCTGTGTTTATTACACAAACAGGATACCAGCTGTCTGCTGCTCAGCACAACAGAAAACCAGGCACAAGGTGTGATCCTGAAGAGTATTTTCTTTCTGTGTTCAGAATGGTTTGGGATCACAAAGGCAACCATACAAACATCAGCTCTTGGTTTGCTGTTTGGCTCTCAGGAGTGTGTCAGCATCCAGCCAAGTGACAAATCTTCTACGTGGCACTGAGGGCTACAAAGAATGAAATTAGATCTGTTAATTTTATCTGCATGTTCCATTTCACTAGACATGATCATCTAACAATCACAGTAGTCCAGATGACTTGATTTCCTCCAATATGTTTACTGTGAGAGTCAACACAGTCTGATGCCCTGAGACCTAACATGCCATGTACAGGCAGTGCTTTCAATCAGTGGGCTCTACAAAAGGAATTTCTGCCTGACGACTGGATTCAAGTTGTTGTTCCACACTTGTATGCAATTATGATGCATGAGAAGTCCTGGTCTCTTCACTAAGCATGTTCTGAAAAATAAGTTATTGTTGTTATTATCAAGAACAGCAGTACAGAATCTTGTATCCCTCTGTGCTGTGGAAGTACTGTACTGGTAAAATAAACCACATAGAAAATGTCGGGTCAAGGGGTGCTTTTTCATGTATGCAGCACAGAGTTCTCATTTCAAGTGACAGTTATAGGGAATTTCCATTTTACAAATGCCTGGCTTTGGTTTTTGAGGCATCAGACAACTCCAGAGACGTATCTAGGTTTTCTCTCTGATAATAATTTGTCATTGACTATTCTCAGCATCACTTTTTCCTTTTTGAAGTCTCATTTCACCGCATTTCGGCGGAAGGCACGTCTTTGCTGTATTTTCCACGTCCTCCTCGCAGTGGGCGGTAGAGCAGAACGCTCTTTCCGTTTCTCTGCAGGTGTGATCGGTGCATGGGCTGTCCCTCAGGGACACGTTGTTTGGTTTTTTTTTACCTTGCCGTCGCATTTTCCTCATCACGTGCAAGGCAGGATTTGGTGAGGGTTATTTCACCAATCCTTGTGTTTTTTTCCCAGCGCTTTGAACGCGGGGGGACACCGAAAGCTCCGGGGCGTGGGAGGCTGCAGCGGGCCGCCCGTCATAACGCCCGAACGCCGCGGTGCACGCTGGGAGTTGTAGTCCGCCGCGGCACTGGGTGCGCCGGGGCGGCGCGGTGCGCGCCGGGAGCTGTAGTCCGTGGGTGCGGCGGGGCGGGGCGGGGCGGGCGCTCGCCCCTCCCGCGTGACGGCGTCGCGGTGGCGGCGGCGGGGCCGGGATGGAGATCGGGCCCCACGCGGGGCACGCGGAGAGCCGGTGGGGCCGCGCGCGGCGGGACACGCGCGGGAGGGGCGGGGTGCCGGGGCTCGGCCCGCGGGGGCGCCCGGGTGTGGTGGGGGCGGCAGTGGCCGGCTGTGGGGCTGCGTGGGGGCGGCAGGGCGCTGTGTGTGCGTGTGCACGCGTGGGGCGGCCACACTCGTGCGTGTGTGTGTGTGTAAGTGTGTCTGGGACGCGGCGCGGGATGTGCGTGCGGGAACGCGGGTGGCAGCAGTGCCAGCGGTGCGTGGTGCCTGGGCAGCAGTAGGGATGCGCGGGGGATGCTCCTGGAGAGCTCACGTCCTGCGTGGGTGCGTGGGGGTACCTGTGGGCGAGCAGGGAATGAACAAACCTCTCGTGAGTCGGATCGCTGCTTGCAGAGCGTGACACTGCCCCCGGCTCGGTCTCTCGTGGGAGGAAGCACACGGCGGGCCGGGCTGTCAGAGCCATCACCCACGCGAGGCCAGCACATCGCTCTACTCGCTGCCCTGGGAAGGAGTCTCAGCCACTGGAGCCGCAATGATGGCCACGGATGTGTACCCTCAGTAGCTGGTGCCCTGTCCCCACTCTGTCCCCCATCAGCCGTGGGCCGCACAGCAGCTGCCAGGTCTCTGCTTCACATGCCTTGAGCTTAAGGGTGAAACCACCGCGCCCTAAAGCCGTGCTGCCACCCTTCAGGTGGTTCTGCAGCTTGCTGCTCTGGCATCCTGTCTCCTGTCCTTCTGGCAGTCATCTGCATCCCCTCTTCTAGGTGCTGAACAGAAATTTATTTATTTATCTCTTTATTCCTGAAGGCGAGGCCCTGCACCTGCCTGCACATGGCTGGTGGTGAGCATGGTGATCTCGGCTGTGTGGTCTTCATATGTGCTTCAGGCCTGGTGGTTTTTTTGGTAGCATTTATGAGCAGCAGAGGCTGTTTCCTGGAGGTGTTTTGATGACGAGTTCTATTTACTTCAGGTTTTTACATGTGCAATGATTTTGCCCTGGCGCTCACGAGCACAGGGCAAATGTTGGATGGAAATTGGAAGTGTTGGCTGGGGAGGAAGGAGCAGCCGAAACTTGATATGGGAGAGAAGCATTCCTTATCTGAGGGGCTCAGCCAGTCGCTCTATTCCTGCTTGCTATATCAGCTGGGAAAATGCTACTGGTGCTTTTAAAGCTATAGCACAGGTTTGGGGTGCCTTCTGATCTGCATGGTTTGAGCTGTTCTCCCTCTTTACTAATGCTTCAGACACATCAGGTTCCAAATGGTAAAAGGAATTGACTGCATTCACTGCTTTGTCTTTCCAGGCTCATCTTTGTGCATTTTCTTGCCTTTGCAAGCACAAGTCCTGCACTACCAGACTCTGCCATCGTGTGACTAATAGGGATGGGGTGGTGCCATCCCCAGCACTCCTACAGGGACAAGGAGGGCATCATCCCCCATTGGTGACTGCACACGCAGGAGCCTGCTTATTCTCCTGGCTGGCACTGATGCCTTGGGGAGGATCCAGCATGGGCCTTACGCTGCCTTATATTTTGTGTGATGTGGTTAGCATTTTTATTCCCAGTGAGGTGCCATTTCACACTGGATTGTGGCAGTTACCAATAGGGAATATATAGAGATCACTGGATCCATCTTCTTGTGCATTACAGAAAATGCAGAAACAAAAGTTATTTTGTTGAAGTCCATCCTTCAGTCAGCACAGGAGAGGAAAATTAAGACCTTGTGCTGGATTTTTCCTCCTAGCAGCAGGTCTGAAATGCATCAAGTGGCAGGGCGGTAATGCCAGTGTACAGGGAGGACATTGTCCTTGGAGGCAGGAGGCTCTTGGTGTGGTGCAGAGGACACAGCAGTCCTAGGGGGAGCAGATGGGCCAGTGGTCAGCTGGGCAGGTTAGCAGCGAGCTGACACCTTTGTCTCTGGCACCAGGAAGACCCACAGGGACAACAGGGCCAGAGGAGAGGGTTCCTGAAGGGAACCTGTGCTGTGAGCAATGGAGGGATATGAGCAGCTGCTCTCAGTGGGGTGGGCTGCTGTGGGGATCTGCTCTGCCTGTCACTGCCTCTGGCTGCCTGCATGCTCATCACAGGCAGGTCCTGTGCAGGTTGAAGCCCAATGGACACTACCCTGGGTCAATAAGTTGTGGTCATCTGCTTGGGAGAGACTTAGCCAGATGAGCAGGTGAGCTATCTGCCATGGGAAGGTTAAAAAACACCTTTAATCCCTATTTTCTTCCCTCATCCTTTGCCAGTGCAGAGCAAGAATGCATCAGCAAGCAGCACGTCTGGGCTGTGTTTGCTGGGGGCACCTTTTGTGGTTGTGCCCCCATTTTCTATCAGTGCCAGCTTTTAGCATGGATGTGAGTTTCACTGCGTGTTCCTTTTCCAGCCAGCCTGCTCAGCTATTCCTGCCCATCCCTGCTGGGCTGGCAGAGCTCTTCTGGCTTCCTCTGCCTGTCAGCCACTCCCCGCGACTGCAGATGAATTGCACGAAGCCTGGCTTTCTTTAATCCCTTTTCCCAGCAGTGCTGAGCCTGCTGGAGGAGCAGGCGGGGGAGTCCAGGGAAGGGGCTGCTGGTTGTCTGGGAGATCTGGGGACAGCGAGGCAGGAGCAGGCTCTGTGCAGGGCAGTTTTCAGTTTCTGCAGGAAGAACTGACAGCCAGCGCAGGAATGAGTGTCCTTAGATATTTGTCAGAAGTCGCTCCGTAACCTCAGCATCCTTAGCCCAACCTGTTTAGTGTGCTAAGAAGGATCAAGAGAGTCTTCCAGGTGGAGGTCAGGATTCAAGCAGCCATTGTTGGGTGCCTCCTGCAGAGCACAGGAGATACACAGCAGATGATGTTTGCAAGAAAGATGAGCTTCATTTTTATTTTTCATTTTTGAACACTGTCTACTTGTGTGATTCTGTTTTGGAAAGTAATCAGGGTTTGGTTTTATTTTAAATGAAGAAGTCAGCAGCATGGCTCCTTGCCTCTGCTGTGAGTCAGGTTTGCTGACTTGGACCAAGAGAAGTTCCTACCCTTGCTGGCATGGAGGGGCTGAAGAAGCCATGGAAGAGCAAGCAGCATTCCCTGTTGTCAGCAGTGGCAGCATTAGGCCATTTTTTGCTACAAGGCTGTATTCTGTGTTTTATCACTCCAGTGCAAAAGGTTCAGTTATATTTGGGAAAGTTCCCGATGGCAGGTTGGTGTTGCTGTACTTGAAGATGGAGTTTGCTGTGGTAAAGAAAGGAGACCCAGTGCCAAGTTGGGTGGTGGAGTTGGTCATTAAAATTGGAGGCTGGATCAGAGGTTGTGTTTAAGGGAGGAGAGGGATGCAGCTGACATCTCACTGCTGCTCCATGGCCCTGTCAAATACCCGTGGCCCTTCTGATTGGGGGAACCAAGCTCTGCTAGATCAGGAGAGCAGAAACACATGTGGTTCTTGCAGGGGAAGCTCTGGTCTTGTTCTGTGACCCTCCGGGGTATTATTCACTTTGCCTTACTGTAAATTGGGGTGTTCTCACGATGTAATATGAATTTGCTTTACCCCATGCCAGGCTTTCTATAGCATTAGCAAAGGAGAATTCTCCTTATTCAGGAAAAAACAGATTTCTTAGTAATGCTCTGAACACCAAAAGAAAAGGGAACTTGGCCTATCTTCATCCCTTCTGGCAGGGGAGCACACCCTGCTGCTAATTCAGGGTTGCCCCAGAGTCCAGTCAAAGCTGAAATGTGGTTAGCTGTGCTCTATTTCCCTGCCACCTGCAGCCAGCTGTATGGGTCCTCATGTCTTCAGCCGTGTGTCACTCTGTACTTTTCAGCATGTTCCAGCCCAGAAACAGCTGGGGTTTGGATATCAGAAAGATCTTGTGTGTCCAACTTGTGAACTGCTTTGGGCCAACAAGTCCCATAGAATACTTACTGTCTACCAGGATTTAATTCACTTTTGGTGGGTTCAGGATCACCTTTGCAAAGGCGCTTTAATTATGTGGCTTATTCTCTATGTGCTTCTGTGTTCAATGTTTTAACATTTTGTGATTATTTTGTTCAAGGATTGCTTACCCTTAGTTTCCCCATGCTAGGAAAGAGCCATGGATCCTGGTTTTTACCTCCTGAGATGCACAAGTCCTTTAATGAGACCAACCATTCATTTAGAAAGGCACGTCTCTGTGTGTGCTACCCTTGTACACACATCCTTGTGTGCATCACCTGCTTTTTATAGCATGAAATAACATGGGAGGGAGTTCCCCTGACTCACTGACTTGGAATATCAGTGGCGTGGCTGAGCTTTCACTTGCATTTCCTAACTCGGAGTGTTAGAAATATCTTAGGGAGGAGCTGCTGATGTTCTGAGCTCAGTGGCTGCAGGGATTCCTCTCTAGGCACCCACAGCCAAAGAACATCTGCATTGCTCCGGGCAGGGATGGGAAAAGCCCCTAAATTCAGCAGAGCTGGATCATGGCTGTATCTCCTTCAGGAAGCTGCCTTTGATTTATATTTGATCTGCATTTTTCTTCAGTCTCGTCTGAGATAAAGCCCCAGGCCTATTAGTTTGAGTACAACATGAACATACACATGCTGCTGCATGCACTGCAGATCTGGTACAGAGCTCTGGTGCTGTCAGGGTGACAGGCTTTGCTGGTGGGATGGGTTGGTTTCTGTGTGGTTTAAGCTTAGGTGGGCACTGGAAGTGGTGATGTTTCCCTCATGAGGAAGTGATATGAATGGGCAGCTTGAAGTAGAGTCAATAATTAATGATTAATTAATCTGCTTGTTCAACTAATCAGTTTAGCAGTAGTGAACAAGTCTCAAAAAGAGAATATTGGTGAGAAAAGCTTTGTTGTAATTACCAGGAGTATGCAGCCCACACTTTGATCCCTGAGGGATGAAAATGAGAGCAGTTTTAAATAATGCTATTTATTTGTTTTGCTTCTTTTTCCCCTTGTGTTTTGGAAATCCAGTTTGGTTTTGGCTGTGAGAGGGACTAACTTCTGAAACACCATCGTGTTTCTTGCCAGTTGAAAACTTGAACTTTCATGCTAAGGTGTCAGTTAGGGTGCTTTTGTTACAAACCTTGCAGAGACTTTTATTTTTTTGGTTATTTGCACTCCTAACTGTACCTTGCAACATTCCTGTTCTCCTGAGAGAATGGCTCCTATTTGAATGTGTTTTTGACAGCTGCTGTTCATCTGGCAACATTGTCAAACAGCTTGAGTGGGAATCTCAGTCACCCAAAGCTTCCTTCCCCAAAGCTGCTTTTCCATAGTCAAATGATGTTACGTCTCCACACCGTCGCTCCTGCTTTGTGGTAGATAATGGTGATTTCTTGCTGCACGCAGAGCAGCCAGGGGGGATGATACTGATGAACTGTTGTGCAGCAGTTTGCTAATCTCTGTCCATAAGATGATAATGTTTTTGCAGGTTGTACCTACAGCAGGTCAGGGCCAAGAGAGCGGCTGTACAGCAGGAGATGTAGATGAAGTGTCATCCCCCTGGGAGAGGAGCACCTCTGCATCCTGACAGGACTGGAGCTCTCGATGTGATGTGCATTGCTCAGGGAATGATGCTCTGTAAACACAGGGTCTGCTCAGTGTGCTGGGCCTCACACCCTTCCATACAGCTGCTGTGCTCCTGAGGGCCTGTTGCTCTCTTAGAGAGAGCATGTCAGTGAACAAGAGCCTGCTAGAAAGTTAATCCCCAGGTTTTTTGGCCCAGACTGGGCATGTGGTGCATTGCAGGAGGCATCAGTCTGTTCTGTCTCCTGGTGGTGGCTGCAACTCATCAGAAGAATCATTACAATATGGCCTGTTGTCCACAAACCATGTGTGGGAGACCACAGGGATGCACCAAGTGCTTCAGCTCACCTTTGCTAGTTTCTGACTACCAAAGGTTTCAGCCTGAACAGAGTTTCCTTCGAGAGAGTGCAATATCATATTCCTGTTGTGAAGTTCCCACTTGCTGTGTCTCTGATACATCTTGCTGTGTTCCTGTGCAGGAAAGAGCACTGGAAGCTCCTTGGCAACTTGAAGACCACAGTGGAAGGTTTGGTGTCCATCAGCAACCCAAATGTCTGGTCCAAGTATGGCGGCTTGGAGCGGCTCTGCAGAGACATGCACAGCATCCTCTACCATGGGCTCATCCATGACAAGGTATGGCTCTGTCCTGCCAGCACGACTGTTTGTCTGTCTGTCTGTCTGTCGTGGCCTCAGTGCCTGTCATAAGAAGGTGCTGCAGCTCACTTCTGTGCTCAGAGCAGAGTGGGCACAGCGCTTGTAACCAGCTGGGAAGTGATCCAAGCAGGGGCTGAGCTTGCCTGGTAAATGCTGTGGTTGGCAGAGGGACCTGGGTGCACGTTCTTTCTATCTCATCTACTTTCAATATGGTTTTTCTAAGTACTTGTGCCCCCTGTGTTGAGGCCAGCCCCTCTCTCCTTTCTTTCTGCTGCAGCCAAGTGATTAAATTGCATTTGCAGTGAGTCAGCCCCGTATCATCTGCACTTGGACAAGTCCCCAGCGGGGCCTGGCAAGAGAAACCTCTCATCTTTACTGTTTCTGGTTAGCTGTGTTAGTAACAGGAGCTGGCAGCCAAACCCATGCTCTGTGTGAATGGGATCACTCTTTCCAGGCTCTTGTTGTGCCTGCAGTTGCTCACTCAGCCTTCCCCCCTTCTGTGGCTGCCTGGAAGAATTTCTCTTTCCCACTTGTGTGCAGAGGCTTAAAGATCTCCCCTTCAGCTTGCAATTACCAGCAATTTATTTACAGTGGAAAGCTGAACAAGGCTGTAGGGCTTGCCTGGGGACAGGCTCCCCATCAGTGGATCTGCCACCCAGAGAGAGCAGAACAGCACAGAGGAGCCCCAGGCAGCTTGCACGGGCCAGCTGGGTCCCAGATCAGGAAAACTGCACCTAGGCACTGCTGCACCCAAGCTAAAAAGCCTCCAGGAAGAGGCAGACTGGCAGGTTCTCTGAGCAGGGAGCTTTGCTCTCTGGATTTATTTAGACACCATTAGTTGAGGTGCTGCTCTGTTCCTGTTAGTCCCCAGCTGCATGGACCAGGGACCTGCCCTGGAAGATGGACAGAGAGAGGAGCTACCTTGTCCATGTGAGAAGTGCAGTGCTCCCTTCTGACAGACCTGCTATTCGCAGGCTTCAGGAAGTGAGGTTTAAAAGATTTATACTAGTCTGTCTGTTGGTAGCAGTTCATGCCAGACCTGCAAAGCAGGATGGTGTGTTACCTTCCTCAGTGCTTTTACTGTAGGCAGAGACAGCTCTTCCACTCAGGAATGTCTCCTCTGATCAGGCATGTGTGACACCAGTCAAGCTATAGGAGTTGCAAAAAGTGGCCCATAAAAATACAGATTCCTAACAGCCGTTGGCTCATAGTTGCTCCAGCAAAACATTTCCTTTTACTTTTTATTTTCTTGGCAACTTCTTTGCTTACAGTTGGGAATTTAAAAAAAAAAAAAAAAAAAAAAAAGTCCATATGTACACATTAAGAAAACTAGGGTAAGAGGTTTTTAAACTTTTGAATTAATATTATTTGTTTGTCCAGAAAACCAAATGCAGTCTAGAAAACTAAAATTGCCATGTTAGTTTTCTAGTCTTATAAAACAAACTACTCCCCCACCAAACAAAATAAACCACCAAAACAGAAACCATTTCTCTGTCACTTGTGAAAGAGGAAATAGGGATGGAAGTAAAAATAATCAGGTTTTTGGTGAAGAGACACTTTTTAGGTCTGTACTTACAGCCAATAGGGTGGAGAGGAAACAGAAACTCTGTTGCTGTTCCTCTCTAAGGGGTAGAATAACTTAAAAAAGTCCTCATTGTCTGAATAAAGCTGAGGCAAACAGCATGACCTCTCATGGCAGTGAGGGGCTAAGGGGGATGTTCTCATTTAACTGGCACTTGGGAGGTGGCACCTGACTGTGCCTGTCCTGGGCAGGTGTGCTGCAGACAGAAGGATTACTGGCAGTTTGTGAAGGACATTCGCTGGCTGAGTCCGGGCTCTGCTCATCACCTGGAGAAGGTGGGTTCTGCTGGGGTGGCCTTGTGTGTCCAGTGGGAGGGGAGAGGGCAGCTGGGCTGGAGCCTCACCTGTGGGACAGTGCTGCCTCTGCTGTTGTGAGTAAAGTTGTTCCATGGCTTGTGGAGGCTGACACAGCTGTGTTTTTGGGTACAATCTGTGTCCTGGGAATTCAGTGTGGCTTGGGCTGAGACAATTGGCTGCTTATTTCTCCCAGGCCAGTCTCTGGTTTTGCTGGGCTGGGTGCAGCAGGCATCACCAAGGGAACTGGCACAAGCAGTGCTTGTGTCTGTGCAGATCTCTAAGGGCCTGGGCTGTCCCATTCCTGGGTTTTGGCTTCAGCATGCATTTATTCTCTCATTCGTGACTTGTGCCAGCCAGTGGCATATGGGGATGCTCCTGGTCCTCAGCTGCCCCGTGCTGGCATCCATGGTTCCCACTGTGGATGGGCACAAAGGGCTGGCCACTGGTGGTCCCTGAGCCCAGCCTCTGCTAGGGGAAGGGGGGTGTAACTCCAGTCCAGCTCTGCAAGCTGCAGCAGCTCAGGCATTGCCACAGCCTTTCCCAGTTAATGTGTCAGCAGGAAAATGACTGTCACTACGGGAGTCAGATTGATTTGGGAGTGTGGGGTTGCTCCAGGTCAGGGGCAGGGCTCATGGGTAGGAGAGTGTGCAAGAGAAATTCATTGTGCTGGTGGCTGTCAGAGGACTTTGATCACTGGGTGACCTTTGAAGTATTGTTCCTGCCTGGTGCTTTTGCCTCCCTGATGGCTGAGGAGCTGCTGGGACATGCCCTCTTTCCTGCTGACAGTGACGGGATGTGAAAGCTGCTGTTATCAAAGGGGACCAAAGCCATGTGGTAGAACAAGCCCTGTTCCCCTTCTTGCCTCTGCCTGTCTTAACCTGTGCCTGATGTCCCTTTCCAGTTCATCAGCCTGCAGGAGAGTGGCCAGCGTGACCCCGAGGGCCCAGGGGACCAGGCCATTGCACAGCTGTGGCTGCAGCACAGCCTGCAGTGCCACTGCCTGTCAGCACAGCTGAGGCCGCTCCTGGGGAACCGGCAGTACATTAGGAAGTTCTACACAGGTAAAGGGCAATGGTTCTTTTCCTCCTTACTAGGAAAATATCTAGCTGGTGGCATTTCCAAGCTGTGTGGGAGTGAGGGAGGACAGCAGAAAAGTTGGTTTGCATGTGAGCAACTGGTGTGTCAAACTGTGTGGGTGAGAGGGACTCCCTTGAGCAGCATTTTTTTCTCCCCAGATACTGCCTTCCTGCTCAGTGACGCCCACGTCACGGCCATGCTGCAGTGCCTGGAAGCTGTTGAGCAGAACAACCCCAGGCTTCTGGCTCAGATTGACACCTCCATGGTGGGTTGAGGTCCCAGATTTTACATGTGGCTCTCCCCAGATGCCAGCTGGCTGTGGCTGCTCCCTCAAGGTGACATTGAGGGTATATGGAGCCCTTGGACAAGGGGCTGGACTTGGAACTAGTAAAAGTTGCTCCAAGTGGGGAGGAGAGAGGGGAACTGGTCCTTGTCCTGCCTGTGTGACCTGTAAGGGGTCAGAGTGCTGGAGATGGCTGTGTGGAGCCTATAGTGGGGCACCTTGGTTCAGGCTTGCACCAAGGATTTCAGTTAGAGGACCTGAGGACCAGTTCCTTGTAAGAGGCATCTTTAAAGCCCTCTCCAATAGTCCCAGGCTTCAGGGCCAGCACGCAGAGCTGCCTGGTCATGAGGGACAGTCACCCTCTTGAGAGGATGGGCAATGCCCCAGGACACCTGGGTGCCTACTCCTTCTCATGCCAGTGACCCCCTGTGCAGCCCTGCACCAGCTGGCCCCTCTCCAGAGGACAGAAACAGCAGCTGCCTTCTTTGCACAGAGTCCCCAGAAGAGAGCAATTAGTGAGGCTTTGTTAAATGGGGACTGTGTTCTTTCAGCTGGCCGGCACATCACTGCCATCCCTGTGCGCGTCAGACCCTTCTGCTGGGACAAGAGACATGTGTGATCACAGTGCTGAGGGACACAAGAGCCGTCTGCCAGGAGCACTGGGCTGCCTGGATCATTTCACTGAGAGCCTGGTAATTTCCCAATGGGAATCTGTCCTGTAGCTGTGACCAAAGAGCCGCTTCCCTTCTGTGCTGCCATGTTTTTCCCTCCCCACCCTCATGTTCCCAGGGCTGCTCCATTGTTTGTGGTTGGTGACCAGGCATTTGCAGGTTGATCCCTTTCTGTTGCTGCTCTTCTGACAGCATTTGACAGCTGCCCTTTTGACAGCTCTTTTGTAGCCCCATAGATGCTGATTTATTGATGATGCCACCCCTCTTCAGCTTACCAGGAAGAGTGACAATCCATCTCCAGTGACCAAGAGTCAGAGCCTGACTGCCCTCCCTGCATGCCCGTGTGTCCCTGCTGCCCCCTGCACTCAGCAGCGCTGCTTTGGGTCTTTCTCCAGCCTCCAACATCCAGCCTCCTCTGGCCTCTCAGGTATCGAGGGTAGGCTGGGGAACTTAGGGTAGACCCAGAAGAGACTTTACCTTTTTATCTGCCTTTGTATCTGTTGGGGTGGATGGGTATGGAAGACTTATGCCCGTGATGGGAGGGAGGGATTTGCCTGTGGTGGGTGGGCATGTTGGTGTGAAGCCACAAGCTTATAGCCACTGGATGTGTCTCCTTGTGCCACTGTGTGAAATCATGTTCCCGCCTCTGTCCAGACAGGAGACCAGTGAGTTCCTGTGGCAGCTCCAACTCCAGCCAGCCCCAGGAGCGCTGCCCGTCCACTCGGTCCTCCTCCTTCAGCGAGGGCAGGTCCCCTCTGGAGCAGCCCAGCTCTGTCACCCGCTTCCACGTCCCCTCACCCAAAGACCCCTTCTCTCCAGCCAGCGAGATGAGCTCCAGCACCACCAGCCAGAGCGAGGATACTTGGACAGGGAGTCAGGATGATCCACAGAGCGATGTTAATGACGGGCCAGAGTACCTGGCCATTGGGAACTTGGGCCGTCGGGGCCGGGCATGCAGCAGCACCAGCACCAGCAGCACCAAGAGCAGTAGCTCTAAACTCTTCTCCTCCAGCAGCTCCCAGAAGCTGGACTCAGTATCATCCCTGGGGGAGCAGGGGGCCAGCGGAGGTGGCAGCAGGGGCCTGAGCCTGTTGCGCCGGTCCAGCTTCTCAGAGGGACAGTCTTCAGCTCCACAGGGCATCCTCAAGAAGAGCCATGTGCGCTCACACTCTGACACCAACGTGACTTCTGGGAAGTTGCACGGTAATGGGACAGCTTTTCTGGGATGGCTTCTGGGTGTGGGAGTGCCTGGTACCAGGAGGCTGATGCTGGCCACCCCCATGATTCCATGGATCACGTTGGAGAGAGGGACAGTGGGCAAGTGGTTGGTCATTTCCCTTAGATTTCAGCTCTACACTGGAATGATGGGATGACATCTTGTTTCCCAGAACGCCCTGGGCTGGACTGTTACTGGTATTGCCATCTTTTACTAAAATCTTAGAAAATGGCAGCAATGCAGTGGCATCAGCTGTTCTTCTCCACTGGCCTTGCTTGGCTGGGCTATGGGACTGGGGCCTGGGCTCATCCAACTGGTACTATGTCATCTCACTGGTAGCCTGCTGGGTTCTCCTGGGGTCTTGAGTGAGTGAGTACGTGGGGATGGAGAGAGTGGAGTGTGAGGGGACGAACAGTTTGTGAGAGTTTGCCCTGATGCTGCCTTCACCGGGGAAGTGGAGATCCTTGCTGAGTAGTAACCAGTCTGTCTCTGTTTTCTCTCCTTTAACGCTGCTCTTCTCCTCCTCTGTCTGCCCAGGAGGCCTCAGGGATATCACCATTATAATAGAAGATCCAGTGGCAGGTTTGGGAGCCAGTATAACAGCCCTTCATTAGTGATCATTGCATCAAGTTCAGGATTGCCATCAATCCATTAGTGTTCATTTAGAAAACCAAAAAAAAAAAAACCAACTTTCTTTACTGTGTCCCAGCTGATGCTTTGAAGTGTGGTCTGGTTTATGCATGTGGCCTGACCAAAGATCCCAGCTTGGTTTGTGGAAGCAGTGGCCCAGACCCAGAAGTGTTTCCAGCTCCCCTGCATGGCGTTAGGGAGCACTGGCCACCAAGTCTCTGAGCTGCATCCCCTGCCCTTCCCTCCACCCACTGCTTCCAGAGCCAGGAGAGGTTTCCTCTCTTACCTAGTGAATAAGGCTGGCAGCTAACCAGACATGGGCTTGGATGTCTAATTTTTCCTGTTATTTCATGGATCTGTGGCACAGGGAGGTTTGATGTTGACTGATTTCCAGTGTATGTACCCACAGCTGAGACTCCTGGATGCTCTTTTGGGCTCAGGGCAGGTTTTACCCTGAGCAGAAATGCTGGGGTGCTGTCATCCCTTTGCCCCACGTGCAGAAAAAGTCAGCAGCTCAAAAAAAATGGGCTGTTTTGTTTTGCATCCAATGAAAAGTGGCACTGGGTTTGTCAAGCTCACATCTGAGTGCTGAGGGTCCTGTGTCAGGGAAGGCTCCTCCCTGGGGACCATGGGTGTTCAGAGAGATGTGTCCAGCCCTGTGTCCTGCTCCAGCAGATGATGCTGAGCACTGCCTTGCTTTACCTTTCAGCAGCAGGCTCCATTGTATGTGGCATTCCCAGGCATCAACCCCATGAGGTGGTTTCTGTGTTGAGGTGGCTGCAGGACACCTTGTCAGGCTGCAGTGAGTAGCTCTGAGAGTCTCCTACGCTGACAAGTCTTTTGTCTCCCAGGCTGTGGGGTGGGTTGATCCCAGGCTCCATCCTGGTGACTGCTGCTTCATGGGCTTCACAAGGAGAGGCTGGTATTGGTGGGCTCATCAACCTCCAGCCACATCAGAGTTATGGCACAAAGCTGGGAACAAAAGCGAGTAGGAGGTTGAAGGGACATGGTTGCCCTTCTTTTATGCTCAGGATTGTCAGCTGGCACCTGCTCTTTATCCAGAGCTGTGTGCTCCTGTCCCATTCAGGCAGGGTGTTTTCAGTCTCCTTCAGCAGTCCTCTGTCACCCAGGCCCTCCATCCAGGTGCTCCCTGGGGCCATGGCTCTCTAGAGCACCACCTGTACTCGGTCTCTGGCCAGGCCAGCTCCTGGCAGTCTCCACTGGCTCAGTCTGGCAGGGAGTTGCACCACAGTGCATGCAAGGGGCAGAGCCCTGCCCACAGCCCATGTAGGTCACCTTGAGCACTGCACCCAAGCTCCTGGGTGGAGTCCTGGCTTATGGTGGAGCAGGAGCATGTCCTTCAGATGCCTCCTTACACTGGTGTCCAGGCTGCTTTGCAGGGCAGGGACCCCCACAGATCCTTTGGCTACTCATGTTTCCTTGTGTCTCCTGTTCTCTGTTCTGGGGGATAACTCAGCCTTCAGAATGCTCCCTCAGGAACAAAGGGCTGGCAAGAGGTACTTGCTGGAGCCTGTTGTGTCCCCCAGCTCTACTCTGGGGTAAACAGAGGAAGGCTCAGGACATGACTGTTCCGTGTCTCTCATGATCTTCTCTACTTCATTCCCCTTCTCCTGCCTGAAATGCCTTCCTAGTTTTGCCTTCTCCTGGGCTTGCCCTGAGCTGTGGCATGGAGCAGGAAGATGTCTCTCTTTATCTCTATCCATTGTGCCTGTGTGTGTGATGCCAAGCCCCTTTCATTTCACCTGTGCAGTGGCAGGCGCTCCGAGGTACTGACGTGTGCCTGGTGTCACCTTCCCTTCCAGAGTCCCATGGTGATCCAGGTGGAGGGAGAGGCCCGGTCTCTGCTTCCACCCTGAGCAGTGAACTGAGCACACCCAGCTCCCTCTACATGGAATATGGTGAGTACAGCCAGCCCCCATGGGAACACTCAGTCCTGGTCAGGTTCCTCCATGGGCTGCATTGTCATCACGTGCTGGCACCTGCTTGTGGGATGCTGTCTGGGTGCTGGCAGGACTTGGTGGCCTGGAGATAGCAGATCCTGTGTCTCTTGCACTTCCAGACTCTGGACAATACCTGAGCTCGGGGGAAGGAATGTTCAGGAGACCTTCAGAAGGGCAGTCCCTCATCAGCTACCTCTCTGAGCAGGACTTTGGCAGCTGTGCAGACCTGGAGAAGGTGAGGGAAGCAGCAGCAGCCTGTGTGCATTGGGGAATGTATCTTACTGCAGGTTCAGGGATACTTCCTGCTACGGGGAGGATAATGCCATGGTATTGCCTGTTGTAGAGCTGTGCACAGAACTGCAAGGCTGAGCTCCTCGGTGGTGTCTGGTAGCTGGAATCTGTCCATATGTCATATACATGGCACCTTTGCAACATGTTAGGGCACCTCAGGGCTGTGTGCTGACCCCCCCAGAGTGGATGTGTTGTACATCCTGTTTGTAGGATGCCTCTTGTATTTCATGAGTATTCTGATGCCCAGGAAGGCTTTGTTTTCTAGGTGCTCATGGAAGAGTCATATTTTGACAGAGATTAACATCTTTCTGCCACCATCCTTGAGTAATAAGCTCTCTCCTGGCATAGGTGGGGAACAAAATTTTTCCAAGTCTTCCTAGTTTGTACGAGGCATAGCCTTGAATGCTTTCGCTCTTGCAGGAGAACGCCCACTTCAGCATCTCAGAGTCCCTGATCGCTGCCATTGAGCTGATGAAATGCAACATGATGAGCCGACAGCTGGAGGAGGAGGAAGAAGACAGTGACAAGGAGATCCAGGAGCTTAAACAAAAGATTCGCATTCGGCGCCAGCAGATCCGCACCAGGCACCTGTTCCCTACCTGCCAGGAGCTGGGCTCAGACAGTGGGTGATGTGTTTTGGGCTCATCAGCTAGTGGGATGTGGGCTTTCTGTCCATTGCCTATCCTATAGCTACCTGCCTTCCTGCCAGTTCCTTGTAAACAGTTAAATTGCTACCAAGGTGGTGCCAAGATTTGTGAAACTGCTGCTATTGAAGACCGTAATGTGACAGATACCATCCATTGATAACACTGCTGGCACTGAGTAATGGAATGGCATTTCATTTTGAACCCGTAGTGTTTTCTGTCCTTGAGGTCCCTCCCTCCTTTCCCTGGCTACCCCCATCTCCCATAGCTGTCAGTGACCCTTCAGAGCACTTCCACTGATGACCTGGCTGTGATGCCTTTCTCCCAGGTCTTGTGGCAACAGACAGTGGGTCCCAGTTCAGCTCCCATGGCTCCATGCGGCTCTCTGACTCTGGCTCTGCCGAGGATGTGGAAGAGTATGAGATCCGAGGTAGGAGGGAATAGCTCTCTTGGCTTCTTTCACAGAAATAGACTTCCTGGTGTGGTTGTGTTGGGGTCAGTCCTGCTGAAGAAGACCCTTCCCCTCTGGCTTTCAGGATGGCTTTTCCCAAACAAATGGCTGAATTTTGAGCATAAGCAGAGCAATCAGTTTCCCTATGTGGTAGCATGACTTTCTTTCGAAATCTTCTGTGACCCTGTCACATTCTGTGCCTCTGGCTGGTAGGTGGTTTCCATTTAATTGCCTGGTACACACAGCTGCAGTCACAGCAAGAGAGTGGAGAGAGCTGCCATCCTCTCTTCTCCTCCTCAGGCAGAAGGAGACATAGCTCTGACCACTTACCTCTTTGATGGTGGGTATTGGTCACATCCCGACCTGCCAATACCTGTAGTCTGCTCCTGGCAGCTTGGGTGGCTGAGCTTATCACCCACAGGACACCAGCCCTAGTCCCTGGCCTTCAGAGCCTTGTTCATCCTCTGAAGTGGATGACTTCTCAGCAGTACCTCCATCTCTCCTACTTTAAAAAGAAGATGGAGTTGTCCAGTCTTCAGCTTTAAACTTCTTGTCTCCTGACTATTGGCAGCAACCTCTCAGTCCAGGAGGGTGAGGTTTTGGGCTCAGTTTTGTAGCCCAAAGAGGAGTGTGTGAATTCAGTTCTGGGCTCTCCTCGTGTGAGTGCTGCTCATGTTTTGTGCCCTTTCTCTCTGGCCTGGCTGAAGCACTGAAGTCAACTGTTTTGTCATCACCATGTCATACAGATGGTAACGATGGATCTAACCTGATTCAAATGTCCAAGAATGGCCTCTCAGTGTCAATGGCTTCCTTGTTCTCAGGTACCCTGCAGTGCTCCCCGGGCACGCGCGCGTGTGTGTGCAAGGTGTGTGTGTGTGCACGGGCACACTTCTTCGAAACCTGCCTGGTTTCAGAACTGGCAATTAGTTCCAGTATCATCCAGATGTCAGCAGGAAACGTTGTGACAGGATGATGTGGCAGGATTGAATAGAGCAGACGCAGAGGAGTTCTCCTGTGGGCTCCATCCCCCAGGGCATTTTGCCATGCAGTATTTTGGATGTACCAAAAAGTGCCTGCTGTGGTGGAGACCTGTCTTGCCTGGGGCAGGACTTCACAGGACAGTGAAGCTCTGTAGATACTGAAGGCTGAGCCTGGGCTGAATGAGAGCAGAGTCCTCTTCAATGTGGGACCCTCCATCCCAAGTGCCTTGGAGAGCATTATCCTGCTTGACTTAGCAGAGCTGGCATGCCATAACTTTGATCTGAAGGACAGCCATCCTGTTGTGCTCAGACTTGACTTTGAGTGGAATCTGTCTAGAAAGAAGTTCTGGAGGGAGAAGTAGTGAGATCAGACAGGGCACAGGCAGTTTGTTCATGCTGGTCTTGGTCACTGGGATCACATGCAGCTTAGTGTTTTTATTGTTTACAGTAGTACTAGGTCTGGGCTGCTGGCTGTGTTTAAATAACCTTCATGCGCTCCCTGTTTGCTTTAGCAGGGGAACAGTCTGCTGGGTTGCTGCTGATCTCTTGTGTCAGCTGTTCAGCACCAGCACGTTGTTCTTGCTGGGTTTGCTGGTGCTCAGATCTTCTCTATCAGCCCTGTTGTGTTCTCAGACCAGGCTGTGATCCTGCTTGAAGCTGGTGCATGGCGGGTGGGGTGATGTCCTTAGATTTGGGGGCTGTTCACAAACTTCCTGGGGACTATCCCACTTGATAGCATTGGCAGCAGGTGTTTTGGGTAGCTAACAAGGATTTGGGGAGTGTTTGCAGTTAATGTTGGGAAGTGAGCGGTGTCAGGATTCCAGTGTTGGCTCCTGTGGAAGCCCAGGGTCAGATCTGGCTCTCTCTGCCATCTCTGAGACCATGTCAATGCCTGAGTGTGCTGGCTCTGCCTCCCCATAGCACCTGGCCCACTCTGTGCTGTGTGTGCCCCCATTTGCTCGTGTTCATCGTAGTCTAGGACCATGTGGGACCTTCCTGCGCAGGGCAGAAGGCACCAGAGCATGGCAGGTGTGTCTGGCTGGTGCCCTACAAGGCTGTGAGGCTGTTTGCCTGAATTTCCTGTTTTCTGCAGCTAGAATTCAGTTTGCATGACATAGATACGTGGATTCCTTAACATTAGGATGCTTTCCTTTGCCTGTTTTAGCAATGGATGTCAAACAATGAAGGCCAAATGTCCAAGCTGAATTCCAGTAGTGTGAGTCTGTAAATTAGCAGGATTTGCTCCCTGTAAAAAAGCTTGGGGCAGGGAACACTCTTTGCTCAGCCTGTCATTCCCTTGCATCACAGGCTCTGATTCCCTTGGCCTCAGTGTGCAGTTGGTGCCTGGCTGGGATCATGTGGGCTCTCTGCAGATTTGTGTTAGTTGACCTGCTTGGGGTACAGGAGCAGGGACCCTGAGCTGTGCCTCCCCATGCCAGCCACTGCAGCAGGGGAAGCTACAGGCTTTTGTTTGGGGGTGGTGTGGTCACTGCAGACCATTCCTAGAGCTCCCCGAGGTACAAACAGCAGACCTACTGGGATGAAGGTTGTGGCTTTGACCACTCTTGGTTTGTCCTGACCTGTAGTACTTTCCCCTTGCATACCTTCTTCCCTTTTCTGGGAGCCTTGTCTGCCATGAACCAGTTTTCTGCCTGTTTCTGTCTGTGTTGTACGACTGCAAGTGTCCTGACATAGGGCTTTTCTACTGTTGAGATGGATTCCCTGTTAGGGTTTAACCTGCTGGAGTGAAAGAATGATGAGTGGTGAAGGTACTGCTGGGTACTGCCTGGTACCTGAGCTGTGGGGCAGCCCAGGGCTCTCGAGGAGTTTGAGGACTGTAGGGAGCAGGACTGCAGTGTCCTGCAGCTTATCTTGGAACCCTCCCTCCCCAGGAGATGAGTCTGTGACCTCTGCAGAGGGCTGGCCCCATGGCTGCTGGCCCCTTCTCTGCAGAGATGCTGATGTGTCTGGGCAGTTCTGGGCACAGGCTGCCAGCCCTGGCTGTGCAGTCACTGACAAGCTGTGGCATGGCCAAGGTCTGATCCTACAGATTACAGTCAAGTTGAGAGAAGGGCTCTGCATCCCATTGCTAATCCTTTCCAATATCTATACTGTGTGTAGAGAGCTACTAAATTCTTGCTAACCATGCAGTCCTGCTCTCCAGGCTCCTGTGTGTGTTCTCTTTCAGGCCATGTTACTGCTAGGACTTGGTGTGTGACCTGTATCAGCAGCCACTTGTCTCCCCCAAACTTCAGGCTGGCTGTTCACAGCACCCCACCGTGCCTTTCCCTTGTAGTTCTGACTGATTAGACTGCACCCCTCCTTGCTGCTCAGTGCCACTGGTAGAAGTTGATGCTGTAGTTCATGTGCTTTTGAACAGCTTGATGAGTTTTACCTTGAAGCTTTGGTTTGAAATGAGTGCATCCCCCAGCCCTGTCCCATCTGTTCCACCTTGTCTGTTTGTCATTCAGATGCAGACATCAAGAGGAACCCAGAGTCCAGCAGGAAGTCCTTTTTCTCCTCCGACTCCATGTACGTCTTCAACCTCATGGTGACACATCTTGGTACCATGTTCTCTTTCCTACCCATCTCTGCTCTTCCATGTGCATCAGTTTCTGTTTTGCACTGGAGCAGAAATCCCTCCCGTTCTCCTTCCTTGCCTCCCTCTGTGAGGACCCCTTTGCTTTGTGTGGTGAAATACAAAGCTCTGTCCATGGTTGGCAGCTGCCTGGGTAGGTTTATACTGGGAGAGCAGTTGTTTCTGACTTACACAGGCACTGGCTGTCACTTTGCAGCTTCCCCGTGAACAGGAGTAGGTTTTGCCGAGTGAGTTAAGTTTTGCTCGCTCTTCTGAGCAGTTGTTGTGGTGCCATTAGCCAGCTTTGCTTGGGCACTTTTGCAAAGACAGAAATCAATCGTATATTAATTTTTAGCCTGTGCAGCAGTGCAGAATTAAGGTACCAGAGTTTAAGGGAGGATCTTTGACTTGAGCTGGGACTGGCATGGGGCTGCAGGGAGGCCACAGCTGTGAAATCCAGTACTAACAATTCCTTTGCTGTCTAGATCCCACTCCTTCCTCAATTCAAACTCAGCAGAGGCAGTGGCCATGGGCTTGCTGAAGCAGTTTGAGGGCATGCAGCTCCCAGCTGCCTCTGAATTGGAGTGGCTGGTCCCTGAGCATGACGCCCCGCAGAAGGTAAGGCTGTGAATTCCTGTCACTGATTGCATTTGATCTTCTGTGAATCCCTGGCTTCAGGGCACTGCTGGGGGGGCTTTGCTTGTCCCAGTGCTTCCTTTGTGGAGCTTGAGGAGGGGGTTTGTCTGGGCTTTGGAGATGGATGTAGCCAAGCAGGGTTGTGCCACTGCAGCCTCCTACAGCAGTGTCCAGATCCCTGGGGGAGAGCCCTTCTTCAGCCCCCAGTTCAGCTGGAGGGGTGTTGGTGCCTGGCAGTTTTCCAGAGGGCTGCTGTTGCAGGTTCCTGGCAGTCCAGCCAGGAGCACTGCCTTTGCACTACAGATAGGGATCTGACCCTCTTGCCTGCCTCTCCCAGCTCCTGCCCATCCCTGACTCTTTGCCTATCTCTCCCGACGATGGAGAGCACGCTGACATCTACAAGCTGAGGATTCGGGTGCGCGGAAACCTGGAGTGGGCCCCGCCACGACCACAGATCATCTTCAATGTTCACCTGACCCCAGCGTAAGGACCCGTGTGGCTGGGGGCTCTCAGGGGACCTGCCCCTCCCATCCCTTTTTCCATCAAGACCAAGGTTGCCTATCCTCTGGTTTCTGGGGTTTCCCTGCTCTGAGCCTGGTAAATCCACGGTGGTCACCACCGTGATGGTGAGATGGAGGCAGTGCCTGGAGTTAGTGCCTTTGGTGTGACCCAAAGTGGGACTTTTTCCCTTGGGTGTGTTGTCCACATAAACCTCCCAGGCCTGTGCTGGTACCCATTTTCTGGTGCCAAGTACCACCAGGGCTGGGTCATGCATGTTGTCTTCTGTCTCTGGGCAGGAGGAAGGTGGCTGTGGCCAAGCAGAATTACCGGTGTGCAGGCTGTGGCATCCGGACTGATCCTGGTGAGTGTTGGGAGCTTGACCTGAGCTGGAGAGTGGTGGGGAAGAACCTGCAAACAAGTGGGAAGATACTGAGTGAGTGGGTGGTGGTAGAGCTCAGCATAAGGTCCCTAGAGCAGTGCTACACTGCCTTCGTCAGCTCTGCCTGCACATTGGTGTGCACCATCCACAGAGGAGCCTTCTCTTCCAGGAGATCACAGAGCTGCTGGAGGCAAAGAGCAGCCAGCCCATCCTTTAGAAGGCATTTCAGATGTTGACTCTTGTAAGGCAAAGTCTTACATTGGGTCCTCAAGCTTGAAGCAAGTTCTGGAGCTGCAGAGCTCTTCCCTGAATATGTAGATAGATGTGTTGTATGAGACTGGACTATTGGTCCCAAAGGCTTTTGCAGTCAGAAGGTGCTTGCAGACCCCAGTACTGAGCACTCTGGGCTGGCAGAAGTGCCAGCAAGGCAGAGTTCCTTGCTTGTGGGAAATGCTGAGCAGTGGTGGGAGTGCAGCAGAGGCCGTGCCTGGGCTGACCCTGCCTGTCTGCCTGGGTTTGGCCAGATTACATCAAGCGGCTGCGGTACTGCGAGTACCTGGGCAAGTATTTCTGCCAGTGCTGCCACGAGAATGCCCAGACTGTCATCCCCAGCCGCATCCTGCGCAAGTGGGACTTCAGCAAGTACTACGTGAGCAACTTCTCCAAAGACCTGCTGAGCAAGATCTGGAGTGACCCACTTTTCAACGTGCAAGATATCAATCCTGCTCTGTACCAGAAAGTGAAGGCTCTCAACCAAGTGCGGGTAAGACCCTTTCCATGCCTTCCTGAGTGGAGTTTGGGTGAGGTGGATGGCAGCAGCCTGTAATCTGTATTTCAGGGAAGTCAGGGAAAAGCAGATATTTCAATTTTGGAGGCTTAAAACCTCATCACTGTGTCTTTCTATTCACTTTTTCTGATTTCTTCAGAGGCATAGGAAAATCAAATAGGAATTTCTGGCTGGTATGCAGCTGGACTTCAGTTTATCTCCTGGAGCACATGACGGTGGTTGTGCTCACCTTGCCCTGTGTGATGTAAGCACTTTGGAAACATGAGAGCAGCAGCTGGGGAGTAGCAGTTATTTCAGCAGCACAAGGAATGGGGCAGATCTGCTTGGCCAAGGACCATGCTCTGTTTGCTGATTTTTTGTCTCCCCTTCCTCTCCAGCTGCTGCGAGTCCAGCTTTTCCACATGAAGAACATGTTCAAGACGTGCCGGCTAGCTAAAGAGTGAGTCCTGGGCTGTTTTGCTGTCCTGGTTCTGTCCCCAGGCAATTTGCACTGGGAATCTGTGCAGCTTGTGCATTGAGCTCTGGGGAGAGAGGGGGCTGGAGCAGGAGGGAAAGCATAAGGAGTGAAGGCAGGGGTCTTACTGGAGTCACTTTGCTCTGAGCTCTGGTTTCTCTGTCCTTGCAGTCTCTTGGATTCCTTTGACACAGTGCCTGGCCACTTGACAGAGGATTTGCACCTCTACTCGCTGAGTGACTTCAGTGCCATCAAGAAAGGGGACCTGATGCCTCGCCTGACAGAGCTCCTGAGGGCAGGCAGCCTGCACATTGACAAGTGCATGGTAAGGCCTCCTCTCTTGCCTCCTGCGTGGCTCTGGACCCTTGGGAACAGCCTTGGCAGCAGGCTTTGCTGCAAAGATAACTGATGGGAAGGCTTTGGTGTGCAGAGCAGCCACCAAATTAGCTGATTCAAAGCTGACTGTTCCTGCGTGCTTCACAGAGCTCCTACCCAGCACAAATGGGATATTTGCTACCCCATTTTGGCTCTCCCCCGCCCCTGACACAGTCCAGGGGCTTCCTGTGCTTCATGCTGGGAAAGAGCTGTCTCACATGGTTAGAGCAGCCTGCTGTCCTGCTGTACTCTACCTTCTGTCCTACTTGCCACAGAGATGAGCATTTAGCTGCTTTTTCCTCATCTTTTCTTCTTCCAGCTGTGCCAAGCCAAAGGCTTCATCTGTGAATTCTGCCAGAATGAAGATGACATAATTTTCCCCTTTGAGCTCAACAAGTGCAGGATGTGTGAAGGTGAGATACTGGGGAAAAAGGTGGGATACAGGGAGGGGGCAGACCCTGGGGCCACCAAGGTCTGCTTCCAGTTTGAGTGGCATTTGTGCTAGCAAGAGGTACAGAGCTGTAGCCAGCCAGACCAGGTGTCCCCGTGCATGGCCTGTGTCTGCCATGTTACAACAGCAGCGGATCATCATTGTCACAGTGTTTGCTGGCGTGGTAAAGCACCTAGATCCCCTCCTGACCATTCTGTGCTGCCTGCCCTGGCAGCTGTGGGCAATCAGGCTGTCACCACAGCAGGTGGGTGTCTGAGGGGCCTGGCTTCCCTCCTGCTGCAGTTACAGGACTGCCTGCAGCCTGCACACAGCTCCCCTGCCCTGCTTGGATGGCTGGAGCTGACCTTGCAGAGCAGAGAGAGCCTGAGGGCTTTATCTCTGAGCCCTTCCTGCTTGCTAAGAAATCCCTTGGCCCCTTCAGGGGACATCCTTGATAATGCCCAGTATTAATGGGTGAGTAGAGCTTGGCCCTACATCTTGGGACCAGCCTCTGAACTAGCATAAAATTGCTCCTGACAACATGCAAGCTTTAGTTTGGCAGGTGCAGTGCCAGAGAAAACTTGGGGCAAAGTCACTGTTTCCTTGGAGTATCAGGAAAGCTTGGGGAGGGCAGAGCAGAAATCCTCCCTGCTGTGCTTCCAAAGCTTCATGAGCTAGTGCAGGAACCTGGGCTGTGGAGTGTCAGGCAGTCTGTCAGCCTGTACCAGCACTCAGCCATGCTCTCCCTCACAGAGTGCAAAGCCTGCTACCACAAATCCTGCTTCAAATCCACCCGCTGTCCCCGGTGCGAGCGTCTTCAAGCCCGGAGAGAGCTGATGGACAAGCAGAACATGGAGTCCTACATCTCGGACTGCGAGGATGAGCCGGAGCAGCTGGAGGCAGTGGCAGCCACATGAGCATGTTGCAGCCAAGGAGCAGATCATGGGTTTATTTATGTGCATGGCCTTCATCACCAGAGACTGAGCCACGTGGACTTGGGATGAGGACTGTTGGGAGGCCTGGAGCACTGTCTTGAAGGGATTTCTTTTCCCACATGCAGTACTGCTGGCCTGGGAACGGAGCATATTCCACCATGTGGATCTGCTCCAGGTACCATTCCCATCCCTGATGCCTTTGCTTGGGGGGAGGCAGCTGCTCCTGCCTGTCCTGCAGGCAGAACAGGGACCTTTTCTGAGCAGTGTTCATGCTGGATCTGGCAGAACTGTGCTGTCAATCCCTGTTCCCTGCTCCAAGCTGAGCAGGGTCTCCTGAAGGGTCAGCACATCCTGCTCATCAGCTGTATACTAGGAAGCTCTGGTCACATCTGCTCCTTGGAGGAGGAAGTCAGTCCTCTGATCCTCCATTCTGCTGCTGGGGGTTGTGTGCATGGAGGGAGGGTGGGGTTTGGGGTTGGTTGTATATTTTAACAGCTCCCTTTCTCAAATGTGCTTTGGGACATTGCTGGAGAGCAGTTGCTCTCTCTCCAGAATCAGAGCAGAGGACGTTGCAATGATGAAAATGCCAGATTTCTCTGTGCTGCAGAGGGACATTGCCCCTGGAGCAGCTGCACAAGTGGACGTGCTGATGGACTTTTGGCAGGCAGATCCCCTGGCTCCATAGAAATCTGCCTCCATGGGATATGATGAGACTTCTGACCCTATTTCCTCCTCATGCTGCCAGTCTATCCTACCAGGGAGATATGTCCTCCTTTAAGGATGACTTGAGACCTCACTCTGGTAGCACCAGAACCTGCCTTGTGTGGAGCTGCCTCTCTGCCTGAGACCTGTCAGGATGCAGGTGAAGGCTTATCCCTCCAGCTGCATCTCCAAGCCTCTGTTGTTTTAGTTTTTGTCATTTTTCTTTTTTTTAATCTGCTGGACTTGGTTTTATTTTTTAATGTGGTTGTTTGTATTTTTAACTGTGTGTTCCCCTCAAGGAGGTGCTGCTTGAAATGCCTTCTTGGTGGGCATGTCATCTACTTGGGACTCACCAGTATAAAATCTCCAGGACTATTCTGCTCCTGGTTCCTCACCCCTGGATGGAGCTGGTCCCCTCTTCCAGCAGGATCTCTTGCTTCCCTTGGGGGAGGAAGGGTCCTGAGCCAGGCAAAGCTTTGAAGCTTCCCAGCTGTGCTGTAGTGGGATGGTCAGGCAGCCTGCTTGCAATGGGGACACCTGGGGGGAGGGGTTTGGCACTGGGGTGCTGCCAAGGACTGGTTCCTCACACATGCAGAGCCACCTGCCACAAGTGACAGCTCTGCAGGGTCAGGGTCAGACCCAGTGGGACAAGGTCAGCTCTGTGTCCAGCTGAGGAGGTGCCTCTGCATTGAGGGGAGATGCTTTAGCCATGGCATGTCCAGCACCACCCCAGCACAGGTGGGATGTGGCGTGTCAGGAAGGATGGTGTGGCCTGTGTATGTGCAAGGAGGGTGTTGAGGAACCAGAGAGCGAGGCACTGGCAGGAGGCCTCAAGGGGCAGTGGCTCTTTCAGCACATGCCCTGATTTGAGGTGATGTGACCCCTCATGGGCTCTCCCTGTGGGGGTGGCAAGGCTGGGAAGAGGGAAAGAGGCTGGGTCCAGATGTGGCTGCAAGCCTTGCTGCTGAGGGCTGGGCTGCTGGATCTCTCCCTGCCTGCAGCATCTGAACAAATCCTGAAAGCTCCCCACTTGCTCCCCTGGGGTTTTTACTGCCTTGTGTCTTGCTTCTGCTTTTTTCACCAGCAGAGCAGCTGCTCTTCTGCTCACTCTGTCTCTGCAAGCCCCGGGGCTGCCACATGCTGGTCTGGCTTGGTCTTGCCTGTCCCCAAGCCCAAGCCAAGCGCTCTTGCTGCTGCTTGGATCTGGGACCCTCTTCCCTGTAGTTTCCTCAGCAGCACACCTCCATCCACCCTATTTTGTTTGAAGCACTTTAATGTCATGGGACAGCGGCTGAGAGGCTGCCCAGATAATTTTGTAGAAGCACTGAGTACTTTTTGAGAAGAGGGAAGGAATTCTGGCTTAGTTATGGTTTCCACCCTCTGCCATGGACTGTGTGGAAGCAGCAGGACTCCCAAACCTGGCACAGGTCTCCAGGGCAAGACTGTGCCCAGCACTGACACTGGTGCCCAGCACTGACCACTACAACTAACACTGGAACTGGCCACAACAGGGAGCTCTGGGAGAGAGAGCTGGGGGCTGCCCTGGCCATCAACTGGAGCCCTCACAATTATTGCACAGCACAGCAATTAAAATGCCGTCCTTAATAAACTACGTGAATAAGGAGTCTGGTTGTGTTGTGGCATTGTTTCAGGTGGGGTAATGGTGTGTATCCCACCTCGAGGTGATGGGGCAGGCAGGGAGTGCTGCTGATGGCACAGACAATGGAAGGGGCAGCTCATGTAGCTGGTGATGCACTCACTGGGAGGGGGTTATTATCACTATCCCTTGAATAATTAATCTGGTTTGTGGCCTGCCCCTCCAAACTGCCCACTGGACTCAGGGCAGGAGGTACAAGCCACTGAATGAGGGGCTCTCTGTAATGTCTGTCCCCTTCCAGAGGCTCCCTTTGTTGCTGGCAGAGGGGCCCAGGGGCCTGGCCTTGGCTGCCCTGTCCATGCTTGTATCCCCATTCCACACCACCCAGCTCTCCCTTCACAGCAGTGATGTGCATCTCCCCATAAACACCATCAACACAGGTGATAGAAACTAAACTTTAAAACAACTGTTGAAAAATGACAGCCCAGCACTGGCTCCACAAAGAGCCTCTTCTGGGGGCTTTTCCCTAGAAACACCCTGCTCAGCCCAAATCTCAGCTGTGGTTACCAGCAGCAATGGTGACCTGGGCTACTCCTGAGGCCTGGGTTGTAGAATGATTTCTGGCAAGCACAGGCATGCTGAGGGTGGACTCCCACAGCTGCCAGCAAATTTGTGGCAGCTGAAGGGCTGCAGCTGCTGCCCCAGTGTGGCAACTCAAGCAGTGGGTGATGGCAAAGACCTGCAAAACCCTGCTGCTGCTACAGGGAGCCCTTCAATATCCCAGGGTGATCCCTGCAAGCTTGGCAAAGGCACATCTGCCCAGCACAGAGGGTCACTGGGAGTGTGTGGGGGCGTAGCGACGTTCAAACTGGTCCACGTCGAACTTGCGCTTGCAGCCGGCGTAGTTCATGTAGCGAATCTTCCCGAAGATGGGCCGCTCCGCCCAGCCCTGGTCGTGAATGCCACAGATGGACCACAGGCAGCCTGCCGGGCACAGGGACACAGTGTCAGCTGTCCCCCTTGCTCCCAGGCACCCGGAGAGCGAGTGGGATCCGAGTGCAAAGCAGAATGGGCTGCAGTTGCCTGCAGAGAGCCCCCAGTGCAGCCTTGACCGTCCCAGCTAAGGCCTCCCAGCCCGTGCCCCCATCCTGCAGCTTGCCTACGTATCCATTGGGGTCCCTCCCGTCCAGCTCGTAGCGGTCGTTGAGGTAGATGGCGAACTGCAGGGCCTCCTCAGGGGAGCGTGTCCACTCCAGGATCTTCTTGGCCCAGTACATCCGCAGGAAGCCGTGCATCTTGCCCTCCTGGACCATCTGCAGCTGCAGGGATGGAGACAGTCGTAAGGGCCAGTCCATGGCAGGTCACCTCTGCGCCTCAGAAAAAAGCTCAGCATTTTGTGGGGAAGATGTACCTGGGCAGCATTCCAGAGTGGGTCATGTGTGGTCCCCTGCTCCAGCTCCTGCAGACTGTACAGATAAGGCCTCTTGTCTTTGGCGTGGAGCTTCAGGGTGGTTTGCGCCCAGTCATAGGCACCTGTGAGCAAGAGATGAGAAGCAACCTGGTCTGCAGGGTCCTGAGAACCAGACTACTGAGGGCACTGTGCCCTGGAGGTGCCAGGCTTGAAGAAGGCACTCATCAGCTTCTGTCCTACCTCCAGAAGAGACCAAATGATGGGACATTAGTGCCCCCACAGCCCTTCTCCTAGCAGAACTGGGACTGCCAAGTTGGAGTGCCCAGCTGGGTACCCAGCATGGCCCACATGACCCAGGATGTTACCCTGCACGCTGTCGTAGTTCTCATTGTAGTAGCAGAAGTTTTCAGCCAGCTCCCGCCGCACCACAGCCTCCTCCACAAATGCATCCACCGAGTCCTTGTAATTGCGCCGCTGCTTCTGCACCTCCAGGATGGCTCTCTGGGTGGAAACCTGGCCTGGGGACAAGGGGAAGCAGCAAGTTAGGCTGCTGGTCCAAGCCACAATGCTCAGTCCTGCTGCAGAGTGGGAAGCCTGGGACACTCACCGAAGTGAAGCCATGGGGACAGGTTGCTGAGAGCCGCCTTGTTGGGATCATTCCTGTGGGTGCTGAAGGATTTCAGCCGCTCTGCAATGAAGGACTTCAGCACAGCCATCCCTGCAGCTGTGCCAGGGGTTGCCCACTCCACCTCCTTCACGGTGTGGTCTACCTGCAAGCTGGAATAACATGCCTCCCAAGCAATGGGCTGGGTGGCAACCAAGCAGTGAGTGCATCTGCAGAATATTTTCAGCAAGGGCTGCCCTGAATGTTATGCCCCCAGTCCAGCAAAGGCCCCAGTCTGTGCCAGCCTCTTCCTTTTAACTAGCCCTCTGCATGGCAGAGATGTGGGAACTGAATGAATGAGGTAGGAACCTCCCTTTCCCGAGGGCATCCTCATCTCCACACCATCTGTGTGTGACTTCAGGCAGGTCACTGTCCTCATTCCCTGCCAACCCCTCCCACGATCACAAAGGACTTATGAAATACTCTGAGACCTGCCCATGAATGGGCTTGAGTGTCTCCTGCTGATACCTCTGCTGGGCAAGAGGGCAGATGTGGGTGAGGAACAACAGGGGGAAACTCGGTGAGGAACTCTGGTAGCTGAGCATGGATCTTGCCCCGGATGGTCCTGGCGCTGTACTCCTGCTTGGGGGAGGCAACCCAGCAGGGCACGATGTTGTGGGCATCAACCTGGGAAGCAAAGCCGTGGAGAAGGGTGTGAGAAGCAAACAATCCTGAGAACGTGACACATGCTCTCTGCTCAAGTCACTCTGGTGCACAAGACACAGGAGATAAGTTTGTCCCATATCTCACCAGACAGTTTTCCACTCCCAGAGCGCTGGCACCCACCTGTGCAAACGGCACATCCTCTGGCAACCGTTCCTTGACATCCTCTACCCACTGCCGGGGGAGGCGGAGGGGACTGAAGTCTGTCACCAGCCCACCCACACCATGCTCCACCACAAACGTAGGCAGTACATCCTTGGCATAGCCCAGCAGCAAGTGGAAGGGGATGTTCAGCTCTGCACACTCCTGCAGTGACAAAGAAATGGCTGTGGGACAGTTTATGGTTCTGCAACCTCACCCAACCACCATCTGCTTAAAGGATGGATCTGCCTCCCCCCTTCCCCAGGAGCCCTGTCCCACCCAGCACGGACATCCCCTGGCTGTACCTCTGCTACCTCCTGTAGGCCCCTCAGCATGAACCTGTAGTGGCGGATGGTGGCCCCCAGAAATTTGGGCACCAAGCAGAAGCAGACGTGCAGAGGCAGCTCCTGTTTGAGGGCTAGGCGCTGGGCGTAGAGGAAAGCCCAGTTATCTGGGGGGAAAGTACACAGTGCAGCATCAGGAGGGTGCTTCACCGACAGGATGGGGATGGGGTTTCACAGGAAGTTTCCCCCCAGTAGAGAGTGAGGCCAGCACCAAAGTTATCAAAGGAAGGGACCAGCACTTTTACCACCCATGGGAGCCCATTTCACCAGCTGGTTCGCACCTTGCACTCGCTGATCCCGGCACATCCAGTAAAGGATGCACCGAGCATCATCCTTCAGGTCCGAGCCCTGCGAGACGAGGCGCACCCGCTTTTTGTTGTACTTGAACTCTCGAACGGACGGGGCCGCCCTCCGACGGGCCTCCTGTATGGCTTCTTCCCCCTCCGTCCTCCTCCGAGCCACGCGCGGCACCTCCGTGACCGCGGCCTTCCGCTTCCCGCGTCCCCGCCGCATCCCCAGCACCGCCCGGAGCAGCGTGTTTGCTGCCAGAGGAGAACAGGCCGGACCGAGCTCCCGCGCTTCCCTCCCGGCGGATCCCGGCCACGGCCCGCCCCCAGAGCCCGGGGGATGCTGCTCCCCTGCCCGTCCTGCTCCTCGGGAACCGGGAAATAACGAGGTCCCGGCCCCCGGCCCCGGTCCCTACCGGCAGCCCCGAGTGTTACACAAGCCGTGGGCGTGTGCGATGGGCGTGCCCACGGGCGTGGCCGTGTCCCGAGGGGCGCGGCTCACGGCCGGACCGCCCCCCGCACACGGGCGCAGGTGCCGCGGCGATGGCCCCGGCGCGCCCAGGGCGCTGCCCCTGCCCCGGGAGGGGTGTCCGTGCCCGCTGGTGCCTCCCCTCCGTCCGCACGGGAACAAGGAAGCAGCTCCAACTACCCTCAGCCATCACTCGGCAGCGTAGTTCCCTGCTGGCACCTTCCCCACGCCCTGCGTCCTCAGGTCCCTTACCTGGCAAGGCATTGGGGTGCTGGTTTTGGACATGGCTCGGGGCACGGGAGGGCTGCCCCTGCTGCTGCTGGGCCTTGTTGTGCTGGATCTCTCACTGGGTAAGGGCTGAGCGCTATGTGGACCTATCCCTGGGGTGGGGTGGGGGGTGGATGAGTGACGAGCATCGTTCTCCAGGGTGGTGGGTGGCCCTGGGGTAACTTTGCCCACAGAAGTGAAACATTTCAGGTGCTGTTTGCTCTCCAGCATCCCTGTCCTAGTGATCAAACAGGGCAGTGCTTTATAGGACACAAGCAATAAGCTCTGTTTCTTTTGCCTCTGATGTGGTCTCCATCTGGGGAGAGAAAACCTTAGGCTCATCTGGACCCTCTTGCTGAGCCTTGGTGCTTGCTGGGCCCATTGCCTTTGCTACAACCTGCCCAGTACTACCAAATGGCCCTGCCCAGATGGCAACCTCACTGGGATATACTAGGCCTGGAGAACTTCAAATGCTGTCTCAACATTTGCACTTGATGCAAAGAGCAGTCTTGAGTGGAGCACTGGGAATAAACCTGCAACTTGTACCCCCTGAGAACCTTGAACTACAGCTGTAGGTCCCCTTCTGCTGCACCACTCAACCCCTTCCCAGAGCTTCTGTGGGTTGCAACAGGTTTCTTGTGGACATGCCCTGGGCTGCAAGCTGGGATTTGTTCCTTTGTGGGGCTGCTTCCCCCGTTGCCATTATTTACACTATTTATTTACATTATTTACACTGCTATCAGTTCCTGACTATCTGCAGCACAGAGGGTTTGTTTAAACTGCTGCTGCTGCACTTCCAGACTGTCTCACGGTCACCAGTTCCTGCTTGGCTCTTCCTGTCAGACATGTTTGTCCGACTTCCTCCAGGGATGGGTGAAGATGGTGGAATGGGTCTTAGGACTGGGGCCTAGAGGTGTTTCTGCCCTGAAACCAGCAATGGCCATGGCTTGTTGCTGCTTTGTCAGGCTGGGGATTTATGTGGTCTGCCTGGCTGATTGTCATGTTGCTATTCAGGGAATCCACGTGCTTGATCCATTCCCATGAGGGAATCCCCACTCCTGATGATCCATGGCTGATGCAAGGCTTGGGCAGTTCAAGGTGGTGGTAGTATTGCACCATCCCCAGCAGAGCTGTGGTCCCAGCCTTTCACTGCCAGCCCTTATGTGTTATCTCCCACCTCTTTTCAGAGACCACTGTCAAAGATACGACAAACCCTGCATCCCTGACTCTCCCAACCTCCTCGACACCCACAGAGACCATGGCTCCATTGTCCAACACCAGCTCAAGCACTGCAGCCACCTTCCCTTCCTCTCCTCCTGCAACCTCCACTGCAGAGATGCCAATGGATGCCTTAACATCCAGTGCTTCTGCAGCTCAGCAGAGCAGTCTGGCAGCCTCCAACATCACCACACCACAGGCAAGGGGCAGCACAGCTCACAGCACTCCTGTGTCACCTGGGCTGGGACCCACCACCAGCAGTACCCCAGCAGGGCTGGGGCTCAGGACCACCAGCACGCCAACTCCAACCTCCATGGCCATGACACTCAGCAGTGACAAGACTACCACTTGCACATCTGTGGGGACCAGCACAGCCCTGGCTGTCAGCTCATTTGGAGTTGAAATGAGCACACTGCCTCCCTCCACATCTACTCTTCTCTCCTCCACCGGGGTGGGCACCACGCTTGGCACCAGCACCCACCAGGGGCCAGCCATGACCACACTGCTTGGCAGCACATCCCCAGGGACCAGCACCACCTCTTCTTCCACCATCCCAGAAATGACAGATACTTCAGATGGGCCCTTGACGACCCCATCAGACACCATGACCTCCCTTGTTAGTACCACCTCTTCTTCCACCATCCCAGAAACGACAGACACTTCAGATGGGCCCTTGACGACCCCATCAGACACCATGACCTCCCTTGTTACTACCACCTCTTCTTCCACCATCCCAGAAGTGACAGACACTTCAGATGGGCCCTTGACGACCCCATCAGACACCATGACCTCCCTTGTTACTACCACCTCTTCTTCCACCATCCCAGAAGTGACAGACACTCCAGATGGGCCCTTGACGACCCAATCAGACACCATGACTTCCCTTGTTACCACCACAGAGGTCCTTGGGACCACCCCTGGTACTTCCACCCCAAGAGAACCAGAGGCCTCCAGTGACACTGCAGGTGAGTGCAGCTACAGGGCACCCAGAGGTCAGGATCAGGGTGGTAAATCCCCACAGATCTCCCATCTTACTCAGTCAAGCACTTGGCTTCTTCCCCCAGGGGCCACCCAGTCTCCAGGCTCTGCAGACCAGTGGGTGGTCCCAGGCTGGGAACCTGTGCTGAGGTGTGACAGCACTGCTGTGTGGCTGTGCCCCTGCACTGGGTCTGTATGTACACACCCCTGGACAATCTCTGTACCCCAAGGAATATGACTGTGCCCCAACAGTCCCCCCAGGCAGCTGTCACCTGTCAGTGCTGCTTGCTGAGCACCTGTATCCTGTCAGTGTGGCTGTATCCTCGTGGCTGTTGGAGGGGCCTTTATCCTGGGACTGCAGATGTACCCTGGTGACAGCCCACTCCGTGCACCTCAACCAGGACAGGGACACTGTACCCTGCCCCAGTACCCCTGGCCATGCACATGCTCCTGTAGCCCAGCAGAGCTACTGTGGCCTCACAGAATACCTGCACCCTGGCCCCTTGCCTGTGGTGTGAGAGCACCTCATGGGAGTGCCAGCACCCCGGTGATGGCCTCTGTGTGCCTGTGCCCTGGCAGAGCCCCTGTGCAGCTGTTCAGCAGCAGGGTGGCTATGCCCTGACAATCCTCCAGCATGCCTGCCTGCCTGTGGAATGCTAATACCTGGCCCGGGGCCTGCAGGCGCCTCAGTGCTCTTGTCCCTGACCCTGAGAAGAAGGAAGCAGCCCCAGTGTGACACGGGGAAGTGATGCCTGCTCAGACAGCCCAGGGGACAAACCCTCAGCCTGAGGCACGCCCTTCCTGAGCGCCGCCTGCTCTCTTGGCCGGTTCCTCACGCTCAGACCGAGCTGGCTGTTGTCTCCTGAGGGTGTTGGTGCTGGGAGCCGCCACCAAACATCACCCCTGTGGCGAAGTGCGGGGTTCCGGGCAGCCTGGAGCATTCCTGGGCTTTTTTCCTTTGTGACCCTCCCCACAGCAGGCAGAGGACGGCCACAGGAGCCAAGTCTGTGGTAGTGGTGGCCTTGGTGGCCTGTCCTGCCCACTTTTTGTGGCTGTTCTGGGTAGAGCCGTGCAGTTGATGTCTGCTGGGCATTACACCAGTCCCTGGGAGTGTCCGTGTCAGGTGGAACCCACTGCCTCGCTGCCAGCACCTGCAGGGTAAAAGGACCCATCTGGATGCTCCTCCTCTGCTGGGTGAAGGAGACCTGGAAACCCCAGTGCTGGGGCTGTGGGGAGCACTCAGAGCAGTGCCTGCGGGGGTTTGTCAGCTCCTGCTCATCTGGACATGGCTGGGCAGAGAGGAGGGCTGGCCCTGCCCCTGCTCTGGCCCCTGCTGCTGCTGCTGCTGCTGAGCCTCACCTGCCTCGCCGTGCTGCACCTGGCTCTGGGTAAGGGCTCAGTGGGGTGCCATGCTCTCTGCAGGGTGGGTGGTGAGCGGGGAGCATCATTCCCCAGGGTGGAGAGGTGGCACCTGTGGGGTGCAGGGGGGTGGAATGCTGTGGGGGCTGTTTCCTGCTTCTTAAATGGGAAGAGAGGTGGACTTGCTGCTTCTCCTTTTGTGAGGATGAGGATGACCTCACCTTCTGTGAGGTGCAGATGCTCACCTGGCAAGGGTGAGACCTAGGGTCAGACCTTTGGCCTTCTCTGTATTTTTATTTAACCAGCTGCTGTGTGCAAAGAGGGCCTGGCTGCCAGGGGCTTTGGAAGTTTCTGGCTGGCTTGGCTGAAAGCAGATGGCAGCTTGTGGTTCAGTTTCCCATCCTCATGCAAGCAGAGCCCCAGACTCACTGGTTTGTGCTGGGATCACTGGGGAATCCAGTCTGGTATCCCAAAGCCACCACCTCACAGACACCCCTTGACTAAGGTCCAGGTAGCCAGGCTGTCCTACCTGTCCTTTGCAGAGGGTTACAGATCCCTGGGCTTTTCTGGGGACGGCACACTGTGCAGTCCATAGTGGAAGAGAGGACAGCCCTCCTGTGCCCCAGCCGCTCCCTCCCAGAGCTTTTGTGGGTCACAGCACGTCTCTATCGGCTCATCCTGAGCTGCAAGCTGGGATTTGTTCCTTTGTGGGGCTGCTTCCCCCGTTGCCATTATTTACACCCACCGCTATCGCTATCAGTTCCTGACTATCTGCAGCACAGAGGGTTTGTTTAAACTGCTGCTGCTGCACTTCCAGACTGTCTCACGGTCACCAGTTCCTGCTTGGCTCTTCCTGTCAGACGGGTTTGTCTGACTTCCTCCAGGGATGGGTGAAGATGGTGGAATGGGTCTTAGGACTGGCGCCTGGAGGTGTTTCTGTCCTGAAACCAGCAATGGCCATGGCTTGTTGCTGCTTTGTCAGGCTGGGGATTTATGTGGTCTGCCTGGCTGATACCCATTGAAGAGATCTGTGTGTTTGATCCATGCAGGACAGTGAACTCCCCCTCACAATGCTCCATGCTGATGTGCAGCTCTGAGTTCCCTGGGGAGCTCACTGTGGTGATGATACTGCACCATGCCCAGCATAGCCATGGACTCAGCCCTTCACCACCAACCCTTGTGCATCTCATTGTCCTGACTCTTTGCAGAGACCACTGCCATGGGTGTGACAGCAACTGTGTCTCCAGCTCTCCTTACCTCCTCAACACCCATGGAGAGCTCACCACTGCTGCCTACCACTGACTCTGCCACCACAGACACCCTCCTTTCCTCCAGCCCTGAAACAGAAGCCTCCACCCCAGAGGAGTCCAGCACATCCGCAGAGACTGGCAACACCTCACCTCCCACTGTGCTTCCTGCCACCACAACTACAGAAGATTCATCCGAATCTACAGAAGAGTCCTTGGCAACCCTGGCAGATACCACAGCCAGCTCTGTCATCAGCACATCAGACCCCATGAGCACTCCCTCTTCCAGCTACCCAGACAGGACCACTCCTGACATCTTCCCCTCAACTGTGGGGTTGACTCCAGGTACCCTGACAGTATCTGGGATCCCCAGTGCAGCCATGGGTGGGTTCAGCCTGGGGGCACCCCGGGGGACACCTGAAGGCAGGGATATGGTCAGGGTGAAAAATCCCCATGGGAACCCCATGTACTGGGGTGGCTTCACCTAGGCCTGTCCCCAGCTGCAGGAGCAGACAGCACTAACCTAACATTGCTTCGCCCAGGCACTGAGCCCTCTTCCCCTGCCACCAGCTCAGCCCAGACCTCAGAGGCTACTACCCTCAGCACGCCTGCAGAGCTGCCAACACTGCCGCCAGTCTGCCCCTCTGGCTCATCCAACACCAGTAAGTGCAGTGCCCACGGGCATCTCCACCCCCAGCATCGGTGCTTGGGCCAGTGCAGGGGGTCCTGGAGCCCCACTCCTCTTGCTGTGCTCTCAATGTGGAGGTGCTGATGCTTTGGGGTACATGGGGTTTGCTGTGCAGTAAGAGGCTTGTTGTGACAATGTAGTGTGTCCATGACACAATTAACCTGGGAGGATGTTCCATGTCTGTGCCAGCAGCCCTGGGGAGAGACCCCCAGGTCGTCTGGCCCAGCCCAGCGTTCAAGGGCAATAACCAGAGTCCTGTTTTTAATTCCTAGGTGCATCTTACCTCTTTCTGTCGCTGCGGCTAAGCACCCCTCTGGACCTGGGGAACACCACGGTGCAGGAGCTGGTGTTGTCCAAGGTGAGGTGTGCAGGAGGAGATCCCACTCTGTATCTGCCAGCTGTGGTTGACCCAGGGAGGGGAATAGCTGCATCTTGCATTGAATGCCATGCAGAGCTCTTTCAGATGAAGGGGAGACCCTCCTTTGACTGCCATAGTCCAGGATAAGGCCCTTTCTATGTGGGGACAGTGGGTAGGAAGCCCCTCTGGCACAGTTTGATGGCTGTTCTTCCCCCCCAGCTCCGTGAGGACCTGCAGACAGCGTTCCCGTGTGCTGGCCTGTCACTGGCATGGCGAGGGAAGAGGAGGACTTGACCGCTGTCCCTCGCCTGGCCTGCTCCCTCCTGGACTGCCCAGCCACCCGCTCCCAGCTCCTCACTCCATGGTGGTGCAGGGCCCTGGGGAATCCCACTCAGCTCCTCTTGAACCTGGGGCTTCCTGTCCTTCACTCTGTTCCCCCAGTCCCCTCCTGCCCCTTCCCACAGCCTGTCTGAAGAGCCCGTGCCGTCCCACCCCCCTGCTCCGGACCTGGTTCCTGTGGTGGGACCTCCTCCAGCTCTGCTGCGGGGCTGGGAGAAGGGGACCCCACAGGACTGGGCTTTTGCATCTGGGACTGATGGCTCAGCCATCAAAGCCACCCTGGGGACAGAGGAATGAGAGGAAGGAGACCTGAAGCCCCCAGTACTGCTGTTCCCAAGGCTCACCTGCAGTATTGCTGACAGAAGAGAACACCCGTGACGGGCAGTAAATAGAAATTCCATGTTTTCTGTGTTGAAACGATGACTTCTTTTTTCAGTTTTCTGAGTTGCCTTTCCCAGTTTTCAGCTTTGCCATCTGTTGGAGGTACTGGTGAGGAAAAGTGGGTCCCCAGAGCTTTGCGTGGAGAGCTGGGCTCAGTGCTGTCCCCTCCCACCAGGGGCTGCTGCAGACATTCCCAAGGATGGCTCGGCACCCTGGCAGACTGGTGGTCTCTGCTTTGGAGCTCTCTGCCCCATAACACCCACAGCTGCAGGGGCAGCACTGTGGGGCTGTGGAAATCCTGTGGGCTGTGCTCCTTCCTTGTTTTTTCCAGTCCCCAGCTAAGGAGACGGCTGCAACATCTGTCCCCCTGTAGCAAAGTCATTTATTAACTGATTAATTAGCCAGATAAAATCCAACCGAAGCAATTATTAGCCTTAGCAAGCCACCTCACCTGGAGATTGAAAACTGAAATAATTAGCAAAATGGCCTTGTTGCGTGTCAGGGGTTGTTTTTGGCTGATCCCTGCTTCTCACTGGCAGCCCTCACTGCCCCAGCACAGGGAGGGCTGAGAGGGGGTGTGTGGGGCTGTGGGATTCCCAACCTGGGGGCTTCTCTCAGGCTGCCTGGATTGTCAGCTGGCTGGGAAGGAGCCAGCAGCTGGAGAGGATGGGGAGAGACACTGTGGCATCACCCAGCTGCCTGCCAGTTCAGAGGGCCTGGGAGAGGCTGGGCTGGAGGCTGTGCCCAGGCAGCTTGTCAGGATGCTCCCATTTGGGCTGTCCCTTGCATTCCAGGGTGGCCCCTTTGCTCTTTAGGATGCTGCCTGGCTTTTGTGGGCTTGTTGGACTCATGGAGACTGAGAGAGGTCCCTTAGCAGCTGGGCAAGGAGCCGGCGAGCAGGGCAAAGCCTGTTGGAAAGAGCCCCTGTGCTGGCTGCCTGCTGGGGTGCTGGGAAAGAAATCCTTGTGGTCTGCCCACGCCTTGGAGCTGGGCCAGGAGTCCTCCCACGTCGCGTCCCACTGGGCTGTTTTCTCCGGCTGTTGAATCCATAACTTCAGACCCCAGGACATGGCCGGGTGCCAAGGCCGGGGTAATGGAGCCAAACTGCGTCACAAAGGGAGGAAAAGGTCCTGAAGTGCTGGGATGAAAAGGTGACCAGGGTACTCACTGTTCCCTGCTGGCACAGCCGCCCTCCACCGATATTGTGGCTGCGGGACCGTGGGGGGAGGAGATGCTCTGGTCCCCTCTGTCACCAGCCTGGGAGGGAGGAGAGGGGCACAGTGGGAGGATGTGGCTCCCTTGGAGTGGTGTCACTGCCCAGGCAGTGGTGGCACAGAGCTCTGACAAGCCCCTGACACTGCCCATACTCTTCCTGTGTCCATACTCTGCTGTCCTTGAGGTGCCACCTTCACCCCATGGCTGCTTGCCTGCCACAGACTGCTGCCCAGAGGGGCTTGGGAGGCTGGATCCAAGTCCTGCTGCTTTCCCAGCCCACAAAAGAGTTCTCAGCCTCTTTGCTGTAATACACTCCAATCTCTCAGCATTGTCCAAAGGAACAAATCTTGTGCTCAACATGACTGTCACCTTTGGAGGACCTGGCAGCATCATGGGGCATGTCTCAAGTCCCCTGTGACTCAGGTGTCCTTTCCAGTGTCCCCCTTCCCTTCACCCCTGCTGATGGCTATAACCCAGCTCCCACTCTTTGGCAGGAGGGTGTTGCAACACACCCAGCATGCCAAGTCATCCAGAACCTGTGGGGTTGATGGATAACCTGCTTTTCCCTATTGCCACCCCTGAGCCCTCTCCAAATGCCCTTGCCAGGAGGCTGGAGGGGAGCCAGTAGAAGATGCTGTGTTCTCCACAGGACTGGAACAACCAGCCCATTAATTCCAGGAAAGCTGATAAGGCACTATGCTGGGCCATGCTCTGCCATGCTGGATGGTGCAGAGCCCATGAATGCTGGGATTCACGGAATTGCCCCCAGGCTACAGGCTCCTGAAGGGCTCCAGTGCCCACGTGATGCTTTGGTCTTTGGTAGCAACGGATTAATGACTTTTACAGGAACCAGTGCTTTGCCAGGACCTTGGTTTCAGACACAGTAAAAAGAACAATAAAAAGCCCCTTCCCAGAGTGGTAACAGGGTACTGTCCTCAAGATGAGGCATCCCTTGGTGGCTCTGGGCTTTCTTGGGAGGGTGTGCCAATGCCTGAGCAGAGGGATGAGTTTGGTTTGTCTGCTGTGAGATGAGCATTTCTGGGGGCCAGCATGGGCAGGAGTTGCAGGCACAAGGGTCTCCAGACAGTGCTGACCTCTGTGGAGCACAGACGGGAGCTTGCAGGCAGAGCTGGGGCCAGCCCCTCCCTTCAGCTGAGTTGTTTTCCTCTATGCTGAGCAGCATGTTTGCAACAATCCCTGTGGCTCCCACCACATTTTGCACCTCAAACACCATCTGGAGCAACACTCTCCAGTGTCAGCAACCCTGCTGGGGTTGCTTTCCAAAGTGATACAGCATCGTCAGCACGGGCAGGAACCACTCTTCCCACGGCAGGTTTGCATCTCTCAAATCCTCTGTCAGCCTGGTGTGGTCATTGCCCAGGTGGTCACTGATCCATCAGCTGCCCCATGATCTGCAGTGCTGGTTGCAAGACCCCCAGTGTACTGTCCCCCCCACAGCTTTACACCCCCAGTGGCATTTTTGGTGGGCAGGTGTTTAGTTCCAGGTGAGTGACAGTGCCCTGGTTTATGGTCTGTGGCCGTTTCCCTGCCACAGGGGGTTCTGCGTGGGTGTCAGGGCCGGGGTTTGCTCAGCCGTGACCCGGCCTCCCCGGCACTTCCCGGCTCGGTGTCACTGGTGTCACTCGCTGTGCTGCTGCCCGATCCAGCGGGACACTGTGTTCCACCTAACACCCCTCAGAACACTTTGCAGGAGTTGCCTGGGGGCATTTTTGAAGTGTTTAATTGACTACAAACTCATGTAGTGGTGGGAGTTTGCATAATGCTGTTCACAGGGGAGCTGGCAGCAGTTTTCAAGGGGGTGTGCAGGAATTGCTGCTCGAGGAGGAGGAGGGGGGTGAGATATAGGGGTGAAGTGACTCAGGGGATCCCCACAGGAGGGAAGTGGGTCTGGGTCTGCTCCTTTTCCTGCTCCATCTTCTGGAGATGCTGGTTCAACCTTGCAGAGAAGCCTCCCTGGACCATTCACCCCCTCCCAGCACCCCAGCACTGCTGTGCCCAGACTGAGCTGCAGGTTTCAAACCCCATTGGGTGTGCTGGGGCTCTGAAGAGGGATCCCCAGTGCTTCTAGTGGCTGCTGAGCACTGTGGAGCTCAACTGACATGCCAGAGCCTGACCCCAGCCATGCTTCTCCCTGCTTTATAACCTGCCTCTGCTCTGGGGGAGCCAAGTGGAGACCTGTGTCCTGCCTTGCTCTGGGCTAACACATGGCTCAGCTGGTGATTTTAGTGTCCATGGTGTCCTCACAGGCATGGTGACACCAGCTGACATTGCCCTGTCACCACCACACACTGGTCTATGGCCCCATACCCTGCATGTGGAGCAGGGTCTGTGGGTGACTGCCATGCCACTGTTGGCAGTGCCACACACTGCTCTAGGCTCAGCTTCACTTTCTGGTGCTGGCAGCCCAGGGAGCTGTACCAGACTGAGCCCAGGAGAGAGCCTGGGGGGATGTGGGTCCCTGCAGGGTGGGCTTTGGGTACACCCAGCCCATGTCCCAGCTGAGCAGGGCATCCAGCCCTTGGGAAGGGGAGGGCTCTGCTGGAAGGGAAGGGTGACAGGGACATTGGAGGGAAGGGACCGGGGGCGGGAGAGGACGTCGGTAACCTGCCTCCTTCTGCCATCCCTATAAATAGGAGGGAGCAGGAGCAGGAGCACCTGTGGGACTCCAGCTCTGCAGGAGAGGCAGGCAGGGAGGGACAGAGGGAGCTGCTCCTTGCTGCTCTCTGCTCCCTTTGAGCTTCCTAGAGCTCTGCCTGTGTGGAGGCCTGAGGCATGGGGGCCAGGGGATGGACGCTCTCCACCTTGCTGGGATGCTGCGCATGGATTCTGCACGGTACGTCCAATATTTTTCTGCTAGCCCATGTGCTACCTGAGCCCTGTCAGGGTGCAGCAGGTACACTGTGAGATGCTTTGCACTCCTGGCTGTACTGGAAACTCCTCTTATGACCAGTCCTTGCCAGGCATTGCAGCCAAAGAGCTGGAAAAGCATTTTACAGGGCAGGCATCACCCCGAGGGGCTGCTTGCAGGTGTGGAGCCATGGGAGAGATGAGAGCCCAGCCCTGAAGCCTGCAGGCAGCTGTGTGCCCCTCCAGCAAAGGAGCCGAGGCAAGCAAGCTGGCAGAGCAGGACCCAGGGATGCTCCCATCCCTCCCACATCCCAGAGAAGAGCAAACACTGGTGCTGCATGCTGGGGCTCCTCTTGCACAAACTTCCCATGAATGGGTGTGTGGGGTAGATGGTGTTTCCTGCTCCACACTGAAGAATTAAGTTAAAACAGTGATTTAACAGGGTGAGTGGGCCAAACTAAACTGGGGTGACTTGACTGATGTACTTTGTTTTCCCTGAGAAGGGGAGCTCCTTTGGCTGAGGGGGCTGGTACAAAGAGCCTTTTCCAGCCAGGGAAGATGACACTGAAGCAGCCTGCTAGGAAAGGGCATGTGGGTCTAGCAGAGGATGGACACATTGAGGACTGGTCTGGCACAGGAGTTAATATTCATTAATGACCCTGCACATGCTATCTGGGAGCTAACGAGCTGAGCCGGGGCTGAGGCTGGAGACACTTCTGCTGCAGGGAGATCTGGTTGCCTGTCAGGGGGAACCTGATGAACTGGAGCACCAGGATTGGGAACAGGCTGGGGCTGTCAGGCTGTGGCAAAGCCCTGCTGGATCTTGCCATCGGGGTGCCTTTCGTCTCCCCTAATTGAAGCTCCTTAAAGCCAAGCGTCAGCAAATCCACCTGGCTCCTCACGGAGCCAACGGCGGCAGCTTGGGCACCCCAGAGCCTGTGTCCCTGCCCTAAAAATAAGACCGTGTGAAACGTCACTCATGGATGCCAGTAGGTTCTGGGAGACATGTCTGGGATGTAGGCAGGTGTCTCCTCCTTTCAGCAGAGCTCCTGGATGTGGCTTAGAATTTTGGCAGCAGGAGAGAACTGTAAGAAGGGCTTGGTCCTGGGAGCTTGCAAATATTCCCTGCAGGGGTGGGGAACCCCTGGTGCCTTCACTCAGCTAGAGGCAAGAGGGATGGGGGCAGGAGCAGGCAGACGCTCAGCCCAGGAGAATTTTATTGAACCTGCTTTAAGTGCAGCAGATCAGAATCCATCTGCAGTCAGGGAAGACTTCCCTAAGCCTTGGCTTTCCTGTCTGACAAAGGGCTTTGTGTAAAGTTATTTAAATATCCCTCAGACACCCAAAAGGTGAAAAATCACAGAACCCCTCAGGCTCTGCAGAGGCCACAGTGCTCGAGCTGTCCCTGCAGAGATGGAAAGAGGGCTGAGGGTTGCCCTGAAGTGGCAGAGCTCCACAGACATCCCCAGGGTATCAACTAGACTTACTGGGCTCCAGTTCTACCCAGTGGCCAGGCATCCCAGTACCATCCCCAGCATGACTGGACTGGGTTTCAGCAGATGCTTTTGCCTCCATGCTTGCACCAGTGTCTCTCTCTGACCTGCAATGGGTTGTGTCCAGCCTCAGCTGCTGATGCTGAGGATGCAAGAGGTGCTGCACCCAAGGCAGCCCAGACTGCACTCCTTGGCTTTTAAATCAGGGCCTTGTAAGGCTGTGGGATTAGGGAGAAGGGGTTTAAGAAGTGTTGGGAGCTTTGTGATTCTGACGGAGAGGTGTCTGAGCCTGGCAGGCTGCCAGCTCCGGCTCCCACAGTAACACTCCTCTCTGTGCTTCTCTGCAGGGCTTGGGGCTGTTACTGCTGTCCCTGTCACTACCGATGGGTCCTTTGCTGTGGGGACAGCGTTCCCCATGACAACAGAGGACGAGGGGCCCCATACTACAGAGCTGATTGCCACAGCAGCTGATGCTGAGACCTTCCCTCCCTGGACTGAGATGGCCCCAGTGATGGCGACGAGCGGATATGGCCCTTCAGTGGCAGCTTTGGTGAACGGGACCAAGGCTCCTGACACGAGTACTGAGGGAAATTCAACTGCTCCCAATACAGCCATGACTGCTGCTGCCATCCCCACACAGCACCCCGCTGTCACCCCCGAAGCAGCGCATGATGAACCAGAGGTCACTCCTGATGTCCCCCTGGGGACCACCCCTGTCCTTGCGGATGTGAAGGAGGACATCAGTACAGACCTCAGTAGTGGCACTCCATCCCTGCCCACCACCCCTCCTCTGGCAGTCACCTGGGTGCCACAGCCAACTGCTGGCGTCACTGTGCTGCTGAGCCAAGGGCTGACCACAGCCAAGGCAGCAGTGGAGGAAGGTGTGACCCTGCCTGAAGCTACTCAAAGTGAAGCCACTGCCAACTCCATGGGCTCCAGTCCTGATGCTGGGGAGCTGCTCCCAACCCAGCAGGATGGAGCAGTGGGTGGGGTTGAGGACATTAACCCAGAGCCAGAAGGAGAAACGGCCCCAGCTGGTGAGGAAAGTCCCTTCCCTTCAGACTCTGGAGATCCAGGAGATGCAATAAATGGTGAATTCAGCACAGCCAATCCAACCCACCTGCCTCCAGAGAGCCCAGTGATGTCAGGAACAGTGGAAAGCCCTGGGAAGTCCTCCCTCCTCCCTGGCCAGGCACTGAGCCCAGACACTTCACTGACACCATCCAATGGTGGGGATGGGCAGGGAATTCCCGGGATGTCATCAGACGCTTCTGGTTCAGCCTTGTTGCCTGCAGCCAGCAGGGCACCTGTGGCTCCTGAGGAAACAGAGGGCACTGCCACGTCCCTGCCGGCACCAGGGGCTCCCACTGATGCACAGAGTGACACAAATCTCCCAGTCTCAGCCACTGTGCTGCCCACAGAGGATGTGAGAGCTGTGGATCTGGCCACTCCATCCCTCCAGCCTGCCTCATGGCAGACCCCCACTGGAGAACAGCCACTGCTGCTTCCTGATGCTCTGACATTCCCCACAGACACCCCCAGTGCTCCTGCTCCAGCTGCCCCAGCCCCAGAGCCTGGAGCCAGCGCCCTGCCTGAAGCTGATGGTGCAGCAGAGACACCAGCGAGTCCTGACCTCACTGGTGGCCTGGAAGCAGCCGTGTCTCCATCTCCTGGGGAGTCAGAGCCAGCAGGGATGCCAGCTGGAGCTCCCCAGGAACCCGATGGGCTTGGCACTGGCTTGAGTTCAGATTCAGATGCCCCCAGCCCAGCGCCTGACGGACAGGCACGGCCCACTGCTGGGATCCAAGGCCAGGCAGCTGAGGGGGTAGGGGACGTGGCACAGGCAGGAGATTCAGGGGATGCTGGTCCCTATGAAGACACCCAGAGTGACATGAGTCCTCCAGCCCTTCAGCCCTCAGTGTCTCCTGCTGATAATGGAGAGCTGCTGACTGGAGGAGCAGAAGACTTGGCAAATGCTGAACTTTCCCCTCCATCAGCACTTGGAGACGGCACAGGAACAGGAGGGGCCCCAGCACTGGGACAAGTGTCCTCACCTGGTTCTGCACCTCACAGCAGTGCTGGAATGGAATCTGATCTCTCAGGGCCTGAAGGACCAGGGGACCTGCCCAGTGAATCAGCCAATGCTCCTGGGGCTGTTTCCCCACCCCTGGGGTCAGTGGCTGGCCCCGTGTCTGAGTCAGAGACACCAGTGAGCCCTGACCTCAGTGCTGCCCAGGGAGCACCTGGATCTCCATCCTTTGGTGGGTCACAGCCATGGGGAACAGCAGCTGGTGCTCCTGTGGGAGCAGGACTCCCTGGGGCCCAAGGGCCAGACACTGACTCGACTTCAGCATGGGATACCCCCAGCTCAGCAGCTCCTGGACCAGTAGGACCCCCATCACCTGGCCTTGGGGACCAGCTCGGCACAAATGTGGGGCTGCCAGCAGCAGCAGGACAAGGAGGCAGCGCAGCAGAGCCAGCACTGGAAGGAGCAGGCAGTGGGATTGAGTCTGAGCCATCCCTGGGCTCCCCTGCAGGGAGTGGAATAGCAGCTGGGCTGGATCAACTGCCCAGTGCTGGCTCCTCATCTGGTGTTACCTCTCCCAGTGATGTGGTGGCAGCTCCTTCTGTGTCAGGGGGTGATGAAGCAGGACCTGTCCCATCTGCAGCCCCTGGCTCTGACAGTCTGTCCTCGGCCTCTCCGGATGGTGAGACTGGCCCAGGGTTTGGTCTGGTGCAGGGGGCTGGGAGTGCAGGGGATGTGGTACAGGCAGGAAACCCAGAGAGTGAAAATGCCAACACAGAGACAAATCCTTCAGCTGTCAGCCCTGAACAAGACCTCACTAACACTGGAGAGCTGCCAGCAGAAGAAACAGGGGATATGGCACATGCTGAGCTTTCCCCTCCATCAGCACTTGGAGATGGAACTGCAACAGGAACAGGAGGAGCCCCAGCACTGGGACAAGTGTCCTCACCTGGTCCTGCACCTCACAGCAGTGCTGGAATGGAGCCTGATCTCTCAGGGCCTGAAGGACCAGGGGATCTGCCCAGTGATTTAGCCAATGCTCCTGGGGCTGTTTCCCCACCCCTGGGGTCAGTGGCTGGCCCCGTGTCTGAGGCAGAGACACCAGTGAGCCCTGACCTCAGTGCTGCCCAGGGAGCACCTGGATCTCCATCCTTTGGTGGGTCACAGCCATGGGGAACAGCAGCTGGTGCTCCTATGGGAGCAGGACTCCCTGGGGCCCAAGGGCCAGACACTGACTCGACTTCAGCATGGGATACCCCCAGCTCAGCAGCTCCTGGACCAGTAGGACCCCCATCACCTGGCCTCGGGGACCAGCTCGGCACAAATGTGGGGCTGCCAGCAGCAGCAGGACAAGGAGGCAGCGCAGCAGAGCCAGCACTGGAAGGAGCAGGCAGTGGGATTGAGTCTGAGCCATCCCTGGGCTCCCCTGCAGGGAGTGGAATAGCAGCTGGGCTGGATCAACTGCCCAGTGCTGGCTCCTCATCTGGTGTTACCTCTCCCAGTGATGTGGTGGCAGCACCTTCTGTGTCAGGGGGTGATGAAGCAGGACCTGTTCCATCTGCAGCCCCTGGCCCTGACAGTCTGTCCTCGGCCTCTCCGGATGGTGAGACTGGCCCAGGGTTTGGTCCGGTGCAGGGGGCTGGGAGTGCAGGGGATGTGGTACAGGCAGGAAACCCAGAGAGTGAAAATCCCAACATGGAGACAAGTCCTTCAGCTGTCAGCCCTCAGCAGGGTGAACTGCCTGGTGCAGGGTCCTCATCTGGTTCAGCCTCTCCCAGTGGTGATATCTCAGCCTCCTCTGTTTCAGACCCATCCAGCCTGGGTGCACTTGGAGGAGCAGACAGTGCTGCTGAAGGTCTTCACCCCTCCCTGGGTGCTGGCACTGGGGTCCTTCCTGCTGCAGGAGAAGGGGCAAGTGAAGGGGCTGGTGATGGAGCATCCACAGGACAGTCCCAGGCTCCTGCTGGAATGGGACCAGCTGGTTCAGAAAGCCTTGATGGAGAAACAGGAGGTGTGTTGCAGTCTGCATCTTCTTCCTTGTCAACAGAGGCATCTTCACCACTTGGAAGGACGGACGAGGCTGCTGATGAAACAAGCCCTCCTGGAGCTGCTGCAGCTGGTGGTGGCTTGAACACAGGCTTGGAGGCTGCTGGCCCTCAAGAAGCCTCTGTGTCTGCCCCTGGCACCCAAAGTGGTGCCAATACTGAACTCTCTGATGGAAAACTGAGTGAAGTCAATGTGGTGGAGGTGCCAGGAGGAGCCTCGGTGAATGGGGGACCTTTCCCTGGTGCCAGCCCGGTCCCAGTGGCTCCAGACAGCAGCGGTGTTTCCAATGGCATGACCACCTCGGTGGCTGGCCCTCTGCTTCTCCCTGGACATGGGCTGAGCTCGGGGCTGGCACCCAATGGGATCCCCAACTCTGCACCAAGCACCCAGACTGGGAGCAGCCCCCTGCTGCCAGGGTCACCAAGTGGGCTATCAGAAGAAGCTGGAGGTGCTCAGTCATGGTCTCTTGAAGATGAGGTGGCCTCAGGCATGCCGGCACCTGTGGGAGAAGTGTTCCCTCCTGCTCCCATATCCCCCAGCGCTGTCCCTGTGCTGCCTTCTGCTCCACAGAGAGGCAATTCTGCAGAGGGGGTGTCTGCCAGCCCTGGGCTTTCAGCATGTGAGTTGATAGTGAGGTCCTCTGCAGGGGGAAAGGGAGAGCTGGGGGCTGCTGTGCCAGGGGGCCCTGCCTTGCTCCTGTCTCTGCCAGCCAGAGAGCCCCTCAGGGGATGCTGACAGCCCTGCTCCTGGAGAAGGGAGTGCTGTGCTCCAGGGAACCATGACAGGGCAAGGGGACATAACCCATCTCCTTCCCAGTGCCTCTGGATCCGGGAGACTCACTCCCCAGCTGGGGGGACCCCAGGGCTCCCTGGCCTTCCTCCCTCTGGGATCACTGCTGGCAGTCCTGGAGCAAATACCCTGGGGCCAGGACCTGCTTGTGGCTCCTCACCCACTTCCCTGCAGCCGTTCCTGGGCAGGGAGCTGACCACCAGCCTGGCAAACAGAGCCCCTGCCACCTCTGGGTCAAGCTTTTCTGGAGCCTTCCCAGGCTGGGGGGGATCCCAGGGCAGGTCCCCAGCCACTGCACACCCAGCAACATCCTGTAGCCCCACCAGCCCCCCTGCCCAGAGGCAGGGAGGTGCTTCCCAGGCCAGGAGCAGCCACTGTCACCTCCCGCACTCCGTCCCCCATGGTTCCATCTCCACCAGGAGTGCCAGCAGCTCCCCCAGCCTTGCTGCCCAGTCCTGCAGGTTCATGATGTTCACAGAGCAGCCTGGATGGGGCTAACATATCCAGTTTCCTGGTGGACCATCCTCAGGAACATTCAGTGCCCAGACAAGAGGGGATCTCTTTGAAGGCAGGATCCTGGGGAGACGTGGCATGAGGAGCCCCTGCACATGAGCTTGCACTGTTGACAGGCTGAGCCTGCTTTCAATACAGTCCCATCAGCTGGAGAACCCATCCCCTCCAAATTTTTGTTTTGACAGACATAAATACGGAGCTGGAGGCTGTAAAAGCCTCTAGAAAGAGCTGTGGGTGTTTAATTCTGTGCTGTCCACTGCCACAGTCCTTGTACAATGTTCTTCCCCTGAATGAATGGCAGTCATTCAATGCAATGTCCCAACAGGGCTGGTTGAAGCAGGGGACAGGGACAGTGACCACAAAGGCCATCATGAGAGGTTTAGGGCAGCTGTGTTTGTGTAAGGCTGTGAAAGGGGGGAGAACAAGCTCCTGCAAGGGAAGGTGACATGCTGAGTGTCCCTGGAGGCTTTAAGCAGTGTCCCCCCATCAGTCTGCTGCCCAGGTTCTGTCCCAGTAGAAGCAAGATCATTTCAGCCCTTTTAAATTTTTGATACAGACCAAAAGCTTTACTGTAAATATAGTTTGGTTTTATGGTTTGTTTGTTTGTTTTCTTTTCCAGTTCCAGCTGTACCCCTCTATGGGTATGGAGCAAGGGAAAATGATCAAGAGTATGTGGAAAGGAGAGTGGATTTTAATTCTCCACTTTTCAAGCCCGAGACTGGATTCCCATTTGGGAGAACCCTGCGCACCTCTCTCTACGTGAGTCTGCTTGGGCTTGACTTGGGCAATTGGCTATCACCTAAAACCCTGGGAGAGGCACCAGGGACCAGGTGCCTGGGATGGGACTCTTGTGGGGCTGAAGCTATTGGGATGCTGCTGTGGTCTGTTTGCAGCAGGAGGTGACTTTGTGGCCATTTCAGCAGTGGCAGGTGGTGGCTTTCCTTGGGCATTGCTCAAAATGGACTTGGAAATGGGAGGGCTGCCACCGCCATGCCAGGGAGAGCTGCTGGTCCTGATGGATCTGCTGATCTCACCTGATGGAGGGATCCCTCTGCTCAGTTCACAGACAACGGACAGATCATTTTCCCAGCCTCGGACAACAACATCCTCACGTACCCCAACCCTCCTCCCCGTGGCTTCAATGGCCACGAAGAGGTCCCCATGATCGCTGTATTTTGGGACAACGCCGACTTCTCCAGAGGTGTTGGCACCACCTTTTACCAGGTGAGTGAAGCCACCTGGGAGCACGATTGCACGAAACACCTGTTGATTATAAACTCATCATCTATTCTGGGGATGCCTCTTGAGATGTGTAATTAATGGAGCCCATGAATGGTTTTTCCCTTTTCTGAGCCAAATCTAAGAGCTGTTGGTGCTATGTTACCTCTTGAGCCATCCAAACCCCATCCAGAACTTTGGTTACAGGGGTCTGTGTGTGACTCCAGTCTAAGCCTGTTTTGTCCCACTGGGAGCTAACACAGATGTGGGTGTTCTCAACCCACAGGAGTTCTCCACCCTCAACACGGCCAAGCCTCCCTTTGTCCGTGACGTGGAAGCGAAGGTCCGGCGGTACCTGAGGTCCTCCTACTCTGCAGCCTGGACCCTGAAAATCACCTGGGAGAAGGCACCTGCCTATGCAGCACGGACTGACACCCAGAAGGTAAGGGACTGATGGAACACAGGCGCTGTTGAATTGGCAAAAAACACCAAGACCCGCAGGCAATGACCTTCTCTGTGTCTGAAAGTAAGAACCAGTTTTGTGACAAAGACCAGTCTTGAAGAATTTTGCCAAAAAGGACTGGGCTGCGCCCGTGTTTTGGTGGTTTTCAGGTTTTTGAGGGACACCTTTAGCTGAAGTTTCCCCATTCCATAAAACCATTCTCTTTAAGGTGGTGGGAGTTTATTGCTCACCAGACATGCTGTTTTTCAGAGGCATAAAATTGGGTGAATTTGAAACTTGTCATGGAACAGTTTCAAAATAAAACCATCACATTTTCCATGTGAAATGTGAACCAGGCCTAGCTATGTTTGCCTTGTTTCCCTCCAGACATCAGTTTGGCCATTCCCCCGCAAGCACTGCCCCACACCCTGAATTTTAAACCCCACTTCTTCATTCACTTTCTTACTTGTCTGCAACACTTCTCCTCAGACTATCACGTACCAGGCTGTTCTGACCACTGATGGCTTCAGGTCCTACATCCTGATGCTGTACCAGGATGGAGGCATGCAGTGGGATTACACCAGGCTCACTTCCACCAATGTGCTCATCGGCTACACCAGGTACAGCAGCTCAGCACCCCATCCCTGCCTCCTCTGAGCACTGGGATGCATCCCACCCACAGCTCCCACTGGTTGAATCCTTCCCCCGTGCCCCAGGGAGTGCCCTAGAGGGATGAGAACAGCCCAGATGAGGTCTGCATGCCCATATACCCTAACATATAGGGGCCTCACAAACAAATTTGTTCCATTAGGGACTGGATCATGCTGCAGCATGCTGTCTTGCTGGGCTGTGCTTGTTGTAAGATCCACAAATCCCTCTGGAGTCCTGGGCCCCCAGCATCCTGGCGGTTTGGGTGGAAGGAGTGGGAAATAGGGGATGTTTGCTGAACTTTGCACCAGCCGAGGGAAGGGATTTCCGTGCTTGGCTGGAGCAGTTGCTTCCTGCCTCCTCGCATTACGTCTTGCCCTGTACATGCTGTCTCCAGGGTTTTGTCATTAGCTGCTTGCTGCAGCTGGGTAAGGGAAAGGTGGCCTGGATGGGAAGCGTGGGCGGCACGTGCGTGCGTGCGTGTGTGTCTGTGTGGGACCACTTGTGGGTTTCTGCTCCAAATCACCTGGCAAAACACTGGAAACCATGGAAGCTGCTCGTGGGGGTCTCCAGATGCCTGTGGGCTCAGGCCCTGATGCAGCAGGAGTGTTTGCAGTGCCCAAAAAAGAATGGTACCCTATGTAGAGAGGGAAGCAGGCTGGGGCAGCTCATGCCTTTGCCCTCCTGTCCCAAGAGCTGTCACATGGGTGCTGCAATTCCACTGGCACGGGTGAGGATGGCTGAAGGGCCAGCTGGGGCTGGGATAATCCCACCCAGGAAGAGCAACCCCTGATTTTCCCTCTTTTCTCTTCACTCAGTGGAGATGGCTTTTACCATAATGATGACCTGATTAAGAGACCTCCAGCTGCTAAATATCGCCCTGACCAGTTCAGGGGCTACAACACAGGTAGTGCCACACATCTGGGGTGGGCTCACAAGGAGGGGAATATTCTCAGGGAATGAAATCCAGCCTGCCACTGTGGCAAGGCTCTCAGTGAGTTCTCAAGGCCAAGCTTTCCCCCTCAAGAACATTTCCCCTGGGTACCTGCTATGCCCTAAGGCTGGAACATCCCTGCTCTGCCCATGGTCACTTTTTGTACCCGTGGCTCTGTCCCAAAGCTTTCTTCTTTGACAAGAGCCTCTCCTCCTGTTTCCCTTCTGTTGAGTGGCTGTTGAACATAGGGTCCTATGGCTGGAGGTCAAAGTGGGCTTAGCTTCCAGCATCAGCACCACATTACTCTCCCCTTGAGACAAAACAGCTCCTGTGGTCCCCTTGGCCAAAGGTGTCAGCTCATGGTTTCTCTCCCTGCTCAGACCTCCGTGGGTTGTGGATTTACAAGCTGGAGAGCCGCGTGGGCAACAACTACCGGCTGAAGTGCCTGGCGTGGACGGGGCAGCAGCAGGAGCCCCGGGCATGGAGCCAGGGCCTGCCCACCTGCCCCTGCTCCCTGCAGCAAGGGCAGCAGGACCCACGCTTCAAGAGCAGCCGTGGAGGCAAGTGGACATGTTACTACCTCACCCTCCCCATCCCCAAGATGTCCTTCCCCACCTTCCCTGCAAGGGTGGCTGGGGTCCCATGTGGCAGGGTGGGCAGGTGACCCTAAGGAAAAGGAGAGGGGGACTGACCTACCCTTCAGAGACAGGAAAAGCGAGGAGGATTGAGGGTTGACCTTTTCTTGTCTTATTAGACTGGCCAGAATTGGTCTGACCCGCATGGGGATGCTGGGGACCAGGGTTTCCCTCTGGGGGACCACTTGGATGATCTCCATCAGTTCCGCCAAACCCCTGTGGCACCGTGGGTGATGTGGTGGGAGTGCTGGATAACCAGGAGCCAGCTCTGGCCCAGTCCTTGCCCCGAGGCAGGAGTGCTGGCCGGGCAGAGCTGTCTGAGGCTCCCTGGTGCCCATTTCAGGCAGGTGGGGTGCCCGTGTCTCCATGCTGCACTCGGCCTCCCCCAACCAGCACGGCGCCGGCGTCCGCTGCCTGTACGACAGCCAGAGCCAGCTGATCGAGGGGCGGCAGGAGAGGTACTGGAGGCCCTCCAGGCAGGCGTCACCCTACCGTGGTAAGCACAGCCAGCCTCGGCGTCCCCTGGCTGAGGCTGGCATTGTTGTAGCCTGTAAATAATTTTAATCTCTGTGCCAATCTGTTTCCTGACATGCTGTTTCCCTTGGAGGGAGTGTGGAGCTGCCAAAAGCCGAGGAAAGCCTCGCCTGGAACTGGCCCATCTCCCTCCCCTTCCCTTCAGCCCCTTACTCTCCTTTTTGCCCCCAGACCAGGAGCTGAAGCTGTATGACTGGTGCTGTAATCGGGCAGGCAGTGCCCACCTCTGCGCCCGCTACAGTGAGAAGAGGCCCAAGATCGGCTGTGATGGATACCAGTCACCCAGCATGGGTGGGTCTGCAGCTCATGTGCACTGGGGTGATGCTGTCTTGGTGCCCAGGGCTGGGAGGGGAGTGGGAATGTCCCAGCCTCCCTGTGGTTAAGGCAGCAAGAGCCCTGAGCAGATGGGGGAAGGGTTTTTGGATGCTCATGTGCAGGTTGTGCCATGCCCTGGGGTGTGTGGAGCTGTGTGGAGGCATCTCCTTCAGCACATTAGCACCAGCATAGTCTGGAGGTAATGGCACTAGGAGGTGAAGAGGACCACAGCAAATGTGGTTATGGTGTAAGCTGATGTGGGGCTTTCTTGCAACCCTCAACAGATTCCTCGGAGGAGGCAGAGAATGACTCAGATGAGCAGAGAGGTGAGCAGGATTGTGGGGTCTCCTTTCCCTCTATTCCTGTGCCCCTGCAAGAAAATGCCCCAGGGCTCCTAGCTTGCCCCTCAGGGAGAAGGTGACTGAGCAAATCTCATTTCTTCTTTGCAGATGGAGAGGACAAGTAACTGGGAGGTTTCACACCCGCAGCACGTTCTGGGCCATGACTGATTCTCCAAGCCCTTTGATCTGCTCTTCCCCATGTCCCCCCACAGAGCCCATCACCCCTGCCCACCACGCAGGGCAGCTCACCTGGCCAGTGCCTGCAGTTGCCTGCCCTGGCACAAGTTCACATTTCTAACCCAGACTTGTCCCAAGGATTCAGTTGCTTTAGTTGCTCTTTCCCAGATGCAGCTGGGGGGCAGAACTGGTGGGGAGGTGGGCAGGTACCCCCTACTGCACACACCACCCTTGTCCTTCCCACTTCCCACTGTGCTCCATGCTGCAGGGTGAGGCTGGACCCCTGGCACCCAGGGAAAGGGATAAACACCACGAATGGGTTGACTGTGGCCAAGCCCTTAAATACCAGGGTGCACCAGGCTTGTCCTGTGAGCCTGTCCTGTCTTGTCCCCCACTTCTGTTTCCCAGCCCTCCCTCCCTGAGTGGTGCCTGGGCCCTGTGCTCAGGAGAAGGGACAATTCTCCAGATCAAGCCAGAATCAGATCAATATGTCTGCTGGGTGTGTGAGGGCAAAATGCAACCCCATGATTAGAAATGCTGGAAGAAAAATAATTTTTTTGTGTGTGTAAGAGAGCATCTTCCTTTCTTAAAAAAAATAAATCATTGTCAAATCTTGTTTGTTCAATAAGACCTTGGAAGGATTTGAGCATCACTGATCCTGCAGCAGCCAAACTAGGGTGGGAAGCAGTGACAGGGCAGGCTTGGAGCAGCAGGATTACAGGATATTTCTGTTCCTGGCTTTAGTACTGGAGATACAGCTAAGCCAGGGTCTAGGGCAGTGAATGGGGTGGGAGTTGGGGGTCTGATGGGGTCTGATATACCCTCCTTGGATCAGCAGCTCCCAGTCACCAGGGTTGAAGGGCTGTGGGATGTTTGTGGGGGCCAAAGCCCAACCTGCATGATCTGAGCCACTGTAAATCGTGTCCATGAAAGCAGTGTGAGGAGATTTACAGGTGTGTAGGGAAAATGAGGGGATGAAGCCACAAAAAATTTTACATTTATTTTCGCTTTGGCTCTGTGGATGGGACCAGGAGAAAGAAGGGACTTGAGGGCTCAGTGACAGTGAAGCAGGGCTGGCACAGGGACCCTTGAGATGCAGACAATTTAACAGCAAGCCAACATTTTTGGTTTATTCTATTTGATTCTAAGGGATTACAATCACTGCATTGCCCCACCTGACCCTGCTCTCAGGGGATCTGAAAGGTCTGATTATATTGCACTAGCACGTACCCCTGATGCAGACACATTCCAGGATGATCCCAGGTATCTCTGCAGGTCCTCAGGGGAAGGTGAAATCCTCCTGCTTTGGTCACCCAACATAAACACACATTCAAAAAATCACCTCCTCCAGAATCCTCCCAGAACCCAGAAGGCAGCTGCCTGTCCCCTGCTTCCATGTGTTGCTGCTGCTGGAGACCTCGAGAGTGAGCAGTGGAGCTGGCAGCAGTGTCTGGCTCCTCTGTGAGCCTGGAGGTGCCAGAAAAGGACTGGTGGCAGCTTAGGGCTGCTGGGGGGCCTGGCTTGGTGGCATAACATGGGGTCTCTGGATTCTTATCTGTAAAGGAGGAGCAGGCCATGCTGTCAGGGTGGCATTGGCTCTGGTGACAGTGGTGTGGGTCCCAGTGCCAGCCAAAGCACCAGTGATGCTTCAGGATGAAGCACAGCTCCTGAGCTCCTTTGAGGCACAGGGCCAGGATACAGAGCCCAGCTCAAAGTTCCCCACCCCAACACCCACGGAAACAGTAACCTGAGGACAGACCTGGGCTGAGGGGTCAATGGCCTGGAGCTGCAGTTTCCAATGCCTTTCCAGGGAGTGGGAGACAGTGGGATCTGCTTGTTCTCCTGCCATTGTTAAAGCTGGAGCAGGGAAGATGAGCAGAGCTTGAGGACTGGGGTGAAGCAGAGCCTTAGTGGGGGGAGTTTTACAGGCATCTACTCACAGGAGAAGGGCCGTGTCCTCCACAAGGTCTCCTTGGCCCTGAAAGGGGGGAACAGAACAGGGAGAACATGTGAGCAGAGGCTGGGAGAACCCCTGCCTGATGCTGGTGTCTGGGTCAGATGGCAAAGGGGAGCAGTGACTGACTGCAGGGGTGAGATGGGGCTGTGAGAGGAGGAAAAGCCCCAGCTGTGCACGATTTCTTGCCTTGCCACAAATGCAAATGAACAGAGGAACTTCCCAGCGATCCCTGGCTCCAGGGCTGGCAGGGAGCTGGGAGCAGGGGCAGGACACAGCTCTGATCAGAGCCAGGGGCTTGGGAGATCCCCTGAGTGTGGATGCCACTGCAGGACCAAGGGCAGGGGATGGAGGGAAGGAGATGCTGGTTCTTCCACCCCAGCCTTGCACTTTGCCTTTGTTCTGTTAACTGCCTGCTCTGCAGAAGAGCAAGGTCCAATTCTTAAACCACTTTTCCTTGCTCCAGGCCAGCTCTTTGCAGGCCCATGTGAATTGAAGTGGAAATTATCCGGGTGGTATGCAAATTAAAATTAAATAGAAAGCCCATCTGTAACCAAGTACTGGGTGGGATGAGGAAGAAATGTAAACACTCCCTAACGTGGGGGAAAAAGGAGAGCTAACATTCAACCCACTGATGCTATTGTACCCCTGAGCAACAGATAACTGGAAAAGGGGCTGGAAGATATTAAAAGGTCACCCAACCCTTCTCCCAGGCCAGGGTCCCTCTGCCCAAACAGATGAGTTCTACCAGTGGTGGATCTTTCAAATGTGGATTTTTGATCAGTTTTCTCCCTGACACCCGGCCTGCCACATGCCCACACCCACCCCTGTGCAGGTGCAGCCCACGGCTCACCCCTGGTGCCGGCGGCGGTGCTGGCGGCAGAGGTGCAGGGCCAGGCAGGCCGTGGCAAACAGGAGGCAGAGCAGAGCCAGGGCTCCCAGCAGGATGCCGAGGAAGGCAGCCAGGCTGATGGCCAGCCACTGACACTGGAGGCCAGCTGGAGAGTAGATGGAGAAGGGCAGGCAGCTGTGGATGGGGAGGGAGGAGTTGTGATGCTGTGGGAGAAGCAGCTGGGCAGGGTGGCCTTGTCCACCCCAGGGCTGCTGTTACCTGCACATGGGCCCCTCGGGCAGGTGCTGGCATTGGCCACCGTGCTGGCAGTAGCCCATCTTGCAGGGGGAGATGCAGACGAAGCCGATGATCCCCACGTAGTGGAGCCGGTAGCCTTTGTAGCCGTACAGAGTGCAGTGGAAATAGTCCCTCAGCTCATCCACTGTCACTGGGAAGGGAAAGCACATGGGTTCGGCCTTGCAGCAGCACCCCTTGATGCTTCCCCAAGCCTCCCCAAGCTGGATCTACGCCTGGGGTTGGGAGGCTGCCCACCCGCCTCCCCCATGGGTGTGAACCAACCCGTGGGGCACACAGGGTCATGGGGACAATGGGGACAGGGGGGAACTCCTCCCACACTCCCCAGCTCAATGCCAGGAGCAACTCACGCTTCACCAGGTCAGTGATGTTGTCCCGGTGCAGGCGCTGGAAGCGCAGCCCCGTGCCCGCCGCCCGCCGCCCGCGCCACGCGTTGAAGGCGCCGGTGATGGCTGCGGGCAGCTCCTCGTTCAGGAAGCGGATGATGCTCCCGCGGCTCTCGTAGGCAAACTCAGAAACCACCACGAAGGTGAAGCCATCGCTGTCTGTCCTGCAGGGAAAAGAGAGGGCTGCTGGTGGAGCTGCTGCTGCCTCTCAGGGTGACTGCGCCCCACCGTGCCTCAGTATTCCCATTTGGGCGATGGTAAGGAAGGGGTGAGGCAGGGGTGGAAGGCGCCAACAGGCTTGTGTCTCCAAGGGCTACCAGCATCAGGGCTGTAAAATCGGGCTGGGGGAAAATGTCCTTTGTGCAGCAGAGGCCCCATGCTCAGCCCTGCCCCATCTGATCCTTGGAGTGGTCACAGGCTGCTTCACATCTGACTCACATCTGGGTGATGTTGGTGTTGCTCTGGAAAGCTTTTACCTCCAGGGAGCCCAGGATGGCCGAGACCTGTGGGGGGAGCAGGAAGGCATTAGGGGAGGCAGAATGACACCAGCGTGGGGAAAGGTTGAAGAGTGATGCAGGCATTGAGGCCAAGCCCCAAGGGTTGCTCTGGCCTTTGGCTCATTTGCCGGGGATTTGGCACAGAGCCACAGCTGCAGCCATCATCATGCAATGGGTGCTTCCTCCCTCTGGGCTTGTGGATCTGCTGGAGCCCCAGAGATCCCATGGGAGGGCATACAGAGGCATGCCCACCCCCAGCTGCCATGCTGCCCAGTATGCCAGTGTGTCCCCTGCTCTGAGCCCACCCTCTCCAGTGACATACAGTGCTGTTGACTTCCTCAGCAGTGGTGTTTTGCAGTGTCTTGATTCTCATCTGGATGCTTCTCCGAGGGAGACCTGCTGGGGGAAAGCCACAGTGGTGGCTCTGGCATCCCAGGACCAGGGTGAGTGGGGCTGGGTTTCACCCCCTGCTGGGCACAGGTACCCACCTGAGCTGGGCAGCGGCTGAAAATCCCCCCCTGCCACCAGGCAGTGCTGGTCGGTGAAAGCTGGGGGGCAGGTGCAGGTGGGGGCACAAGTGATGGGGTGAAGGTGGCAGTGTCCCCCGTTGCTGCAGTAGCCCTCAGGGCAGGAGTGGTAGCCACAGGCTGAGCCACAGCCTGGCCTTTCACCTGTGGGATGGTGAGTGTGGTTGAGACATGAACCTGGCTGCAGAGCAGAGCCCCAGTTTCTGAACCATCCTCAGCTGCTCCATAAGGCCTTTCTTCCAAGTTTTGTGTTGTTTTTCTTTCATGTGTTAGGAATTTTAGTATAAATTCAAGGAAAAGCCCCACTCCCCCTCCTTCCAGCTGGAGCCATTAGCCCTTCTTAAATCCCAGCATTACAACAAGAGCAAAAGCCATCAACTCAACCCCACCAAAGCAATCTGAAAACAGGGCTTGATTTAGCCCCCAACTTCCGCATGTGCATTTGAACTTTGCTGGGATGAGAATTTTTTTCTCAAGGAGAAAAATTGCATGGGAAAAATTTCTCTTCCCAGTGGATTAGTGAGATCAACAGCCTGGGAAAACGAGTGGTGGCTGGACTCTGGTCCCTTCTGCTAATGACAGCAAGAGCTTGGGCACAGAGCTCAAGCAGCTCTCCCTTCTCTCCAGCCAGCCTGGGTGCCTCAGGAATTCTCTTCCACAGAGCCTGGGGGTGATGAGGACGAGGAGCATGCCGGCCAGGGACCCCATACTCACCCTGCTCACTGGCCAGGCAGGAGCAGATGTAGCTGCCCACGGTGTTGGTGCAGGTGCTGTTCCCGGGGCACTCCGTCCCCTGTGTGCACTCATCGATATCTGCTGAGGCAATGCACCATGGCACCGGGACAAACACCGGAGCTGGGGTCCCCGTGGCCGTGGTGTGAGCCCTTGTCACCTGAGCAATGCTCTCCATCCCCTGTCAGGCCAGCTGGGCAGGGGCCACAGCCACTGAAAGGGTCACATCCCACCCCAGGGAAGCATCCCTGGGAGCAGGGGTCTGGGGGGTTCTGGCAGAAGGCACCTGAGTAGCCGCTGTCACATCTGCAGGCTGCCAGCTGGGAAGGGGATAGCGACACCGGCTTAGGGAACGTGAGGAGGATGGGTGCACAGAGCACAGGTGGCATGGGGACAGGCACAGTGTGTCACCAGAGGAGCTTTCTGGTGCACTACCTGCAGGGAAGATTCCCTGAGAATGACAGTGTTGCTGTAGTCACAGTCCTGGCTCCTGCTGCACCTGCAGAGGGTGAAGCGGAGCTGGAGGAGCGCAGAGATGTTGTTGGAGCCGACAGCCTCCAGGTTGACGGTGAATGGGGCTGCCCCACGGGGCTCCCATACGAGGGTGCCGTTCTCTGCCGGGAGGAAAGGTAGGAGTTAAGAGGTGGCAGAGGAATTCCATCCCATTCCTTCCCATCCCAGCTGCTCCATCTCTCCTTCCTTACCAGATATGTTGAGCTCTGGTGAGAGATGGGGAATGAAGCGTGCACCCACCCCCAAGGCATGGTACTGCCTTCTGACCTTCTCTGTCCTGAAGGCTGTGATTGATGCGTCACCAGTGATGACAGGAGGGAAGGCATCTGAGGAAAGAGCAGCCCAGCACAAATGTGGCCTTGTCACCCCTTGGCTCCAACTCCCTCCTGGTGAGGATGGGACCCTGGCAGACGCTGTTACAGCTGCCCACCAACAAGGCCCTTATGTTGCACAGCATGGTGGCATCTCCCAGGTTTGGAGAGAAGCCAGAAATGCAGTTCCAGGAAATGCAATTCCAAAACCTTGATGGCAACTGTCCTACTGGTGGCATCTCCCAGGACTGGAGACAAGCCAGCTGGGCAGTGCAAATCCAAGACCTTGGTGACTTCTCTTCTGTCTCATATGAAGCAAGAGAGCCCAGGAAAGGAGCAGGGCACTGCCCAGTTACATCCAAGCCATGCCCTCTCAGAGTGGGGATGTGCTCCACTTACTGAGTGCTGTCTTCCTCTGCTGGAAGTCGGCTGCAAGGCTCTGGGTGGTCAGGCCCAGGGCCAAGTTCCCTGTGCTCAGTGAATCATAGATGCACTCCTTGCTGCCGTGACACTGCAAGGCTGCCAGCTCGTACTGGCTTTCATTCTCCTGCCGCAGCCGAGACAAGAAGAAGGGTGTGAAGTTCAGTGCTGGTGAGCCCAGAGGCTGAGTGAACAGGCTGTGCTCCCTGACAGCCCCTGCAAGAGAGCACGCCATGGGTACAGGCCATTTTAAGTTTGTTGTATTTTAGGGTTCCTTTTCACAGAGCAATGAAGACACCAAACACCTTCCCTTGGCATTGTTTTTGCTCAAGCAAATGTTTAAATATCTCAAGCCAAAGCATGGCCAGAAGGTGCAGAGAGGATCATCAAGAGGGATCCTAAGCCTGGACTTACAGGTCATCCCGTAGCTGTAGATCTCCTCCTCACTGCTGTTCACAGGGATGCTGGTACCATTTGGCATCTGGAAGTCATCTGCGGGGTCATGGTCCCACACACCTGGTGGAGCATCACCAGAGTGCTGGAATCCCCCATGCCAGGGTTGACCTCCTGTCTGGTGCTGGCAGTGTTTAGTTTATACCCTGCCCTCACAAGCACAATTCCCCAGTTTTCCAGTCTACTTTAGCGTGGGAAGGGAATTTGCACCCCGGCTCTGCGGCGGTGCCAGAAGCCCTCACCCAGGAGGCCCCTGGTGCTGTTGCAGTACCAGTTGGGCAGGCTGCAGACCACGCTGAGGATCCCAGAGGTGGCCGAGACAGAGACAGAGATGGTCCCATCAAAGATGGCCATGACAGAGGAGGCGTTGACTAGCAGGACACCAGGGCTGTAGTAGATGCCATCACCCAGGTCTGCAAGAGAAGGAAAGCACAGAGGGAGAGTCCATGCAAGGCTGAGACCTGAAAAGGCAACCATGGATTCCTGGAGGGGAGTGCTCCCCATCCACCCCATGCAGATCAGAGACAGGTGCAGGTGAGAGACGTTTAATGGACCTCAGGATGGCTGCCCCCGCACTGGGCAGGGCTGGGCCCAGGGGATTGGAACATGTCTGGTCCCGCCCACATACATTTAGCATTTAACAGCAGATTCTGCTCACCTTGGGAATAGGAAAACTGGATGGTTTTGTTGTTCAGGAGGACTTGGATGTCATCCTGGCTCCCCAAGGTCCACTCAACCTGAAAATCGTGGTGGATGTCCCCATCAGCCCTTCTGCTTGTCCATTCCTGCTGTCCCTCCATGCTGGGAACAATTATTAACTCTGTCCTCCTCCAGCCCAGGAAGAGAGGCTCAGCCCTGGGGCCTGTGTTGGTGTGTACTTCACCCCAGCAGACACACAACACAGCAGCTTTGATGCTTGCACAGAAGAGGACTGAGAGCTGCCTGTCACTGCTGGCAAGGGACAAGGCCACCACCACTGCCCAGCTGACCTTGACAGCACAGAGAGCTGTGCTGGGGGGCTCCAGCTCTGAGCCCCCTCCTCATGCTATTCAATGCCTGTTCCTGGTGACACCAGGACATTCTGCTTAATGAAGCTAAATGGCTGTGGGAAGCAATTCTGCAAAGTCAGGCAGAGCAGTCACTTGTCCTAAAGTGTCAGGACAAAGAATGTGCAATGAAAAAGATGAAGCCGAGCATGTTCCTCCAGAGTCTCCAGCCCTTGCTGGCCTGTTTGCAGGAGGCATTAGACATGTGCCTGGTGAATATTAGTCCATTTCCCCACTAATAGTACTTTGTTGGAGTGGTGGGAGGTGGCAGGAAAAGGACAGGGGACGCCTCTCGGGTCCCACCCACTTGTAGGTGATGCAGAGGTAATGCCCAACTTGCCAGAGAGGTTTTTCCCATTAGAGGCTCAAACTCATGCACAGGGCACCCCTACTCACTGTTGTGGTGGTGTTGGAGATGTATTGGGCAGCAAAAGCCACAAAGTTGGTGGCCTGGGCCATGCCAGTCTGTGCTGTGCGCCCGTGCAAAATGAAGCTGGTCTGGGCATCACTGGCCAGCAGCAGGACAAAGTCCCCGAGCCCATTGAAGGTGTAGGTGAGTCCATCCAGGGTGGTGAGGTGAGGGTCACCGAAGGCACCAGCTGGGGTCCAAAGGAGATGGAGATGTTTAGGGCAAAGGAAGAGCAAATGCTGGTGTCATTGCAGGGAGGAGAGCAGCCTCAGAGCTGCTCAGTGGTGGCTCAGCAGTCCCCGCTGGCATATTGCAAAGTGTGGCTAAAGCACAGAGTCCATGCACAGCTCAGTGGCCTGGCACAGCAGAGGCAGAGCCTGGGGACTCACCAGGGGTGGGTGGCACATATCCTTCACAGCCAACCCTTGGTCTCTTCTCAGCAAACTTGGCACAGAACAGGGGCTTCCCCACACGCCGGCAGCACCAGTCGAACGCTTCCAGCTCCCTGTCTGTGGAGGAATGTGATAGGGTGTGTCAGGGCCCTCGCACTGCCCGTGCTTGATGCCTGGGGTATTGATTGTAGGGTGAGGGTGGCGTTCCCACCTACCAGTGGCAGTGTGGAAGGGGAGGCTCCATGTTCTCTCCTGCCAGCCTTCGAGCAAGCTCCCACCTTGGTACAGGCATCGTACCCCGGCTCCAGCTGGGCTGGGGGACGCGCTGCGCAGCATCCTCACGGAGGTGTCTGCTGGGCCTGAAATAGTGGGGGGATCATGGCCGCCCCCAGAGCAGGAGGGGACCATCCCCCCTCCCTGCAGCTGGCCCTGGGGGGCTGTCCTTGGCACCTCTGCTCCAGTGGTAGCGGGGATCCAGCTCTGCCTGGGGCCGGGAGCAGGGGCATGGTGGCAGCTGGCTGTTCCAGGTGGCTGGCGCTGGCTCTGTGTCCAGCCACGCCAGGCACCGCAGCCTGTAATTCACCCGGGAGCGACTGTCCAGTCTGTAAATCCACAGCCCACGCACATCTGGGGGAGCAACCAGAGACAGCACTGCTCAGCCAGGGTCTCGCCATGTGCTGAGGGATCCCGTGGGACAGCTGTCCCTGCCCACTGACCTCACACAAGGTCTCCAGGCTCCCTCTAGAGCCAGCGGGGCTGTGGCAAGCCACAAGAGGATATGGGACACCCACAGTCTGCTCTTGCTGGCCAGCTCATGCCCAGTGGCTTCGCTAGCCCATCACCTCCCAGGGATGGGTGCTGGTGACACGCTCCTGGCCCAGAGCACGCAGCTCCTTCCACCCCCACCCGCCCCAGGGACCCCCGGTGCCATACCGGAGCCGGTGCTGCTGTGCTGGTCTGGTCGGTACTTGACAGCTGGTGGCTTCTGAGTCAGCTCGTTGTTTTGGGCATAGCCATCGCCGCTGCGTGGAGAGAGGAGGTTTGAGGTCATCCTTCCAACACAACCCTCCCCCCCCCATAGAGAAAGGGTTTAAATGGGGCAGGATTGCTCCAGCAGTGGGAGCTGGGCTCTCCTGGGGGTAATGCCTCCAACACTCTCAACACAGTGCTGGAACAAATCTCTGCTGTCCCAAAGCCCAGTGACATGAGTGCAGCACCTGGAGAAGCCGATCAGCACGTTGGCTGCAGCCAGCCTGGTGTAGTCCCAGTGCATCCCCCCGTCCTGGTAGAGCAGCAGGGCGAAGGAGCAGTTCCCATCGGTGGTGAGCACGGCCTGGTAGGTGCTCGTCTGGAGAAACCCAAGGCACCCCCTCAGTGCTCCCAAAGCCTCCCCTGCTCTCCCTGCAGAGCAGACTGAGGCAGTGAGGCTTTAAACAGCCATCAGCAGTGCTTTCTGTCACCTGGGTCCCACACTGCTCACCTGAGTGTCATCCCTCTGGGATGGGTATGCTGGAGCTTTCTCCCATGTCACCTTCAAGGTCCATTTTGCTACATAGGGGATTTTTAGGTATTTCTCAATCTTTGCTTCCACATCTCGGACGACAGGGTCTTGGGTAGAGCTGAGTGTAGAGTACTCCTACCAGATGGCAAGAGAGAGAATTCAATGAGTGGACTGGGAACTGGATTCTCCCAGGAGAACACCTCTGGTGGCTCTCACCTGGTACCAGGTGGTGCCAACACCCTTGGAAAAGTCTGCATCATCCCAAAAGGCAGCCACCATTGGCAAGCTCTCCTGGCCAGTGAAGCCCTTGGGAGGAGGGTTGGGGTTGGACGGGACATGGTTGTCCGTGGGCGGAAAAATGATCTGTCCGTTATCTGTAAACTAACCAAAAGAACTTGTTATTTGCTGACTGGGATAGCTTTTAGCCTCCATGGATGTGCAGAAACCAACCATTTTAAATGTAAAAAAAGAGATATTCAGATGAAATTTGGTTTCTGCTCCATTTCTTTGTTTGGATTTTTTTTACCAAAAAGGCAGCACAACCATTATGTGCTCACCAAAGGGGGCACTTACATAGAGAGCATCTTGCAGTGACTTCCCAAAGGGAAATCCAATTTCTGGCTTGAACAGGGGTGAGTTAAAATCCACCATCCTCTGGACATACTCTTGGTCCCCTCCTTCCACGCCAAAGGGGTAGAGTGAAGTCGCTGGCTCTGCCATGTGCAGGAGATCAATGAAAAGGGTGTGAAATCATTAATGTCTGCTTTATCCATCCTGCAGCCAGGATGCTGTGCCTGTGCTCTGATGGATTGTAACCCAATTTTCAACCTACTTTTGGCATGCTCTCAAATGTCCTATCTTGCCTTTTCCCATTAATCTGGCAGCCCAATGTGCAATGCAGATGAGATACCCTGGGCCAGGCCGTACCCTCATCCATCACAACGCTTGACTGGCTGAAAACCCCTTTCCTACTCTTGTCTTTGGGAAAAAGAAAATCTACTTACTGATAAGCTCATGGGTGGGCTGGGGCTCAGGTGCAGGAGTTCTGTGCCCAGTGGTGGTGAGGGCAGATGTGCCCAGCTTGGTGGATGGTCCTCTCTGCGTCCCAAAGCCATGAGACAGGGTGGTGGCAGGGCTGGTGGTGGCTGGTGGTGTTACTGGTGCCTTGGTGCCTGGGGCTGGGAGACTTCCCACCTCCTTGGCTGGGCTCACTGGGGCTGTGGATGCAATAGCCATGGTGCCTCCTGCAGTGGTGGTAGTGCTGTTCCCTGCAGTGGTGGCAGTGGTGGCAGTGATGTTCCCTGCAATGGTGGCAATAGTGCTGTCTTCAGTGGTGGCAGTGGTGGCAGTGGTGCTGCCTGCGGTGCTGGCCATGGTGTTCCCTGCAGTGGTGGCAGTGGTGCTGCCTGTGGTGCTGGCCATGGTGTTCCCTGCAGTGGTGGCTGTGGTGCTGCCTGTGCTGATGGCTGTTTTCTCCTTCCAGGCAGGTGCCTCTGGAGGTGTCTGGAAGGCAGGAGGTGACATGCTCGCTGCTTGCCCCATGTCGTGGTAGCCGATGGATGTAGGAGAAGTGGTGCCTGCTGCTGCCTCAGTGGGAGTCTGTCCAGCTGCTGCCACCCCAGTTGCACCAACACCAAGCAGGGACAAGGGGGCTGTTGTGGCCTCCTCTGTTGGGCTGTGCAGGCTGGGGAGGGGAGAACCAGACACTGCAACAGCAGTGCTGGGACCAAGGAGCCAGGGTCCAGGAGTTGTCTCCACCAAGGGGGTATGTGCTGCTGGGGATGGGACAGGCTGCCCACCTCTGATTGTCTCGCTGTGAGCTACAGCAGGGGATGGGGCACTGCTGGTGCTGGTGGTCCGTGCCGTGACAGGTGGCATGGCTGTGGTGACCCCGGTCACAAAGGTCTCCCAGCCTGTGGAGGTGGTTGGCAGGTTAGCATTGCTGGGGAATGTGCTGGTGGATGGTGTGGTGGCCGGCATGGTGGCCAGGTATGTGCCACTGGTGTTGGAATCAGGGACACGGGTGCTGCTGGTGCTGGCTGAGGGTGCTGCACCCTTGGTGCTGCTCTCAGAGCTGCTGGTGTCCACATGGGCAGTGGTGCCTGTGGCACCTATCCAGGATGCAGCTGTACCCTCCTGCACATTTGTGTGGCCAACAGCCAGCGGGGTGATCCCAGCGGTGGGCTTGTCCTCAGTGCCAGGTGGCTCTGGTGATGGCTTGGCAGTGACAAATGTGAGGCTGGGAGCTGACCCCGCTGCACTGGCACCTGGGTTCTCCTCCGTGCTCCCCTCCAGGAACCCCATCCCCATTGCTCGCCCTGTGGCACCGTCATTGGGCTGGGGGGCACCCGAAGCCCCCATTGCTTGCAGTGGGGCAGCCAGGGACAGTGGGGACGTGACTGCTGCCATCTCTTGGGGGATGCTGGATGGGGACATCTCCAGAGATATCCCTACATTGGCTCTGCCTTCCAGGAGAGAAGGGACATCTGCTTGTGATGCCGTGGGGACAGTGACTGCTCTGGGTCCCCCAGGGGTATCCGATACAGCTCTGCCAATGCCTCGTGCAGTGTTGGGTGATGGCTTCTCTGTCCCTGGAGCTTCCACAATTTGGGGCCCAGCCCAGAGCACTGGGGTTAGTGCAGATCTGGGTGTGACACCAATTCCTGGGCTTGTTGAGCCTGCTGTGGGACCTGGCTGGCTGTGGCTGGGGTGTGCATCAGGCACAGGCAGGGTGGCTTCGGTGTCCCCCGGCATTGTGGTGGCACTGCCACTGGCCAGTGATGCTGATCCCATCCCCGCTTCACTAATTGGAGTGCTGCTAACCAAGGAGGATGGATGGGTAGCTGGCACAGTCCCGATGCCAAACGCAGCGATGGAAGGTGATGGTGCAGCAGCAGCAGCCCGAGGGGCCCTGTCTGGCTTTGCTCCACTGGTGCCCATGAGGGACAAAGGCGTGGCCATGCTGGGAGTGGCTGAAGGAGAACCGCTGGCAGCTGCCTCTGCTGTGGTGGTCCCAAGGCCTGTTGAGAGGGACTGAGGGAGCAGAGAGCCCATGGAGCTTGGAGAGGGACCATCAAGGTCATTGAGAGCTGCATGGGGGGACAGACTCATGCTGAGCCCCCCTGGTGCGTCCTTGGTCTCTGGGACGGCAGTGCCTGCTGTGGCTTTGGTACTGGCCTCATCCCTGATGGACACCAGCTCAGCAGTGGTGCTTCCCAGAGGTGGGATGTGCTCTCCAGCTACGACATCCATCGCTGTAGCCAGTGTGCCTGCAGCTCGTGTGGTGGCCTGGGGCTGGGTGACGGAGCTGTCTGTGGGTAGCCCATGTCCAGCACTGCCCGGGACTGTGCTGTGGCTGGGGGGAAGCGTCTCCCCTGTGCCCAGCACAGCCTCATCAGGAAGCTGGGGCAAAAGGGCTGGAGGCAGCTGAGTGGGAGCCCCAGGAGGGTCCTGTGAGGCACTGTGGCCAGCGTTGGGTAAGGTACATGTCCCCGGCTCTGCAGCCTTGCTGGTGCCAATGGTAGTGGAAGAAAAGGCTCCCTCTGCGGCCGTGCTGGGGGGACTGGCTGTGGCTGCTGTCATCTTCACAGGGCTGGTCCTGTCCTGAGAGATGCTGGCAGCTGTGGCCAAAGGTGAGCTGGCCTCATCCAACCCCAGTATGACCTCCTGGGGCAGGAGCATGGCAGTACTAGGTGGCTCAGCAGAGTTCCTGCTTATGCTGGGGGATGGTGTCGCTGTGCTGTGCTCATCCTGGGGGAGCAATGGCTCTGTGGTCCATGCTGTCACTGGCATCTGCTCCACGGTGACAGCACGCAGGGCAAGACCCACCGTGTGCTCCGCTGGCTTGAAGGACAGAGGCTGCATGTGCCAAGTGGTGATGGGAGCTGGAGGGATGCTGGTTGGGTGGCCGGCAGCACCTGCAAAGGAGAGCCCAGCCCCTGGCCCTGCCTGGGGGCTGCCTGGCATTGCAGCACCCCCAGGGAGAGCTGCTGGGCTGGGAGGCTCCTCCTGCTCACCACTACTTCCAGCTGGGACTCTCTCTGTTGCCCGTGGCACCAGGATGCCTGTGGAGCGAGACAAGGCGGCTGCAGCTGGATCCCCCCCGCGGCCCCAGCAGGCAGGAGCTGCCCGCCGCCTTACCTGAGCTCGGGCTGCCCGCGGGGGCGGCGGTCGGGCCGCGGGCCGGGGGGAGCTCCTGGCACACGGCCGGCTCTGAAGGCAGCTCGGCGCTGCTGCTGTCGGCCACACGAGAGATGCTGCCCGACTCGGATGAGTCCAGCGTGGGGACAAGGGGCTGCCCCTTCATCTCCCCGGCTTGTGCAGAAGGCGGGTGAGGGCAGGATGAGGAAAAAAACCAGCCCGGAATCGCCATCACCCCCAGCCCTCCTCCCTGCTGCGGGAGGACCGACACCAAGAACAGGACAGGCACCTTCACCCAGGGTGAGTCTCTCGATTTGATCCACAATTCCCGCCACCTTCCCCTGCTGCAGCTGGGGACCGTGACAAAGCTTTGGCACCGGCGGACAGAGAGGGCAAACCCCGGCCGGGCACTCGTTGTAGCCGCCGGAGGTTTGAGTGCAGCCCATCGCCCCCCCTGCCATCAGCCCCCCGGGCAGCCCGGCAGCACTGCGAGGGACCCTGGCACTTACCTGGCAGCACCCAGAGCCCCCACAGCACCCAGCTCCAGAGCGGCCACGGGCCCCGGCACCCCATGGCGCTGCTCGGTGTCAGGGCAGAAGGCGACACGGCTGCGGCTCTCAGTCGCTCTCTCAAGGGAGCGCTCAGGGTGACTCCGCCGGTGAACACTCCTGCGGGTGGCGGGGACAGGGACACCACGTGCCCTGCCTGGGGCACTGACGTCTCCGTGTCCTCGCAGCCCGCGCCGAGGTGGCAGCGTCCCAATTTTGGGGACCCACTCATGCCGGGGGCCACACCCATTTTGCCATGGGAAGCTTTAAGGTCCCTCCTAGGCCGACCCCACTGTTGACAGCCCGCGGCTGGGGTCTCCAACCCCTGGGGAGCCACCCCCGGGGGGTTCAAAGTCACTTGGCATAAAGGCACTGGGAGGGCAGGTGGGGACAGGGGTCCCAAACATCTCTGGGTGTGGGTCAGTCCTGGGCTCTGCACCCCCATCCACCCTCTTGGTTGCTGTCAGGTCCCTCCACACTTGGCTGCATGGCCGATAACCCCTGGCAGGGGTTGGCTTGTCACCAAGGAGGAAGAAGGAAGGAGCAGGCTACCGCTGGTGCCTTGGGGTCCCACGTATTGACCCTGCCCTGTCCCCCCTTGGGCACTGCCGGTCCCGAGCCTTATCTGCACATCGCGGCAAACGCCCACACAACCCCGGATGGAGGGGGTGGGTTGTACCGCATCGGTGGCGGGGCCAGGATTGCCCTGGGTCGCAGGTCACCTTCCAGCAGTGACAGAGGCCGGATGGACCCTGCTGCGTGAACGGATCCAGTGAGGCCACTGCAGCAAACGTGTTTGCTTCTTCACAAGGTCTCCCCCAGCTCCAGGATCACTTAAGGAGAGGGAAGGAAGTCAGTGATGGTGTTGTTGTGCCTTCCTCGCTTCACTGACAGCCATGCCGTGGTGGCTGCACCTCACACAGGAACACAGAAGCACAGAGTCCCAAGCAGCGACGCGTGACTGTGCTCACAGCAGCACCAGCTCCCTGTCCTCACGCTCAGGGAGGGCCAGGGGACCAGAACAGAGGGAGCTGTAGGTGCACAGGATGTGGCCAGGTACCATCTCCCACAGGGATGGATCCACAGGGTCATGCCAAGGCATCCCTTCCTCACCGTGTACGGCAGGGTCTCTCCTCTGAAGCCACCAGCTCTGGAGCAGAGTATCACGGGGAGCAGGCCCACCACTGTCAATGCACCTGGTGGGTTTGGGCACCAAGATCCTCCTCCAGCTGATCCCAAGATCCCTTCCTGATGCTGCTAGAAGGCAGCACTGCAGGAAACCCAGCCAAGGAGCTCTGCTACCCACTTGGAGGGGGGAGTGAGCGCTGACACCGGCTCTGGGACCCCATAGGAGCCACCCCTCCACTCCTGCACCTGCTCCCGGCTCCGTCTGCAGCAGAGACACCCGGTTGCACAATACCTGCACGTGGGTGGGGGCGATGCTGGTCCTGCCACTCCCTGCCCGGGCATGCCCCAGGTGGCAGCCAGGAGCCGCGGGGGGCTCCCCTGCAGGCAAGAACTGCTCAGAGCAGGCAAAACCATGCCCAGCCTTCAAACGTTGGGCCTGGGGGTGGGATATACTGTGACTAACTCCAGCAGCCCTGGATGGGGAGAACTTTGCACCCTAAAGCAGCCTGGGAGGACTCAGCAGGAGGTTTTATAGGTGCATATATCACACAGCTTTCTGAGGCTCCCCAGAGTCCCTGCATCCTCTCCTGAGCTTCATCCCACAGCAGATCCCAAGGGTCGCAGTCCCAGCTGCCTGCAGGGAGGAACCAGCACCCATGGATGTGTGGCTTGTCCCTGTGTGTTGGTAGGGATAAACCTGGGAAACAGCCATAGGTACCCTCAGCCTCTCCATAGAATATTTTTATATATATACATAATATATATATTAAAATTACATTTCTCTTTACAAAAACAATTCAACAAGGGGCCAGGGGATGGAGCCCATTGCCAAGGCCAGGGCACAAGCACCCTGGAAAGTGTGGCACTAGGCAGGGTCCCTTTTGGGGTGTCTCCACCCCCAAGTGGGGGCTCAGTCCTGAGTCCTGCAGCAGGTTGTATGGGTGGAGGCGGCGGGACTGGCCCCATGGCGAGATGCCTGCTCTGGATCCAACACAGCTCGCCCCATCCCTGCTGTCACCACCTGCAAGAAGAGGAGAGGAGAGGACATGAACTCAGGAGAGGTGTTGGTGCCAGTCTGCCCAGAGCAGTGTGGCATAGAGAACTGCCCCCCACCAAAACCAGTGATGTCCCTACTTCTGGCGGGTGGCGCTGTAGGGATCGAGGAGGTGGGAGCTGGCCTGTGCCAGGTTCCAGTCGAACCTCTCCAGCACCCGCTGGCACTCACCACGGGACTTCAGCCCCAGGCAGAAGAGCTGCTCCACCTGCAAGGGGACAGGGCATGGCCAGAGGGGTGACAGGGGTGCCACCACTCTTGATGGAGCCAGGACGAGGGAACAGGGGTGTGCTGTACCTTCAGGTACTGGATAGCCCGTTGGACGTTCCAGCCATGGTTCTGCAGGGCTGTCTGGCACTCCTCAGTGGTCACACCATGCACCGCGTCCTGCACCTGAGGAGGAGCTTGTGGTCACTGTCTGCTGCCACCCCTGGGCAGCAAGAAGCCTGTGACTGAAGCAGGAGACCACTGGGGCTGCCCCCATCCCTGGTTCTGTCTTCAGGGAGCACTATCAGCCTGGAGCTGGGATTAGTCTCATCCCTGTGATCTTAAATCTCCCCTGGGCCTGGGTGGGCCACAATATCCCCAGCCTAAAGATACCAAGGGGACCATAGCAGCAAGGGGACCATAGCAGCACAGCCACTGTCCTCCTCCCCAGGGCATTCAATTCCCATTTTGCCATTGCAGTGATATTTATGTCCCCCTGAACATCTGGGGCCTTCTTGTAGCCAACCCCCTGGGGCTGCATTTGTGGAAACTGAGGCACAGGGTGGGGAAAGCTCTTGCCCATGTGAGCCCACTTCTCATGGATGATACTTACCAGCCGGATCTTGTCAGCAGGGCTGCAAACATCTGGCCCATCATAAACGATCTTCTGGAGGCTGCAGGAGGCTTTCACCAGGCACTTGGGCCCAGGGTTGCTGTTGTTGGAGGAAAAGTTGGCCTTGCAGTCTGACAATGGCTGCTGCACCATGGGACGGACGGTGGCTGTGGTGACCTGGCGGGACGCTGCCACCTCCTCGGGACTTTTAGCCTCCTTGAAAAACTTCTCATACTTGTCCAGGTAGGCAGGGCGCTCGGGCAGCAGGTAGTAGTGGGTGCTGCTGACCTTCTGCCCATCCTTCACGATGGGCAGGATGCAAGGCCCCTTGGAGCAGTCCTTGCCCTGCGCCTGGATGACCTTGGGGGTGGCGTACTTAGGGTCGAGGGCGAAGCTCTGTGTGGTGGGCATGGGCTTCCCTGGTGAGGTGGAGAGGCAGGAGCAGAGGGCGGCACGTTGCTGTGGGGAGCCCACCTGCAGAGCCATGGGGCTGGGTGTCCGGGAAGTGGGCTGGGACAGTGGGTCCCGTGGGGGGATCTGGGGCGGCCGGTCTTCCTCGCCCCCCGAAGCTGGGGAAAGGTCCCCTGACCAGCGCCCAGGCTCATTGCGGCGAAGGGGCCGGGGCGGGATTGGGACACGGGGGGGGATCTGGGGCTTGTCATCAACTGGGGAAGCCGGTCCCAGAGGGACGTTGAGCCTCCTCAAGCACTCCTGCTGCAGCTCCTCGAAGAGCTCGGTGGTCTGCGTCATGCTGGGCTGTTTGGTCTCCTTCGGGGGCAGGAAAAGGTTGTCCTCCAGTACCGGTCCCCGCTCACCCTCATCCACAAAGCCATAGTTGGTCTTTCCCCGCCGGCTCGGGGGGCTGGTGATGGAGCAGACCTCAATATCATCCTCATCCTGTGCCACGTCATCATAGGCAGGTGGTGGGGGCAAGGGCCGGGCATCCCAGTCCACTACCGGCGTGGGGTGGAGAGGCCGAGGTAGAGCCCGCGTGGGGCTCTGCGGTGGGGTCTTGTCCAGCAAGGAGCAGGCCTCCATGGCCAGCTTGGCTAATGATGGGGCTGTCAGCTCTCCCACTGGAGAGGGGCTGCCCTGGGGAACTTCCTCCCCAAAGTCAATGAGTGTCACCTCGCTGCTTGCTAGCCCCTCGCCTGCCAGGCGTCCGGGTTGCCGCTCGCCCACCTTGGTGCCCGGTACTCGTGCTGATGGCTTGACTGGTCGCAGACCCTTCCCTGTGCCTGGCTTCTTCAGGCAGAGCTTCCGGAGGCCCCCTGGCAGACCCTCCTCCTCCTCACTAACTGGGTCGTAGCAAGGCTCTAGAAGGGGACAGAGAGGGATGGTGAGGGTCCCAGCACCCATCCCTAGGCTGCAAGAAGGGGCATCTACATCTCAAAGTCCCCAAAACACCCAATAAGTTCAGCCCTCTTTGCTCCCAAGGCATACCAGGGGCACCTGCCCCAGGCCACCCACGTAAGAGAGAAAAGAAAGAGGGTGTGAAGAAGGGAGAGCAGCACGCAAAGAAGCCAGACTTACTGGTGAGCAGGACGGTAGGCTGAGGTGGGCGTGGAGGAGGCTGCCCTGCAGAAGACAGAACCCAAGAGAAGGGGAAGCATAGGGTGAACACAGAAGCGGCAGCCAGGGTGCTTCTTAATAGAGTGCATGCTTTGTTGTTCCCCTTACACTGGTGGGGCATGGGTAGGAGGCTGGTGGGAAGCCCCCCCAAGGAAGAACTGTAGGTTTACGGCGACTGGGGCTTACGCACAGCATTCCCAGTTCCCTCCCCGTGGCAGCTCCGCTGAGATCCCCGACATGGGGACCCCAGCTGTGGGAGGCCAGGAGGGGACAAGGGACTCAGATGAAGGGCAGCAGGGCAGAGTCCAGCCAGGCAGAGACACCAGTCACCCACGCTGATGGCAGTGGTGTATGGCCAGGTGACAACACACCCCATCACCCAGGCTCCCCCTGCTCTGCAAAAAGCAAGTGCCAGCAGAGAGACAGAAAGGAGAGGGTCCAGCCCATCACCCCGGCAGCAGGGTACAGTGATGGAGGCTTTGCACAGCTGATGGGCAGGAGGAAGGAGAAAAGCCACTCACTTTTAGCCCTCCCTGGAAGCTGTGTAGGTCTGGCAGCACTCGGGTCCACACCTAGAATATCAGGAGGGTCCATGGGATTTCCCAGGTACAGCCTGTGGGGAGAGAGGAAAGTGCCTGGGAGTCAGGAGAGGCTACATGACCCCTTGCTCACCAGGCTGGTGCCATGGGACACCCCAAAGCTCCTGCACCACACAACAATGCCTGGCAAGTCCCGTTCCTGTGAATGCTGGGGCAACACACCCCAGAGGCTTCCAGTGCTACGGCACAGAGCCTGGTGCCATCCCAGTACCATCCCGCCCGTCTCCGGCTCCGCGTGCATCCGTGGCTGCCTGCACTGTGCCCAGGGGACTTGTGCAGCGTGTGGTGCCCAGGACAGCCCTCCAGCAGCAGCCGACGCTGTGCCCAAGGCAGATGCCCGGTACCGCGTGCCGGCGGGTGCTGGGAGGCCCGGGCGAGCCGTCGCAAGCCAGGGAGCCGGCGGGAGCCGGCGCAGCCCGAAGGCTTGGGCGTGTGCCGAGCTCGGTGCGTTCTCGGCAGCCCGGGCAGCACGTACCCAGCGCCCGTGCCCACGCAGTGGGGCGCGGGGAGGCCTGCCGGGGCACGAGCCAGATCCGCGTGCACGGCGCCTCGGTTCAGCCCTCCGAGGGCCGCCGCAACAGCCCGTGACACAGGGTGCTGTGCCGGGGTCAGGCGGGACTGAGGGAAAAGGCAGAGATGTCCCAGGCCTGGGATAACAAACAGTTGGGATCATGATCCCAGGGGATGTGGAGTGAGCCTAGTGCAGGGGCTGGCCCTACCCACCAGGAGCTTTCCAGTTCTTGAAATCCTACCCTGTCCCCACCACACTGACCTCCCACATCTCTCCAACCCTGTGCTGGGAGAGACCCCCACATGCTCTCTGCCAAGGCGCTCCTGCTCACTATCACAAAACCAATCCCACCTGGCAGAGAATATGTGGGACCCTGGAGCACAAGCACCCAGCCCCCCCTTCTCCCCATCACAGTCCAGCCAGGTGTCTTCAGATAGAGCAGGGTGGAGAAAAAAATCATTCTGGTGGATTTTTTTCATGTTTTGATTTTCAAAAAGAATCATGCTGTTAGAAGCGTGGGGACAGGCTGCAAGCCACGCACATTTAGCAGCCCTGGGACACCCCAAAAGTGTTTTGGGGTAATGTGGCCACCTCTGGGGTGGTGCTTACTGATGTCTCCCTGCCCAGGACAGCCACAAAGGTCGTCCCCCTGGGACAGCCACAAGCACAGCAGCCCCCCACGTTCTTAAGCCCATTAGTAGGAAGAGGCAAGGAAGTTAGTGCAGCTGCAGGGACCCTACCCAGAGCCACCATTCCCAATACAGCAGGGGCAGAAAGAGATGCTTCATGGAGGAAAGGGGGGCAGTAGCCAAGCCACGTCTTGCTCCCGAGCCCAGTGGGCAGCAGGGAAAGCAGGGAGCAGGCAGAGGATGCAGAGAAGACAAAAAGTTTCTTACTCATCAATTTTATCGGGAAACCCCCAGCAGTGCTGCGGGTTGGTGTCTCCATGGCCTGTGTGGATGAAGCTGTTTTTAAGTGGCTGGCTGATGTCGTGGGCTGACAGCCCTGCCACCGAGGTCACCGTGTTTCGGGGAAATTGGCCCACTTTTAGGGTCCGTTTATTCTGACCCCGCCACCAGTAATTCTCGGCCCTAAGGAATAAAAAGGACCTCGTTACTGATGAGGGGATGGGAGGTTGACACGCGCCTGCCCCCGTGATGGGGAGAAGGGAAGATGACTTGTCCAAGTGCACAAAGGCATGAGGTGACACAACTGGGAAGGGACTCTGGGTGTCCAGGATCCCAACCCTACACCAGCCACATGCTTTGGCTCCCACCCCACACAGTCCCTGCACCTGGTGGTGCTGGGAATGCGAGTAGTGGGGAACAAAGCTCCGTTCTTGTGTCCCAAAGATATGCCCCTTCCTCCTCCTTGCTGCCTCAAATTACGCAGTGCCTTGGGGTGATGCCTGCACCAAGCTCTTTGTCACCAATCCCTCTGTGCCCCATGTACTAAAGGATGGCACAGGGAACATGCTTGGCATCTGATGGGGCGCCCATATGGGGGACTGTGAGGTCTTCCTTGCTCCCTTCCTGCATTATCAATGAGCCCTGTGCAGGCTCGTGCAGGCAGGGGGAGATGGGCAAAAGACAGGCTTAGGCTATCAGTCTTCCTGGAGCCACCTGAGTGGCCCAGGCCACCCTGGGGTACTGGTTCCCAGTGTGTCCCCAAGAAGTTGCCCAGGACACAGTCACTTCTTGGGGGGATGAGATGATCACCTAACCCAGAGGGACTAGTTGAGGAAACAGGGATGGGGCAGAGAAAGGCATCCTAAGTGGTGTACCCCACCCAGCACCGTGCCAAATAAATAGGGGGGGGGCTATGACCCTCCTACCCCCCTGCCTGTCAGGGCTCTCCACTCCCCATGGGCAGGGTGTGCTGTGGGCAGGGGGCAGCGGCAGTGTGGGTGCCAGCCTGGCAAGGCTGGCATGGGCCCCACAGTTTCCTGGAGTCACCTGTGAGTCACCCCCGGCCACCAGCTCAGCCCTTTTCCTGTTTACCTTCCCGCTGCCGCCAGCCAGCCGACTTACTCAGCGTCGGGACCCCTCAGCAGAGCTCCGGCAGAGCCCAGCCGGCACCGGGCATCCTCCCTGACCGCGGCAGGCTGGGGGAGGTGGGGGAACAGCTCCCCTCCCCGAGGAAGTCCCCTCCACTCGCCCTCCCTGCGCCCCTCATTGCCGCATCCCGAAAGGATGCTGCATCCCTCCACTCTCCCTGCTCCCAGCCCCGGTCCCACTGAACCCGAGCTCGGACCCCCGGCACAAACCCGCTCCGGTGCTGCCCTGGCTCCTCTCCCCGCGACAGCCCCCTCCCACGAGCGGCTGGGTCCCCGGGGGGCTTTCAGGGAGGTCCCTGCCCCTGCCCACACACACGTACGCACACCCGGCGCCCGCCGAACGACAGGCAGGGGCTTGAAAAGGGGTGGGGGGTGTTTACGGTGCCCCGGGCGGCTTCGGCAGGGCCGGATGCAGCCCCCGGCAGGAGGCCACCCCCCTTCCCCCCGCCAGCTCTGCCCGGGCATCCCCACAAGCAGCGCAGTGGAGGAGGGGTGGGGGGCTAGTGCCGGGGAAACTGAGGCACGAGGAGGGGGCTGCCCTCCCGGAGTACCGGCAGTCGGTGGGGCTCCTGCCAGCCCCCAGCTGCTGAACCCACCGCGTGTGCCCTGAGCCCGCACCCCCAACACCTACCCACCGGGGGTCACCACGGACCGGCGTCCCTCGGGGAAACAGAGGCAGAGGAAGCTGCGCCCCGGCTGTACTCCGCTCCCGGCAATTCCCGACCGACGGGCAACCCGCAGCCCCTCTTCCCGCTCTGCCCGTCCCTCCGCGGCTCACCTGGGGCGGGGGGCGCGGAGCCGCAGCCCAGCCGCGCTGCGGCGGCACGGACGATGCAGCGCTCTGGCACGGCCGCACCGCCCTCCGCCGCTCCTTCCCTCCCTCCGCCGACGCTGCTTCCCCTCCCCTCTCCTCCCTGCAATTAAACCGCCAGACCCTGGGCAAGAGTCATCCCCGCGGCGGCGGACCGGGAGCAGCCGGTCCCTGCAGACACACAAACCCGGCCTGATTCACCCCGGCTTGTGACTAACCGCGGAGAGCCGGCCCGGGGCGGGGGACAGGGAGGGACGGGACAGAGCCCTCCTCCTCCTCCCCTCGGGCTGGGGAGGCCGCCTCTAGTGCTGGCACACCGAACTCCTTCGGGAGGTCCCCACTCTTCCCCAGCTGGAAGGTGACAGGCACATCCTGGGATAGGGATGCAGGGACAAAAGGGCCCCCTACTCCAGTCCCAGGTCCCTGGGGCAGTGGAGGGGTGGCTGTGCCCTGGCATGGTCAGCGGGGACCAAGGAATGCACAGCACAGCGGGTTCGGCCAGCACGGTACCAAGTCCCACGGTGCCGCTCCCAGCCCGATGACAGCAGCACGTCTCCAGGTGCTGGCAGTACGTCCCCACCACTATCAGCAGGGAGTGGCCCTGTGGCGTGCTGTTTCCCTGGGCAAACCCACAGACACAGTGGGGTGAGTCAGCAGGGATGGTGTGGACAGGACTCTGGGCAGTGTGGGCAGGGCTGTGCCCCACACACCGCGGTGGCCCCACGATGCTGTGCTGCCTGGGGGACCACAAACCTACCAGCTCTGCCCACCCACGGGGTACACGGCCAGGTGTGCTGGGGACAGAGCCACCCCTTCCCCTCCCTGCTTCCCACAGCTCTGCCAGCGCCCACAGTCTCCCCATTCCCTATCCCATGCAGGCTGGCACATCACAGTGCATCCCACTCTACAACACCTGCCACCCTCCCATGCAGTACCTGCCCTCAATGACTGTGATGATGTCGTTCATCTGGATGTGCAGCTTGTCCGGTTCCTCAAAGTCCTGCAGCGCTCTCATGTCGGTGGGCTGTGCCTGGGGGAGAAGTGGATGAGGATAAGGGGTGCAGGATGCCATGTCCATCCTCTTCTGAGGTCAGGCTCAGCCCCAAGGAGGGCAGGGAGGCCCAAAAAATGGACAACAGACAGCATCACCACTAGCCCCTCCTCAGCTGTCACATCCCTGGGGTGTGTGATGGCAAGGCAGCAACCAGGTGCTTCCTGCTGTGACCATGTCACCACCCTGCACCTCCCAGCCTGCAGGGCTGCCTCGCCTGAGCTCCCCATGTCACCTCCCACCCTGGCAATATTCTTAGCTCTATCCATGCTCGAGCAGAGCTGGCAGGATAAGGTGCTGGGGCTCCTGGTCCCCCTGCCTGCTCACCCACCTCCACCAAGAAGTCTCGCAAGGCCACGAAGGTGGGTCGGTCCTCGGGCTTGTGTGCCCAGCACTGCAGCATGACGTTGTAGATGTCCTGGGGACAGTCCTCAGGCCGTGGCAGTCGCTCACCCTCCTTGTCTATCTTGTGCAGGATCTGTTGGACAGGGTGTGCTGTCAGGGTGTCCCAGATCCCCCTCAGCACCAGCAGGGTGAGGTGAGGGGGCAGGTCTCTGCTGTACACCTACCTGGCTGCCATTGAGGCCAATCCAAGGCTCCTGACCATAGGTGAACATCTCCCAGAGGGTCACTCCGAACATCCAGGTGTCACTGGCGTGGGAGAAGGTGCGTGTCTTCAGGCTCTCAGGAGCACACCTACAGGGGGAAAGACATGAGCATCAGAAGGCCATGGGTGCTGCACCTCCAGGTCTCCCCCTCCCCAAGGCTCACCAGGCAAAGGGGACCTTGCGATGCTCCTGCATCACGTAGTGATCATCGTTTTTGGGCAACGCCCGCATCAGTCCGAAGTCCCCAATCTTGACGAGCTCATTGGAGGCCAGCAGGATGTTGCGGGCAGCCAGGTCACGGTGGATGAAGCGCTTGGACTCCAGGTAGGCCATGCCCTTGGCCACTTGGATGGCATACTGGCACAGGGTGGAGATGAGGAAATGGCCCTGGTTCTTCCGCAGGCGGTCCAGGAGGGAGCCCAGTGGGGCCAGCTCTGTCACCTGGGCCATGGGATGAGGACAGCAAGCGGGTCAGTCCACAGCCACCCTGGTTGGGCTGGTTTCCAGCCTTCTTATGCCCCACTGGGGATGCCAGCAGAGGGCCTGGGGTACAGACCCAGCTTGGCTTGGCTCATGCCATCCTGTGGGACCCCCACATGGAGGTGTCACTGAGGTGGGTCCCATCCCCCCTCCACTCACCATCTTCATGGGGTGGGAGAGCACCACGCCATAGAGGCGGATGAGGTTCCTGTGGTCCAGGGAGTGCATGGCATTCACCTCCCGGATGAAGTCGTCCAGTGCCTCTGGCTGGCTCAGCACATCTGTCTTGAGGCACTTCACTGCCACATTCAGCTATGGCCAAAGCAGGGATGAGTTCCGAAGTGTCTTCCCCTGTGCGTGGTGCCACTGCCTGGCTCCCCACCCCCCAGAGCAGCCCCTCACCGTCTTGCCAGCAGGCGTGCACCACTCGCCGCGACGCACGACACCGAAGGAGCCGTCACCCAGCTTCTCAAAGATTGAGAGGTCCCGCTCCCGCACGAGGCACGTGAGGGAGTGCTGGCCCCCAGCTTCAGGGGGCGGTGGTGTGGGAGGCTTGCGGAAGGTGCTCTGGGGCTGGGGCGGCAGCTCCGACTCTGGGCGCTTCCCACTGAACACCTGTGGGACATGGAGGAACGTGAAACGTGGGCATGGAAACACCCCAAGCCACTGGGTCTGCAAGTGAGAAGTTCTGGCACAACCCCTTGCCTCGGCTGTACACACTGGAACCTAGTGATGACCCATAACTGGACCCATAACCCAGAGAAGGCTGGTTGTGGGAGAAGGCTCTATTCCACCTGCTGCTGGCACACTGAGCTGTGATTCCCGTGGAGGGAAGAGCTTGTTTGTCTTGCAGCAGCTCTACAGCAGTTCCACAGCAGCCACAGCAAACCAGGCCAGTAGCCAGAGAGCCCTGGGCACTCCTTGGCCAGGCTGAGGCCACACAATGTGCCTGGGCACAAAGCCAAGAGAAACCTCCAGCTTGGGCTGAGCCTGGTGACACATCCCTGCAGCAACGTGGGCTTTGCAATGCGTGCTGGCTACCACCACCCAGAAGGGATGGGCTCTCCTTCCACCTCCCTCAGCTGGGATGGATGATGTGCCCCATGGAACAGGGTCCATTCCAGTCTTGATGCAGGGTATGCGGGGGCTGGTCCCAGCATGTGTCTGGGGTGGGAGGTGGCATTTCTGCTATTTGTTCTTTATTAGAAGTAGCCTTCTATTAAAAGCCCATCCTCATCATGTCCCAGCACAGACAAGTCACACAGAGGAGAGGCCATGGCCCAGTGCCCAGCTGGCAAACTGGGCTCTGCCAAACTCTGAGCTTCTGGGGTGCCAGGTGCCAGAGGGTGCCAGCAGTACCAGCTTTGGATGGGATAGTATCAGGGCATATGTGATATGCATATGGGATGCTATCCCAAGGCCCCCTACCACAGTGTGCCCAGCCTGCAGGTACAAGGCTTTGCCCCCACGCTGTGAGGCAGCAGGGTAGGCAGTGTCCTGGGCACCACTGCTGCCCACAGAGCTGTCTGGAGCAAAGCTCTCTGGTTCACTCACTGCAAATAAGTTTCCTGACAAAGAGGCAAATAACATGAGGTAAATGAATTTTCCAAGTGCTGGGATAGCAGGGCTATCCTTTGATGGGAGGTGACCCAGGAGCCTGATGGGGACTGGGGTGCACACTGACAGGGTCACACCACAGGCGGGGCATGGATGGCAAGGGCTTCTGCCCATTTCCCTGTCAGCCTCCAGGGATGTGGGGGAGCCAGGCATCCTGAAAGGGTACAGAGAGGGATCCAGATCTTCCTGTCTGCCTCAGTTTCTCTGCCACACCTGTCCCTCTCCCATCCCTACCTTGCTCATCCAGGATTTCCGCTTGCACATGGCTTTCCTCCGCTTCACTGCCTCCCACAGCCGCCGCTGGCCTGCAGGACACAACGACACAGTGACTGTCACAACTTTGGGTAGGGGTCCCCTCCAGCCCCATATGCTCCTGTAGAATTCCCAAAAGATGCTGCACATCCAGCCAGGGGTAAAGGGAGAGGTTTGGGGAGGATGTACACACCGGGGCGTCCCATGCCAATCTTCTCCAGATCCTCATTTTTGACGTACTCAAAGTGGGAGAGGCGTGTGACGTTGAGCTCGTCTCGGATGCGCAGGAAGTACTGCTGCAGCTGCAGCTCGGTGAGCAGCTCCAGCAGCCAGTCCGTGCCCTCCTCCGCCTGCATGCTACAGCTCAGCCTCTGCTGGGACAAAATATCGGGTTAGGGGCAACCCTGCTCTGCTCCCCTCTGACCTATCCCCACTGGGGAGTCACCCAGAGGAGATCAGAACCAAGGCTGGGGTGCTTCTGTGACGGATACTAGTAGAGTCATCTCCTGAGCCTGTCACCACCTCTCTCGGGGAGGCCAGGAGAGGCATCCCAATCAGCAGGACCCCCAGATATAGGAAGGACCCCCCAGACTGCTCTGTCCTGCCCACAGAAATACCAGCCCACCCCTCCATTCCAGCACAGACTATGCTCTGGTCAGCAGTGCCAAGGACACAGAAGGAGGTAGAAGCTCAGGACAGACGTGTCTGCCCAATTCTCTCTGCTCAGCTGGACAGGCTGAGCAGGAAGATGACAGCTGTCCCCAGCAGGGACAGCCAGCTTGGCCCCCTGGCATGCCTGCACACTTGGCTGAGCTGTAGTACAGACTCACAGTGGGTCTCCTCTGCCATGGGTGGTGCCACCTCCCTGGGCAGACACAGGGAGGGGTCAGACAGGAACATCTGGGTTTCTGGAGGGTCCTGTTGCTCTGGCGCTGAGGTACAGGACACTCCAGTGCTGCTGGCATCAGTCCCCAGCTGTGGCAGGACAGAGAGGAAGGACTGGAGCCCCATCCTTCCCCCGTGACTCCCCATCCCTGCCTGTTGTCCTGGCTCTTCCCCACTTTAACCACCACTTTTCTGGAAAGAGATACGACTCTGCCTCCTCCTGATGAGAGTGAGTGGGAGGCTGGGACCCACCATCCCAGTTCCACAGCGCGGGCAGCCCCCTCCATCCTCTCCTCTACCCTGGGAGCCGACATGGCCCCCGGCGTCTTCGCCCGCCGTGCTCGGCTCTCTCGGCCGCGTCACCGCAATTACGATCCTCGGCACTGGGCTAAAAATACGGCGGGCGCGGCGAGCAGCTGGGCACGGGGGCGCACCGGGGCACGCAGGGCCACTCGGGGCGAAGGGAGCTGCGGGGACAGGGCCAGCGTAGGGTCTGCACGGGGCGAGGGTCGGCACTTACTCGGTAGAGGCGGAAGCGGGTGAGGAAGGGGAAGGATCGGTGCAAAGCCTGGAAGCGTCGCATCCTGCCTGGCTGCCAGCCCCTGGCACCGCTGATGTCCCTTCCCCGGTGCCGGCGTCCCACGGCGGAGCCCGCTCAGCGCAGCCGGGGCACCCGCGCTCCCTTCATCGGCGCTACGGAGATGTCCCCTGGGCTCGACCGCCCCGCAGACCCTCCCCGGAGCGGGCAGGGGGTTCGGGCTGTCCGCCGGCCGGACGCGGGCTGTGGCTCTGCCCCTCCTTCCATCCGGCTCTCGATCCTCTGGCCGGCCGGCCCTCCCCTTCCCCAACGCAACGGGGCCGGGGCGGGGGGTGGCGGCAGGCAGGGCTGGGGGTCACTCCCCTGGCTGGAGCCGCTTCCTGGGGACCCCTCGCTGGTAGCGGGGTTCGGTCCCAGCCGCCTGCCCGCAGCGCTGCCCAGGAGGGTTATTTTCAGCCGGGCTGGGACGCGCGCCCAAGGGGCCGGGCTCCCATCAATGTCCCGCTTTCTCCCTTGTTCGGCTGTTGCCGGCAGCTGGGAGCCCGGACCCCCGCTCCCATTGCCATGGAAACTCGCCCCGGCCTTGGGAAACGCTCCCAGGCCTCAGTTTCCCCCCCTAGGAAGCAGAGAGGGAGGGAGGTAGAAGAGACATCCGGCTCTCTGCTCCCCAACCGAGGCCACAGGCATGATGCCAGGGCGATGGGCACTGCGGGGGGAGTTTCTGGCTCGGCAAACATATCCGCTGCCCAGCTGCCAGCCCCCACAGGGCTCTGCCGTGGGGCGCCACCAGCACCCTGGGGCTCGCTCCCCTTCCCTGGTGGGGCTGGCACCCAACCCCAGCAGTGCTGTCCGCCCGCGGACTCCCTAGGGAGAACAGCTGGCCACGCCGGCAGCCACAGCGTGAGAGAGGAAAGACCCACAGCAACCTCTTGCCACAGCCCCCGCCTGCCTGGCCCCCCTAACCATGGCCAGCGCTGTGCCACGGGGGCAGCTGAGAGGGAATTAAATGCATCCCCAGGAGGAGTCTCCACTGGGGCTTCCACTGCTGCTGGGATCCCAGCTGGCATCCAGCAGCAGAAGCACCGGGCACAAGAAGCCCATTGACTGGGGACAACTGGGCACAGTGCCCTCGGCACCAACCTCTGCCACGCGCCAGCTTCCCCCGTCCCAGCTCAGGGGACACCGGGGATGGGGGGGGTGCCCTGCCTTGACAGAGCATCACCCTCATCACACAGAAATGGCACCCACTGGGACTGGCACCCAGCGCACCGCCTCCTGCAACCCCAAATCCCAGGTGAGGCTGGCCAGTTCAGTGCTCACATCAGGAGCACAGGTTTCCAAAAGGGAGTGGGGAACCCGGCTTTGCCCACCACGCCAGGGGAGGTTCCGTGCCTCAGTTTCCCTCTCTGCGATAGACCCGCACGCACAGGGAGTGATCCCGCAACCTCGACTCTGAGTGGGGCATGGCGTCCTGCCAGCAAACTCCCATCCTGAGGTGGGGAAGTCACAAATCCCCCCCTAGACCCGCCGTACAGGTGCTGCGCACGCCCCTGCCATGCCCACCCATCCCTGCAGCGCCAGGGGCGCACCCTACGTGCACCCAGGCTCATGCAGGGTGCGCGGTGAGGATGCTGACGTGCAGCCCAGGACCACACAGGAGCGATCCCCCCGCGTGCCTCCCGCACCTGCACGACCGCAGCCGCCCCCCACGCGCGTCCCCTCCGCGCAGCCCCGGCTGCCGCCCTGCCCGGCCGCACGTGCGCAAACACCGCCGCCGGCACCGGCCCCGGCCCGCTCCGCCTCCGCCCGCCGCGCACCTGGAGCCGGCACCCACGGCTGCCCACCCCCGCTGTGCCATATTCGTCGCCTCCGCGCTTGCCTGGCAGCGCACACACCCGGCCGAGCTGGCACATGGGGAGGGGGGGATCAGTCCTCCCACCTTCCCCCCTTCCCTCCACCCCATTACATCTATCGCTAATGACACCACAATTCCTGTCCTACACTTCAAGCCCCCTGCACCTTCACATTCCCCACATCCATGCAAAGCCTGACATCCCCCAGGGACACTGCATTGTGGGGATGGCAGCCTGCAGGGCCACCCTGCAGGTCTGCTCGCAGCGCTGCAGCTAGGTGATGGCATCCTGTGCTGGGCACCGTGCCCCCCTCCACGAGCTATGCCAGGCTTAGCTGAGCTCGCTGCCTCACACCATTCCCCTATGTCTCAGTTTCCCCAACAAGAGCAGCAGGTAGCCCCCCCTCCCGTGGGTCAGGATGCGGGCATAGCCGAGCAAGGGGCGGGTGTCATGCTGCCCCGGATGCTGCGGGGTACAGCACATTCCAGAGGGGAGATGCCATGCAGGGACCTCCTGTGCTCCATGTCAGCTGCCAACCCATGCCCATCCCGGAGGCACCAAGCTCAGCCAGGTGCCCCCGGTGCTCCCCTCTACCGATTCCCCCCACTGACCCGCCGGCCCGGCATGCCCGGGGCGGTGTCCTGCCGGGGGGGTGGCGTGGGGCGCCTGCTGCCCAGCCGCAGGGCCCGCTGCCCGGTGCTGTCCGAGAAGCTGTGGGGCAGGGGGCCGTGCATTTCCTCCTCCTCCTCGGCGCTGCTCAAGCGCTGGTAGTCGCATTTCTCGCCCATGGCTGAGGCGGCGGCTGCGGCGCAGCGGCGAGTGGGGGGCTCTGCGGAGACGCCCGCGTCTGCTTGGGGGCGGCGAGGGCTGGAGCCGGGTTTGGGATCACATGGCAGAAAGTTGCTGCAGTTCCGGAAAACAGCGAGAGGGTGAAGGTGACCGCGACGGTAATGGTGGGGGTTGGGGGGGGTGGAGGATGGATGGAGGGATGCAGACGAAAAGGGAAAGGAGAAGGGGGGCAGCCCCTTGAGTGCTTGTCCTCACCCCAATCCCAGCGTGGCACCACTGTCTTCCTCCCGGCGCGGCAGCCCTACCGCCCACCTTCTGTCCCTGCTCCGGCTCCTGCGTGGAGAGGTGCTGGCATCGCCGCCAGCGCCGCGCTCGCAGCCCCCTTCTCCCCGCACCCCGGCACGGTGCACCAGGCAGCCAGGCGGAGGAGGAGGATGAGGGGGGACCATCGTCAAGCAGCCGGGGCTCTATAGCAGGCAGGATGGGTAGGGAGGCACCTGCAGAGGGATGGGGGGGCTCTGGCGCCGGCAGTATCCCCAGCATCCCGCCCGCTTCCCTGCGCAGGCAGAGGGGGATGGGATGCACCGGGAAGATGGCTGCTCCGCAGCGACCGGCAGCGCTGGCGCAAGCACGGCAGGGCTGGCACGGCAGCCAGGCCCCGGGGGGTGCCGCGGGGATGGGGGTCCGAAGGCCACGCCAGGATCAATCCTCTCCCCTCACCCCCTCGGAGGGGGCTGGGGTCTCCTAGACCTCTGCCAGGCGCTGCCGCAGCTGGCACAGCTCCCAGCAGGAAGCCACCTCCCGGGATGGGGAGCCCCACACCTGCACACGGGGACTGGCCCGTACCCCAGCGCTGCCCAGCCGGAGTCCCTCCCACAGCCTCCGGACCACAGCCGCAAGCAGGTTGAAATCCGGGGGTGGGGGGGGGGCGGTGTGGGGCTGCAGCCCCCTTAAGGACCCCTGTGACCTGCCTGTCCTTTGGGGCACAGCAGAGTCCCCATGGGCCAATTTACTCCTCATGCCAACGCCACAGGGTATGATGCCCCATTCTGACCCCCCAGAAGCAGCACACAACCCATCACTGTTCTCCCCACGGAGCCCTAAGAACCTGGTCTAGCCAAAGGAGTGACACCAGGCTGTCAACGTGCCAAGGCAGGGGCAAGAGCATGTCCTGCCCCCCTTCCCCTCCCTCTGCTACAGAGAAACACACCCCCCCAGTCCCGGGGGGCATCTGCCGTGGCTGAGGGGCCGGGTGGGAACAGCCCCTCGGCGACTCCTCCTGCCATACCACGGAGGTGAGCTCAGCCGCGGAGCCGAGGCGGGCCGGGCCCGCGGCGTGGGAGCAGCAGCCGCCCCCGCGCACGGCCCGCCGGCGTCACCGCGCTGGCACGCCACGGACGGTGACTGATGCACGTGCTATGCCACCTTCCCGCCCTGTGCTACCCCTAAACCCTCACCAGCCTGCCCAGGGAAGGGATGAGTAGAGACAGCCCCTGTCCCCACAGCCCTGGGCATGGATTTGGGTCACACAGCCCCACATGTCGGCATCCTGGCCTGCCCAAGCTTAACTGACACCAAAATGATTAGGTACCGTACAAGGGGACAAATGGCATTGTGCCCTGCCAGCCTTGACTCACCTGCCTGCAATTCCCACCCTGAGGGGGGTCCCACCACAATGATAACCACTGGATGGGGTGCACTCTCTTCCACCCTCCAGGGTGTGACAGTAACACTGAACACAAGGTGTCCCTCCCCTCTGTGGGGACACTGGTGCTCCTCAGCCCTATGGGACACCACACTTGGCCCCACATCCCTGGGACCAGTGCCACAGCATCCTCTATACCCACGACCCCACACCGAGGGCCCCAGAAAGTGGTGGGTCCCCAAAACAAGTTCCCAGAGGGGGACAGGGTCCCCCACTCACCTCCATCACATCACCCTGCTCAGTGTTACAGCCCGCCTGCCACCTTCCTGCCACCTTCCTGGCAGCTGTGTCGCCTGGAAGTGATCTCACTGGCTGCGGCAGCAGCAGGGCAGCCGCACCGTCACCCCGGGCTGGCTTGTTCAGCCCTGGCAGGGCCCCGAGGGCGGCCCCAAACTGTGGTGACACACTCCCCAGCCTGGCTGCCACTGCGTACAAACACACGTACAAACACACCCTGCTCCCACCAGCGGCAGGGCTGCTGCCTGCATCCTGCCCACCTGTGGGATGCTGCTGCCACCCAGCTCTCTGGGAACCATCCCCAGCCCCTCGCTGGACTGTGCCACCCCACATACCCCCATACCAATGGGTGCTTTACCTCCCTCGGTGCTGGCACCTGAAGCTGCTTGGTTGGCTGGATGGAGCAAGCAGGAGGTCTCGGAGGGCCAGCACGGAGGGCTGGTGACCCCCGTGGCAGGGGTGGCCGGGGAGGCCGAGGTGCCAGGTTCCTCCTCGCTGCCATCTCTGGGTTCCCAGAGCCTGGTCCCATGGCCTGATCCTGTCCCCCAGCACAGAGCATCCCCTGCTCTGAGTCCCTGCCTGCAGCAGTGGATGTGTGGGAAGGAAAGACACAGGCACGTGGGGGGCCCCCTCACCCCGGCACAGCCCCAATCCCCTCCCTAAGCCTCTTTCCTCTGCTAAATCCGCTCCACAGGTCGAGCTGGGGCGGGCTTAGCTTGTCTTGCGCCTCCCAGCTCACTGGCATGGGCAGCAATTGCTGACCCCATAACTGATCCTCACCTCAGCCCCAAGCTCTCTCACCAAGACGGGGTCACAGTGCAGTGTTTTGGGGGACAAATGCACAGCAATGTCCCTGGCACCCTCATTGCTGGGGAGGTGGAGAGGGCAGCAGGCTGGGCATCACTGAGCCCGGGTGTCACTGCCGCTGTAGGGACCCTGTCACCTTGCCCTAGTGCAAGGCTGGTTTGTTCCTGCCAGCCCCCCACACTGACCTCAGTGGCCCTGTGGCCCAGCACTGTGGGACCCTTCAGCAGTGCCAGCCCATGTCGCAGTGAACCATGCAGTGAGGGAGACGGCAAAACGTCTGGGCTCGGGTGACACCGGTCACAGGGTCCCCCTGGGGCAAAGTGGGAGAACTCAGAATGGGCATCCCTGCCTGGCACCCCCATCTGTCCACCCCAGACACTCCAGACTTCCTGGAGGTTAAGGTATAGGAAGTGTCTCTGCATCCAGAGTCACGACCCACTCTGACAAGGCAATTGGAAGACCCTTTGTGGACTCGCCCCCCAGGAGAGCTTTGCTCCTGGGAAGAGGGGCACCAGGAGCCCTGGTCCAACCTGCCCCACCACCCCAGGGTGCTGCCAGCAGTACCCCCATATCCACCCCAGTACAGGATGTGTCCTTGGGCCAGGCTGCAGCTGGCACAAAATGAGTTTGTCAGGTCTCAGGCCAGGTTGGCACAAAGCTACACCCACACAGCAGCATCTCTCTCCCCTTTGAGCTGGGAGCAGGGGAACTGGGACCCCTAGAGCTGGCAGGAGGGGATTAAGGCTCAATCCCCACAGTTCCCCAGCATCAGAGCAGCACAAAATCCTAGCCAGACCATTCAGTATTTGCCAGTCACTAGCACGAACTGACAGCACCCTAATTAGCCCGGCTGCAGTGGGAATACTGGCCCTCCCCCAGGACTGCTCAATAAATGGATGGAACAAGACTTTCTCCTAAGTCCTTCCTATCCTGGCAGGGTCTGTGCATGAAGCAGAACCTCCTCCTGTTCCCCAAAACCCACACAAGTGGGCAATGACCCCCCCCGGATGCTTTTCCCCTGACAGTTATCATCGTTCATGGACACAACTGAAGTCAAAACCCAGGTGGCTCCATGGGCAGGATGGGACTTCTTGGGGGGAAACTGAGGCACAGTGTCAAGTCCAACCTGCAGCTGGTTAGGACAGGGCTCAGCTACACAGTTTTTCATGGTCCTGCAGTGGCTGCTCATCTACTTATGAGGGCCCCCCTTGCCCCGGGCAGGCTGAGTCACAGGGGGACAGCAGGCTGGCAGCTGCCTGAGGAGGAGGAAGGCATCGCCAGCCCCCCCAGCCATACCCACTACACCCCACCCTGCACTAACAAATACCCGTCTGAGGAGGCTCTGGTAGCTCCAGGGGTTGGTAACAGGTTGCACAGCTCCCACCCTGCACCCCAGGCCCGACAGGGAATACGGAAGCTGCTTCTACCCTCCCCCCTTCCTGCAGGGACCTGTGGGCTCAGGGCTGGCAGCAGGAGCAGGGCCACAGCTCAGGATGGCCGTGCAGCACCCAGGGCTGTCCTGGACCCTCTCCCTGAAGAGGTGCCTGGTAGCACAGACCTGCTTAAAGACACTTCACGAGACAGGTCCTGATTTTAGGAGACTTTTGCAAAGCCCATAGCCCAAAAATTTTGTTGAAAGCTTTGCCCTGAACCAGCTCAATGAATGGCTGAGTAAGAGGGGGGAACGCACAACCTCCAGAGCCCACAGCACCTGGCAAGAGGGACACTCTTTCCAAGGTGTTGAAGTGGTGGTGCCAGAGCCCAGCAGCACCAGGACACCCGGTGTACCTGCTGCACCAAGCGGCCCAGGGAGCTGAGGGTGTGGGGACGTGCCAGGGCCAGGCTCTGCCTCAGCCTGTCCTGCCCAGACAGCCCAGCCGCAGCACTGCTGCCGAGACACTGTCCCTGCCTGGGCTCCTCTGGCCACCTCCAAACCTCCTTCCCAGCTGCTGCTTCAGAATGGGCAAGGGATCTAATCGTGCTGTGAGAAGCCAAGCAGGATTTTCCTGGCACGGTAGGATCCTTGTCTGGAGTGTCAGCACCACCTTACCAAGTTTAACTTGAAACTTTTATTTAAAAAAGCAAAACCAACAAAGACCAAAAGTATACCAAACGGTCCTGGACTGTTCAGAGAAAAATTGCCACAACACGGCTGGACACAGCCACGATGCTGCATGCTGAGCCGGTGGTCAGAGGCTCCCCACACCTCACTGCTGCTCGGGGTTTGAGCTGCAGTACAACACCCCGAGGCGCGGGGCTGGCCCCGGAGGACAAGGATCCTCTGTTCAGTGCCACAGCTCCCACGAGCCCAGGGAAGAGGAAAAGCAAAGCTGCCTTTTCTCCGGGAAAAAAAAAAAAACACAAAAAACACCTTCCCCCAGCTTCCGCTGTGGTTTAGGAGAGTTCAAGGGCACCAGGCACCCACTCACACCAGACCCTGCTGCCTGCTCTGCCCTGGCAGCTGGAGCAGGAGGTCGGGCCTGCTGCCGGCCGGGACTGGCAGTCCCGCAGTGCTTGGGCACGAGGGAAGCACCGCAGCTCGCCGTACTGCGGGGCACGGTGCCAACACACCGGCACACTCAGCTGGCAACCGGGCAGCAGCACAGTGCCCAGCCCTGAGCCCCCTGCCCCCCGCAGCACCCACAGCCACGGGGTCGCGCCTCGTTCCTTACCTGTGCGCTCACCGCCACCGCATCCTGCGCCGAGTCTGCAGCGTCACCGACGGGCTCGGACGGGCACGGCGGCACTCCAGACAGCCGGCATGCCAGGAGAGACGAGCCCGCACACCTGCCGGGGCGGGGTGCGACGATCGACGCCGGGGACGTCCGGGACGCGGCTGGGACCACCCCCGGGGCAGCGGGCACCGGGCACGGGGTGCGGCCTCACACCCGGGCGGACCTCCTGCGGCTCAGGCGGTGCGCCGGGGTCCGCGGGCCGGGGTTGCCGCCGGGGTGCTCCTGCTCCCCCGGGTAGAGCTCGCCCTCCTCCTGCACTCCGCCCCGGGCCTCTCCCTCCTCCTGCCGGCCCCGCCGCACCCACCAGCGGTTGCGGGCCGGGGGGCTCGCCGCGTCCCGCCGGTCCCCGCCGCGCTCCTGCTGCGCCCGCCGGGCCAGGCCCTGCTCCTGCCGGACCTTGGGGCCGTGCTCCTGCACCCCTCGCACCGCGCCCCGCGCCCGCCGCGCCCCGGGGCTGCCGCCCGCCGCCGCCTCCTCCGCGCCCCGCGCCCGCCGCCGCGCCCGCGCCGCCCCCCGCTCCCGGGGCCGCCGCGGCTCCGCGCCCGCCTTGGGGCTGCCGAGGGCGGTGACGGGCCCGGGCCGCTCGCCCCACTCCTGCAGGCTCGTCCTCTCGCCCAGCGGCACCCAGTGCCACCGGCCCGGCCCCCCGCCGCCCCTCGGTTCCCTGCCGCCGGCCACCAGCTCCTGGCCGCGGGGCAGCGCCCCCAGCCCCGCCTCCTGCACGCTGCGAGTGAAGCCGCCCTGCTCCTGCACCCCCGGGGCCACCCCGCCGCCCTCCGGCACCGCCGGGCTCAGCCCCCCGCCCTCCGGCACCCCCGGCGCCCCGCTCGCCCCCTGCCCCCGGATGGTGCACGCGGTGCGGGCCCCACCCCGGCCCCGCACGCTGGGGAAGCCCCCCCGCGCCGCACCCCCGGAGCTCCGGCTCCGCCGCCCCTTCCTCCCCTCCTGCCCCCCCGCCTGCTCCCGCCGCCGCCGCCGCGAGCCCGGACGGCCCCCGACCCGCCCCCGGCCCCGCTCTTAAAGGCGCCGCCCCGCCGCTTTACGTAACGGCGGGGGTGAGGACGGACAGACGGACAAGCGGATGGATGGATGGGTGAGCACGGGCATGGGCGCACGGACAGACTCACCGCGGAGCAGCGCCAGGCCCCGGGACCGAACCGCTGCAGCGGGGACGCGAGCTGCCCTGCGCTGCCAAAATCCCTGCTCCAGGTGAGTCGGAAGGGGCTGCTCCCCCTTCCCTCTGCCCCGGCGGGGCTGGCGCTGCCCGGCCGCAGCAGCGCTTCCGCAGCCCCGGCCCGGCCTCTCAGGACACTTTGCAGAGTTACCGCAGCGAGAGAGCTCTGCCAGGCGCGGGCAGGAGCTGCGGGAAACGACGTCCTTCCAACAAGTAAATCATCCCCGGGGGAAGAGGAGGGACCAGAGCTATGCCGGGACAGCCCATAGAGCGCGAGCTGGGATCCTGGAGAAGCTGCCGCTCATCCAAATAGTGCAGCGTCTAGGGATGTGGTGTTTGTGAAGCAGAAGGTGAGACCGGCATGAGGGAGGCGGGAGGACAGCACAGAGAAATTGAACTTATTTAAATGCAGAGCCCCAAACCCATACGTTCTCACCTGAGCAGTCCTCTGGGGCTGAGGAGGCAGCTCCTGCCCTCCCAGAGCTGCCCCGGGCTCTAAGCAGTGTCCACACTTGCATCTCTACCTTGGCCCACGGGACCTCTAGGATGACGAGGGGCAGGGACAAGGTAGGAGCAAGCACTGGCTTCCTGGGACACAGCCACCCACAGGCCCCTCCAGCCACCTTCTCAACAGCAGAGACCTGCAAGGCCACGGCCAGGGGGAAATATGACATTTCATCCTTCTCCTGTCATTCACCCATACATCTCAGGCTTTTCAGAGTCAGTGCTGTCATGGAGAGGCAGGAAGCAGGACATGAAAGGAAGAGGATGGGAGGAGGTCTGGGGGCTTACATACAGTTGTGCTCCTCCACCTCATTACCAGAGTCCTTACCACAGTTTGTGATAAGACAGGACTCAGCTGAGCAGCACTGTGAATTCAGATTTGCTGCTGCACATCAACTGAGTGATACTGGAGCTGCCACATAGCAGCCCTGATGGAACAGGATGACAGCCTCCCTCCAGCTGCCCAAGCTCACCCATGGCCACAATGTCAAAACAGCATCATGGCTTTGCAAGAAGTCACAAGAGAAGGCGAGTATTCAAGCTTCAACATCTTTATTAAAGCAGACAGCAGGTAATCCAGAACCCCACAAGAGAAGCTGAGTGTTCAAGCTTCAAAAATACTTTATTCAAACAAACAGCAAGTAAATCCAGAAACAGTTTAGCACCCCACAGCAGTCAGATGCCAGCACTGAGCAAGGCATCCCAACATCCCAGTAGTCACGGCTGTGCTGCCTAGCCAGGAGATAAGCTTTGTCTTTTGTCTCTCTCTGCTGGCTATAAAGCACAAGATTAAGTTTGACATCAAGATGCATGCAAACAACAGTGAGAACTCCCAGACAGCAGTTCTTAGATGCCATCCAGAGAAATGTCACTAGAAACTAGAATGTGAGAGAAAACACTAACACAGATAAGGCTGTAGGAAGTTAGAGAGTTAAGAGAAGTTAAGGAAGAACAACAAGTTGCACAAGCCTGGGCATCAGGTTTCTAGAGACCGATGAAAATCCAGCCCTCCAAGCTGGTGAGCACTGAGCTCAGTAACCAGGCTGGGGGCCAGTCCCCGCCCTTTCCTTGCAGAGCTCCAGCTGAACAGTGTTCTTTCCCTCAAGGACTACTGCTGGGGCTCAGGTCACTTGCTCCAGTTAGGTTTAAATGCCAGATCAAACTGCAGAGTTTAGGTTAAAACTAAGCTGCGGGTTAGGTTTAAATGCCAGATCAAACTGCCAAGTACAGGGCTGGCAACAGCCCCTGGGAACAGGCAGCGCAGTTTAGCAGGTGTCACACATCAGCAGTGCTCAGCTTCAGGCCACACAGCAGAGCAGCGCCATTAGAAAGCTGACACTGACTTTCCTCCCTGCATTCAACACCCAAGGGGGCAAGACTGGAATTTCCAGCCAGAACTGGAGAGTGAGCAGCCCATGCACACACACCAGCACCCTCCTGGTGTCGCAGCAGGCCAGCCTCTCAAAGTGTTACGTGCACCCATCCAGAGCAGTGACCAGAGCCCTCAGACAGCTGTCAGCCCCAAGCCCTACATTCACCTTTCATTCCTCAGGTCTTTGTAACTGATTTGAAGTAAGCTTACAACACCACAGAGCAGACAGTCTAACTAGCCTAGTTTCTACTAAACACTCAAGCACTACTCTCGTGACTGAAGGCAGGAAGCCAGTTCAAGACAGCACAGCTATTTCAAACAGTTCAGCCTATGGAGAAGGAAGTGTCTAAGGATGTACATAACAGACTGAAGATTGTATCTGCATCACCACAGGAGAGTGAAAAAATAGGACTGCAGGAAATTAATCCATGTTAGATACTAACCATCAAGCTTCGCAGATGACATTGCGTGATAAGCATAGAACAATTATGGGAAACACTGTCCCCGATAATTACGTACACCCATAGTGCAACATATGGAGGTCACTGCCTCCGATATAACACTGTGGTAGGCAAAAACTACCTTGTTCTTTACACATTATGGGAGACACTGCCCCCGATAATGTCAGTTAGGTTTCATGATACATAAGGTACTGGAAGTTTGCAGGAAGCTGCCATTTAAAAATCATGCCAATGTCTAATCTGATGTAGAGGGAGTTTCTGTGTGTTGCCGCAGGTGGAACTAGGGCTGGCCTTAGTTCCATCTGTAGCAAGGCCCTCTGCTGGGCCAGGGCCAGGAAGGAAGCTGTGCTCCCTGTGAGAGCACACAGCATCCAGAAAGGGAAGCAGGAAGAAGTCTGAAGCCCACAGAGGGGCACAGACCCCGCAAGGAAGACAAATTTCTAGTATTGGAATTTCCACCCAGGTTTTCAGCATTTCAAGGATTACTTTGGAGAGCAACCTGGAGACTCACTACCAGGTTTGCACCTTCAAGTTTCTTCCAGAGGGGTGTTTTCGCCACAGAAAGCTTAACTGCTAGTTTTCCAAAACTTTTTGAGGGTCTTGTTTTGATTATTTTAAATGCAAAGTTCCAGTATCATGTTTGATTGTAATAGCAGATGCTGCTTTATTCAAAAACGACAGTATAACTGTCATAATTATGGAAGGCACTGCTTCCGATAATTATCTTCTATAAAAAAAACACACCATTTATAGTGAACACTGTCACTGATAAATAAATAAAGAAATAAATATCTCAGTGCCAAACAAGAGCCAACCTGCAAAATGACATCAGTCAAACAGAGTTTGGCCAAGAGACTCGATTTCACACAAGGCCCCTGAGCAGCAAGGTCTGAAGTGCCAGCCTAAAGTCATTTCTCAATGCTGCAGGACTTGCTGAGGTGCCAGCTGAGGATATCAAGGGGACATTGGATAATCTTTGGGTCATTTTCCCTGGGAATTGATACCTGCCTTGGCAGAAGCAAGCCTCCAAGATGTCACTGGAACCCTGCTACTGAGTAAAGGCAGGCGGGCACTTGAGAGCTTGCTGATAATCCAGCACTTGTGGGCTATTACTACATTGTTTAATTGTTGAACTGCAGCTTTCTGCAGCTTCCTGCCAGAGAAGGGATCCTTGTTACAAATGTTCAGACGAATCCATTCTGTTTTATCACTAGGTTTAGGTGGCCAACAATTAAAAGCTTGAATAGATGAGGTACCTCCCCACTCAAGGTACCAGTTCAGGAAACACCTGAGCTCTTAGTTTTGAAGTACACTGGAGCAGCTGTACATGACTGGTTTGGACTGTGGTTAGGTGGGAGCCCAGTCAGAGGAGACTTCATGGTAATCTTAGTATTGCTTTAAAACTGCCTCCAAGATAAGATTTAAATTTTATGCTCAACTTTGGTCAAAAACATTTTGTTGCCAGAATATCTACAGGAAAGTAATACCATGTTAGGGAGTGGGTTTCACTTAGGTTTCAGGGGGTTTGGTTAGGTTTTATGATATATAAGGTACTGGAAATCTGCAAGAAGCTGCCATTTAAAAATCATGCCAATGCCTAATCTGAGGTACAGGGAGTTTGTGTGTGTTGCTACAGGTGGAACTAGATCTACACAGCAAGGCCCTTTGCTGGGATGGGGCCAGGAAGGAAGCTGTGCTCCCTGCGAGAGCACAGAGCTCTCCTGTACCTTAGATGAGCAATCCAGGTGTTTGCAGTGTCTAGATTTCGTTGTCTGTATTCCAGATATCGCCCACTAAAGCATTGGCAGCCCCTTTAATGGTCCAGGTGGCCAGGGCCAGCTGCTCTTTCAGCTCATTCACATCCACGCTGGTCTTGTTGACTGCCAGCTGCTCCAGGTTCTCCAGCAGACTCTGCAGGGTGTGGCTGCCTCTGCCGAAGAAGATGTGGCGGAAAGGAGCATCTTTTGGTGAGAGGTATGGAGAGAGGAAGTCGTACTCCACCTGAGTAGAGATGCAAATACAGGGTTATACTCTCGCCTCCCAAGTTCTTCTTTCCTGATCTGCCCCCACACAAGCTGCCAACCCCTGATCCCCAGTCAGCCCTTTCCCACAGCAGCTCTGCAAGGACCAGACCCTCTCTCATGAGCAAGCCATTATGTTGCCACTAAGCAAGTGGAAGAGACACCATTCTGCACAGTGCCCATGGCCCCTTAGGGAAAGGCCCATCCCAGCCAGCACTCTCTTCCTTTGTGAAGGAAGAAAAACCAGTTGAAGATACCCACCTTCATCATCCTGTCATTCAGGGCTCTGCGGACAATCCTGTTTTCCCTGTCACTGTTTTCGATGTCTCTTCTCAGTGTATCTGCAGCTCGCTGGAAGTCTCCACGGGCAAAATACAGCCAGTTCAAGGTCAGCCCCAGTTCCTGCAAGGGAGGAGCTGTTAGCAAACCTGAATTTCTTCTTTTGCTGCTCTCTTACCAAAAGAAAGTGTTGGGATTTTTTTTTTTTTTTCCTGGCAGTTTAGCCAAGTAGCAGAACAAGTTCTTGGCAGGCTCTTCTGAGGTCACTCCCTACCCACACTTTCTTCTAGATTTTCAGCAAAGGTGCAAATGAGATGGAAAGCTGCACTATGCTGTGAATGATAACCAGAGAAGAAACTGTTCACATCCATTTCCTCAAGAGCTCATGACATCTAAATTAGCTAAATCTGTCTGCCACAGCTACTCTGCCTGCACTGCTCTATAAGGAACATGGATTCTGGTCACACTTTGCTACCTTTTTCTGTCTAAAGGGGAAAGGTGTCCATCCTGATGTATTCACTGGCACAGGGCCTTATTAGCACATGGCCCCATAATCATCAGGGATTTGGTGAACTCAGAGTCCTTCTAACCTTCACATTGGCATTGAAGTGCCAAAGCTTCTCCTGGAATGACAGCAATTCATCACTGTATCTATCAAAATCCAGGAAGAGCTCATGGTCATGGGTCAGCCTGAGAGCTATTTGTCCAGCAACTTCTGCAGCAGCATACATGAGAGGGTACAACTGGCCAGTCTTCTCTTTCAGGTTAGCCAAAGTGTCCTCAGTAGTGCCCAAAAAGGCATACTCATCACCTTCCTGCAAGAAAGAAGGTATTGAAGTTAGCCAAGAAAGCTTTTCCAGTTAGACTTTTCTCATCCCCCACCAAAAGTTACTTGTTACCTCCACCACATCCCATCTCCCTGTGCTGCTAAGGAGCAAAGACTCAAGTGGCAAAACTCCAAAGGACTGGGAAGGGAATGGAGCTCTTATCTCATCCCTGACAGCTTCCAGTTACCAGCAGGATGTTCTGCTTGTTATTTAGACCTGAAGACATACAGACCTTTATCCCCCAGATTTCACTGCAGAAGTGCAGGTGGGCAAATCTCACCACCCAGTTTGCTATGTGCTTGCAGCACCCACCAACCCTTCCTTTAGGGTAACTCAGGGTATTTTGTGAAACAAGTCTGACACTAATAAACCCCAAACATTCCTAAGAGAGGGAGCTGCTACCACTAAGGCTCCCAGCTGCACACCTGCAGTAAGAGGGCAGGGTGCTGGGCTGATGCTACCCCCCAGCTATAGCAGCAGACTGGAGAACAGTCTGAGGTAAGTACTTGCTCAGGGCACTAATATTGCTCCCACAACACGCTCTGCTTGCTGACCAGCAGGCGGTAGAACAGTCTGTCACTGTCCAGCAACAGCCTGACATCCTTCTATTGCTTTTAGCTTCTGATTCATTGACATCTGAGCCTCCAGAAAAGCAAGTCACCCCTCTCCCCAAAAACAAAAACCTGCAAGTATTCAGTACTTTGGAACTGAGATGTAAAGCCAGCCTTGTCCCAGGAGCAGTCTTGACATCAAGTACTGCCACAGCCACCAGGTTCAGAGGCTGCACCTCCTCCCTCTGAGAGGCTCTTGCAAGGACATTGAGCTTGGCTGGAAAGCAGATATCCTTACAGCACTCTGCATGGAATGAGCACACTAGGCAAGCACACATTACTTACATTGTAGAAACCAAAGGAAACCACTGGGATTCCTGAGTAGGCCAGAAAAGGGAACGCTGCATTATCCAGATCAAGGGGAACACTGCAGAAAATAAGCACTGAGTAGTTACCAACTGGTTTGGACACCCAGGAGAAAAGCTACAAGCTCTACAATTGAAGCTCTGAACCAACAGAACTCTAGACAAGACTGAAGGAGTCCCAACCAAATCCCTGGTCCTACTTGTCCATTCCCTGCCACTGGACTTGGTACGAGGCTTTTCCTGTCCTGCAGGAAGGTGTCTGGGCTGCCTCAGCCAGCTTGGGGCAGCACAGTTAGTGCTGTACTGTTCACACTTGCCTGACCCCACGTCAGAAGGTAGAGCCCACCCCAGACAGCAGTATGACACTCCAGCAGAATCCATACTGTTTGCTCCTTTTGGGAGAGCAGATCTCCATAAAAGATGGATGACAATACTTACACTTTCTTTATCCAGTCAGAGCCAGCTTTGTCATACAGGTATCCCAAATTATTTGTGGGGTCCTTTACCTGCACAGAGATGACAGTCACTGCACTTGTTCTCACCTCTGCTTGGGCTTCCATCCTGAAGCTTACACTCCTGTGCAGATGCCAGAGTCAGGCGTGCTCCCCCGACCTTTGTCCACACATCTGCCACTGAACTGTGGCATTTGCTGATTTTAGATTCTGCATGTGTGAACTGCAATTCCCAGAGCCCAGCTGATGTCAGACAGGACCCCTTCAGAATCCCAGGTTTTCCTCCTAAGTGGATCTTTCTCCTGACAAGTGGGCAAAGTGACCCAACACAGCTCTGTCTGCTTTCAGTTCCTCCTTAAAACCACAGTCACCTTGATCAGATCAATACCCTTTAACTCACCCTCTTCATAGTTGCCTCTAGCAATGAGTAGAGCAGTGGGCTAGCAGAAATCTTCACGTCTCTGGAGCCTGCAAAAAATGAAAGGGTACTCAACATACCGGCACAATCAACCACTACTGCTAGAGCAGCTCACCCGTGATCTACAGCTACAGTTGCCAAAGGACCTTCAACAGACACAGGACAGTCAACTGGGATTTAGCAGAGTTGACTCCTCATGGCTTAGGCTGTACCAGCCTCCCAGCTTCAATGACAGCAGGAGAATAAATGGAGTCATGCCAGTCTTCAGCCAAACACCCACCAGCCACCTCTTGGCACAGCCCCCATTCCTAGAGGTTAAAGGATGTCTGTTCAAGCTATTCTGGTCCCACCCAGTTTAAAGAAGTACTTGAAAGAGTAGCAGGTTACCCAGGACTGCAGTATCCAAATTGATGTAAGTGAAGGCTTTGGCATGCAGTGTGGTGGAGTACCCCTAGAACAAAACAAGCATTTTAACAGTGAGCAGTAGCAGTCCAACACCAGGATGTTTAATCCACAGAACAACTGCAGAGCCGTCCTGCAGAACTCTATTAAATCATCAATACCTCCAGCCACTCGGTAGCACCCACAGCTCCGTACTCTCCCGCACTCCAGCTAGCGAAGATAATGCTGCGCCGTGGTTTGTAGTCATCTGTAAAGAGAGAGAGACTGAGAGGTCTGCCCTTTCCCCATGGAGATGCAGATTAGCACTGCGGGCCTGGGATGATGAATTGCCTGCTCCTCAGACAGCGCTGCTGCAGAGAAATGTGCACACTGCATGGACACTGTACCCTGCCCCCACACCCTGCAGAACTGCGCAGCAGAACAATGCTGTCTGCATTTCCACTCTGTTTTGTTTAGCTGCCTGAGCCCAAAATTAACCCTGGAGACAAGTGTGCTCACACTATCTGCCACCATGCAGTCCCAATGCTCCCACACTTCAGAGTTTTCCCACTTTGGGCCTGGCTGTCCAACAGACAGCTCCAGTTTAAAGTTTGCGTCCTGTGTTATCCAAGGACACACTGGTAATTGAGCCATACCAGATCCAGGCAGGCAGTCCCTTGGAAGTGAATGTTCATTGCAGACAAGTTGTATTGGAGAAGTAACAGCTTCTCAGGGAGCGTTGTCAAATTCCCTACACCTTCTAAAGGACTGCTTTGCAACTGGGCTCTCCAGTGTTAACACAAAGAGAGCTAGACCTGCATCACCTCCCACCCTTGTGCTTTTGTTCACAAATATTTACCATTTTTCACCATGTCTGAGATCACACGGGCAAGTTCCAACAAGATGGCAGTGCCAACTCCAGCCTTGGCTGCTCCTGGCCCCCAGGAATCTCTCTGGGCTCCGAGCACAACGTACCGATCTGTAAAGGAGACAAGGTCAAGACCTGAGCTGCAAGCTTCAGATTGCAAATACCACTTATGAGAAGAGCAGCTTTCAGCTTCTCTACTAGGAAGAGAGTCTGATCCCTGAATCTGGCACACTGAGTGCTTTCATTAGCCTTTCCCTGGCAGCACAGTTCAGATTTCTCTTTGATGCTCAGGGGAGGGCCTTGGTTCTGCTGTGAAAAATCTGTCAACTGTCTGGGAGCAGCTGTCCCATTCCAGTGACCACAGAAGAGGAAGGGTTCTCCTCAAGACTGAACTACAATGCAGCTGCTGTTACCTGGTTCTTCAAAGCCCTTGATAACACCAAAGATGTTCAGAATCTTCCTATCCACCATAACGTTGTTCACAGTCAGTTTCACTTTCATCTTGCTGTTGTTGCTCACTGTCACCTTACATCCCATGATATCAGCTGTCCAATCCTCAAGGCATTTTTCTCCATCCATTTTTCTGAGAGAAAAAGGAAGATCCTTTGAACTCATTATCCAGCTCTGACCTCTTTAAGCTATTGTGTGAAAAATGCACACCTGCAACTGCAGGTGCAGCCTTGTTCAGAGCCTGTCTCGGAGAGACTTTGCAGTTCTGTACCACTAATTATGCAAGGAGGGGTAGAATACAGAGACCAAGAGGAATCCAACACCAGATTAAGTTCAATCTTTAAGACATGAGACATGGACACAAATGACTCTTCTCCAGCCAGTTCCAGAACATAGTCCGTGCCACACAGAGCAGAGAGCTCCTTCTCACAGCACCTCACACCATCCTCACTCCTGGCAAGAGGCCACAGCACCTCAGCCTGCAAGACAGCAGAAACACTTACCCGAACAGTCTGGTTGCTGCTTCTCTAGAGATAGTTTGAACAGGAATGTGAGGTAGGCCAGAAGATTCCACTGGTGGGAACTGGGTATGGTTGAAAGAAGGGAAGCCTGGTGTGAAAGGGTCTCCAGTTCCAAGGTGGGCCTGTGAAAAGCAAGAAGAGTCCTCAAGTCTCACCAGAGTCCAGCAGTTTTCATCTACACAAGGGCACTGCTGGACTGCCCCAGGCTGCAGCTGCCAGCCAGAACAAACAGGTTCTCAAGAACAAACAGGGGAACCAGTTGCACACTCACATGTCCAAAGGGGGCATATGAATCTGCCTTGTCTTTTGAGGGGCCCAGGTACATCAGGGCACCAACTGCTCCTTCCTTTCTGGCATTTGCAACCTGCAGCAAAGAGAAACATTAAGTGCACATCTGCATTGCGAGCAAGGGCAGTCCAGGCAAGAACACGGAGCAATGGTGTGAAGGGTTGTGCCTCTCGGTGCCCAACTCTTTTAACAGCTACCTGACAGATCCACAAGGCAGCTGAATCCCAGCAGCTCAGCCCTGCTGCAGGCAAACTGTGTCTAACATCCTTTGGAACAGTTAGGACACACCGCAGTGTCTCAGTCTATGATTCTTTCAGCTCATACTCGCTCCTTGGAGCAGCTTATAATTTAATATCATTTAATTTTGATTATGCTCCATCTGTTTTCCCAAGATGAGGTTAGTCTCAAGACAAGCAGCTGCTAGGGACTCATCTTCAAATGGAAAATGGTGGCAGAGTGGACTAGTCAGCATTTTAACACAACTACAACCCAGCACTAGTACATACACTCTTTTATAGCTAGACACCAGTTTGGAAAGTGGGATTGGAGAACCAGTGACCACATTTTTTGGAAGCACTTTCTAGCCCTGCCTGTCTCAGATGCCTCCAGACAAGGCTGAGTCCAACTGCAAAGGGTCCTGTGCCCCAGCCCTCCCAGGAACACCCATCTGAGGGGCAGCTCTGGGTCAGATATGGAACAGGCTTGCATACAGAAACACTTGGATCCCTTAGCCTGCTTAGCTATTTGGTTCTGTTCTCTACAGAGGGAACACAACAGCATGCATGGCCACAGTACCAGCACTGCTATGTGGTCCAAGGAACAGTCAGCAAGGGCTCAAGTGACACACTGCAGCCAAGCTTTTAAATTATTTGGCTACAGCAGCAAGAGGTGTTCTGGAGGCAAGGCTGTTGTGCTTCTAGCAGCCTTATGGCTGTATCTAGTGATATTATCCAGCTGTGCTCCCATGCTGCCTCCCAGCCCCACCACTCCAAAGGCCTGGTTGTCCCAGTGAACTGCCCGAGGCCAAGAAGAATTGCACCATGAACAGTAACAAGCCCTGCTCAGCCTCAGTGTCCAGACCTGCACGTGGAGCTTTAGTGCAAACGAGCAAGACCAGGCCTGCAGAACAATCCTACATACATGAGTTCTACAGACCTAAAAAAGACATTCCTCTGCACCTCAATGAGAAGGAAGCATGGCTTCCTGTTGCCAAGTCTAGCCAGACTTTGCGGCAGACACTGCCTACCTTCTCAGCAAGGGTTATTTTTCCAGCTCTGAAGATGATTATAGTTCCATTCATTGAAACACGCATATTTCGTATCTTCTGAAAATCTTCTTTCCGTCCATAGTTCACATAGATGGGTTTGCCCTGCAATAGAAATGCTGGTTATGAAAGCAGCAGTCTTAAGTCAGTAAGAGACCTGAAATAGCCTAGAGTCACTGTAACACTGACTCCTCTTAACAGTAGGGAGCTTCAGCTCAGCAATGTAAACTGATCCAGTGCAAGACACCTGCTGGAGCAGCACTTCTGCCAAGGCTCCCGTCTGGATTCCAGCAGGGAAGTTTAAAGTTATTCCTGCATCTTGCTGCAGTAAGAATACTATGTGGGCCCATTCCTCTCTCCTGACTCTGACCACCCTGCCCAGATCTCTTAACTGGGGAGGGCTTTATACACTCCCTATCTTTAAGGGACTTATTTTTTAAGTGTACAGACACATTCCCAGGATTCTTCTGGCGTTACTTACAGTAACTGTGCCGCTCTTGCTGTATGCCACATATGCATCAGGACTCTCCAACTCTTCTTGAGCATCTTCTACAATGAACACTTGGTTCTTGCTACTGTTAAATGTAGAGAGACAGCGTTAAACTCTTTCACACAATAATTTAATTAGCTCAGTAGTTCAGTCAGTATTGTGACTGTATTCAGTCTGTGCTCTAACAATTCTGATCATGTCAATGGAGCCTGAAACAGGCAAACTCATCCCAGTACTTCCATACAAAAATCTCTGGAGCTGGTCAAAGACATTAATGAAGGCTGATTTCTAAGAGAAGTAGCAGAAATAATATCTGCTTCCCAGTCTCGGTTGCCTCCTAAAAGAAGCTAGGCAAACTCATTTCCCCTGACAAAAAGGGGCAAGTAAAAGATGAGGGAGTGAGCTGTCAGACAACACAACGCCTGTTGACACCATCCTGAGCTACTGGAGGATCTACTGCCAGGTGCACAGCCCTTCTGGGTGACAAGACAGAGTCACCTGTGCCAGCAGTTTTAGACACAGGGAATCTGCCTTTCAGCTGAGTTTTCACTCAAGTTTGTTTTCTCTCCACTTCCTAAGCATACTTGGAGGAAACAGCTGCCTCAGGAAACATCCAGAGTGCTGCTTCCAGACCCTCTGGATTTAGAAAGCCTGAGAGGATGCAAGAGCAGTTATTGCTTGGCTAGGTTGAAGTTTGTTTGCAGAGTAGTAATTGGCTCACAATTTTCACATCATTTTAAGCAGAAATCAGACATTTGCTCAAGACTACAGGTATCCATGCTATAAGGACAAGATGTGCATCTCTTCTTTAACATACCTGCCTTTATCCTGCAGCCTAACGTAGTGCTCATCGTTCCACACGTCATCCAAGCGGAAGCTGGTGAACTGCTCATGAATGTGGCTGGCAGCACTCTCATCTTCAACCTTGCCAGCTTCAAAAGAATTCTTACCTTCTCTTTGCCTGGAGGTAACAAATATACATATAGCTTAGGCTACAGCACCAGGCTGCTCTGCAGCCCGTGGAGCCATTTAAGCCCGAGTTTAAAACACACCACCCTACATAGGCCTTATTCTCCAAGTGAGCCCAAGGTCCGCTCACAGGCTGTGCCTCTCCTAAAGCTCTAGATAAACTTTCTGGAACTCTTACCTCAGGTTGGCCTCAAGACTTGAAACTGACAGTTTAGATGACAACATTTTTCTTAAATCAGGCCAGTATAAGATCCGTTGTTCGGGAGCCTCTTCTCCCTCCATTCCATCATCTGAGAAGTAGGATGCAGTAGGAGTCATCTCGCAGTTGCCACTTCCATCCAGACACCTGTTAACCCTCTGCATTCGTCCACGATAACTCAAGTAGCCAATCAGAAACCCTGTGGACAGAAAAGGTATTTCTTTGTGCTGCAGAAAGATGACTGAACCCCACCACACAGCTTCAGAGTTGAGATACGCCTCTGCTCTCACCATTTTTGACGAGCTGGCTTACCCAAGGACAGACAAATACACAGCCTGACATTTTGCCTGAGCTGGCATGTTTTAAGGGACACTGTAAATCTGATCTTGCACTTGGCACAGTCCCTCCAGCACCACTTAGGAAGGAAAATGCTCACTTTAGGCCAATGGCATTGTTAAAACCTTAAGAGACAAATACCAAAGACTTTACTCATCTGTTGACCCATATCTCTACAGAAGTGTTAGGAGTTAATGGAGGGAAAAACGAAACTTTGACACAGACCAGTCTTCCCTTCAGTTAAGTCACAATTCTCCACAATCAAACTCCACAATTCTTTGTGCTGGTGCTGTATGTCTGATCTAGACACACTTAGCAACAAAAGGCCGTGGCCTAGATCCCAGTTGTTGAATTATCTCCCAAAACAACAGAGATTCAAATTTAACAGCCTCAAATTACATTCAATACTGGAGTCCACTTCATGCAGTTGCCTCCCACCCTTCCTTACCAATCAAAAGGAGGAGGACAGCTGCCATGATTATGAAGCAGAGGTTCTTGCCATTCCTCCGTGGAGGAGGCATGCTGGCATGCAGGTGCTCTGGTCTCCCAACTTCCCCTCCTTCCTCCTCATCAGCAGCCAGGTTCATCTCCACGTGGCTGTTGTCTCCATCCGTTTGCCGGGCAATGCTGAAGCGTGTGTATGATGTTGGCTCGCCACTAAACTGTGTGGAAAGGCAGTCAGGAGATGAAAGAGTTGGCTACACCTGCAGTCCTTGCAGTCAGCTGCACCTCTGCTCCAACCCAAACACTGCTGGTCCGTCTGCAGCTGCTCCAGAGCAGCGAGTGTTTGGGCTGTCAGTAAGTCAAGATGGATGCTTTAAATACAGTTAAGACTCAGAACCACTCAGGGTCTCCAGAGTCCATTTAGATTCCATTTATCCTGCACAAGTTTGGAGCCACATTGATCAGAGTCTAGCCTGGAGTCTTACAGATATGAAACAGTCAGTGGCATTTCCCACATGACACCCATGGCTGAGGCTGATTCAAGCAGAAACTCCTGGTTTTAATCAGCAGAGCACAGATCAGACTTGAATGTGTTCAATATACACTTTGATGAACACAGAGGAAACGGAATGCAACCGTCCATGGCCTTTGAGCCACATTCACTTTGATGTAAATACTCTCATCCAGCACCGGGATAATTTTGTAATAAACTGCCCTATGGCTACCCTTAAATTACACTATTACACATATGGTAGTATTACAAAGCAGCTAGGCTGAAGAGAGATGGCCCTTGGGCATTATGCTACTTAGCTGACATGAAAGCTGAGGCTACACCTCTTGCAGCCACCAACAACTGGCACTGTTTGACAGGTTTTTACCAGTGCCCAAGCAGAGCTTCCAGGCTGGAGCTCACTCTTCTGTAACAGGTGCCAGGCACAGCCCAGCCCCCCACAGAACAGCAGCCCATGCACAAGGCAGCTGCTCAGACTAACTCAATTCCAGGCATAGCCAGGCACTGGCAGATCCACTCTGCTTCCATTAGAGATGCTGAAATTGCCTGCAGCCATGGTTGTGCTGGGGAGTAGAGTGAGACTGGCAAAAAGGCCAAAGGAATAGCTTTGGGAGCAGCACTCTCCTCTGTACAGGAGAAGCAGCTGGTAACAAGCACCCAAGCCCTGTTACAACATCAGCAGCTCATCCTCAAACTATATGTCAGAGTTGGAAGTGAAGACACCAGGTATCTGCTTGCTTGGGCAAAAGAAACCAATGTCACTTCAGGACCTGTAGTTCCACTCTGATCCACAATGAAATGGCTGCCTGCTAATATTTCAGAAAGGGCAACTGCAGTCTGTCCTAACACTCTCCCTGCTCAGCTGCTCCACAGCTTGGCTTCTCTCACACCTGAGGCATGTCCTCGCACAGAGGACATGCCCCAACCCTCCATATCCTCCATTCTTGTTCTGAGACCAAACCACCACACTCCAAGTCCTAGCCTTGGGTCATTTCACAATCCAAGCTCTCCAGAACCCGCAGGCTTGGCCAGACAAGTTCCTGCACATTTATTTCAAGCACAGGTTGCTTTCAAAAGCTGGACCCTTGAATTCCCACCTCCCAAGTAACAATAGAACACATGTTGATTGTCCCAGCAGGCATTTGAACGGCTTCCTCAGCAGCACTTCCTTCTGCAACTTTATTCAAGGCCCATCCCCCCTTCCTTAACAGCCCTCAGAGACCCAAACCACAATAGCAGATAGCAGCTAACAACAAACCCACCAGCACTGAACTGCTTGAGCCACTTCCTTGACAGCTACTTGCAGTGACACTTGGCTAACCACCCACATAGCAGCACCTAACGCTGTTTTGGTTTTTCCAAAAACATCTTCTCCAATACTCATAAGTAGTGATATTTTTTTGAATAATATAGCTCACTGCTCATCAAATATCTTTCATACAGTTCCATCAACTGCCTCCTATTGCACTGGATAGCTATACTCAATTCTACAGCTTATGTGTGTTCAAATAGATAACAAACTACATGGAAAAATATAAAATTAATATTATACAATCTCATACACAGATGTTGTGGAACCTTTCTTCTGCAGTATTGTCAGTCCACCAAGAGACAAACAGCATTGGGGTACCAAGTCTTACCAAGTTCGAGATTGCAGCTCTGGCATGATCCATTGCCTTCTGGACAAATGCAAACCAAGTTCACCAAAGCCCTAAAAGTTCAGAATACAATAAGGTTAGACCACCCGAGGTCAGTTACTGCCACTAGTGCACTGAGCTTGCCCGTGGATTTTCTGTGCATACTTCCATGTAAGTCACTACATTAGTGAACCTACATGAACCTTGAATGCAACCTAGAAGTTCCCATGGCAATTATAAGCTCCAATCAACTCTTTTTGTTGAACTTTGGGCATACTGACAGGCATATAAACGAGGAATACAGTCTCCAATGGCTAAGTTCAGCCAAGGGTCTTATTAACGTTGGGGACATCTCCATTTAGGGAGTGCTGGCAAGAGGCATTTACTCAACTACCTCCACGGACTCTATAGATATCTAAGGATCCTGGGCTCTGTCTCAATGACAGGAGGAGCCCAGCTGGAAGAGAGAAGTCACACAAGGCCATAAGGCAAAGCAGCACAAACTCCAACCCCGACAAAACACTTTTAATACGAACATCCCTCCTACATAGCTATGTTCTCTACAACTTTGTGAGGGCAAATTCTTGAAAACCTCTGAAAATCACTAAAAGCATCTTTCCAAAATAATTTCAGCAACTTTTAAAAGTGTAAGTTCTCTGTAAACAGCAAACATGTCTGAAAGGTATACTGAAACTGATTTGCTTCTCTATTTCTTCCTGAAAAAGATTTGCAATTTAGTGAGTGACCAATGGTCACTCACCACAGCACCAGGCAGGTGCTGAGGTTGGGAGCAAGCAACCTGAGTATGCCCTCAAGCACCGCTGCTAATAGGCAGCTCTGGTCTTCAGGTGCACGTGGATTAGCTCTACACCGGGGAGCTCTGCAAGGTTTTATTTGGAGATCAAAGGTTAACGGTGGCCATTGCTTATTTCACCTTTTATTCAGGGCAAGAACACGTGGAGGTGAAACCACGACAGATTTGAGCAGCCTTTCCCGAGCGACAGCCGGAGGCCGCAGGCTCCCGCCAGGGCACGGGCGGACCGAGCATGTGGCGGGCGGCTGGAAGGAAACCCGGGAACACGCGGGGAAGCACAAAGGGCTGCGGGCATCGCACCTGGCAGGGATGCTGGCCGGCTGCGCCATGCCTCCCCGAGCCCCTCCAGCCAGGCCGCGAGCTTTCAGAAACACGGCAAAGAGAAGCAAAAGCGAGAAAAGCGAGCACGCTTCAGCAGCCGCCCCGCGGGGCTGGGTGGCTCCGGTATCGCCAGCAGGGCCCGGCTGCGGACCCAGATAAGCGGCGCGGGCGATAGGCGGCGGGCCGCGGGCACGTCCGCCCGAGCCGCCCTGCCGAGCCCACCAAGGTCGCGGGCACCGCCGCATGAGGCGCGGCCCCTGCGCCGCCAGGGCCGGGCCCAGCGCCGCCGCGGCCCCTGCACCGCCGCTCCCGCGCCGACCCCTCCGCCACCGCCTCCCTCCGTCCTCGCCTGCCGCTGTCCGCGCCTCCCTCCCCGCTCCCCGGCCTGCCGCGGCCCCGCGCCCGCTCACCCGCAGCAGCTCCACTGCCGCGCCGGGCTCCGCTGCGCCGCCCGTAACGTTAGTGCCGCTCGGAGCCGGCCCGGGCCCGCCCCGCCGCTCCGAGCGCCCTATCGCCAGCCGGGCGGAGCTCCGCCTCCGCGCCCTGAGGGCGGGCTGAGGCCGCTCCCGCCGCCGCGGCCGCTCACGCTGCTCCTGCTGCGGGTGCGTGTCCGCACAGCCCGCCCAAGGGCTCCAGTGTGTGCCTGCTCCGTGCCCTACCCGGCCTTGCTGCGCACAGGGAATGCAAGGAAGCACAGGATCATAGAGGGGACCTCCAAGATCATCCAATCCAACCCTCAACCCAGCATCACCACCGCAACCACTAAACCGTGTGACCCAGCCCCTTTTGAGCACTCCAGGGGTCACGACTCCATCACCTCTCTAAAAACCTATTCCAGTACCTGAAATTGTGAAAAACAATAAGCATTCACTCCAGGGGCCACAACTCCATCACCTCTCTAGAAACCTATTCCAGAGCCTGAAACAGTGAGAAACAATTTTGTAATTCCTAATCTGAATCTCCCATCTCAGCTAAAGGCCATTTCCTCTAATCCTCTCACTGTAGGCATAGTAGAAGAGACTGGTCCCCTCCCACTACGGGTCTCCTCCTCACTACGACCTACTTATTTTATAAAGAATGAAGCTGCTTGCTTTATAAATTGCCTTTAAGTGCCCTTGGTCCGGTGGAGGACCCACTTCCAAGTGGCATGTGTTTCACTGGCTGCATACCAAGTCCCAGCTTCCCCACAGAAAGGGCTGGAAGTGGGGCAGGGAGATGAAGTTAACAAATCTTTGTGGGAAGGCATGCTTGTACCACAGTAGAAGAAAGAGCAGCTCACAGATTCAGCATTCCCATCCTCTCAGCATTTTGAGGGATGAGGGCAGGAAAAATATTTTCCTTCCTGGGTGATGCAAACAAGACTCTGGCTTGAGAAGCTCTCAGCATCCTCAGGTCCCAGCAAGTCTCACGTGCTCAGGGCTGCCTTTTTAGAGCTGAATGAGCAGAGACACCCGAGGTGCCTTTCCTTTGTGTTGGGCTGCACAGATTGTTATTTTATTTGTAGAAGAGGAAGTGTGGCAGGTATTATGTCTTCCACCCCCTAAACACAAGAAGTGTGGACAGCCCACATCAGGACACAGGCTATCTGTGGCCCACTGTGAGAGAAAGTCACTGTTTCCAGCCTCAGTCCTTTAGCTCAGGGCATCCCTCAAAAATATATCACAGCTACAGAACGCTTCAAGGTTCGTGTGTGCGCATGTTCTGCACTAATGTGCTCATTTGTCCCTTCCTCATTAGAAAAATAAATCAGTAGGCTGGGATTATTGCCTCAAATCCTCTCCCAGGAAAGAAGGATGGGAGCAGAAAGTTTGTAGTTTGGCAGAACACGTGATTGCAAAGAGGATTACGTTTGGTGAAAAGCAATACATTCCTGTGCTGATAAAAGGGGGATTAAGTAGACCTGAAATTCGGCATGGATGTCTGGAGACAAGTCTGTAAAGTGTCTCTCAGGCAAGACGTGCTGCCAGCTCTGTTTACCAGAGGAGGTCTGAGCCAGGCTCTCTCTTCTCTAGATTCATCCCTCACCAGCTGTCGTGATGCCAGTCATGGGAGGGAAAACTATTGTTATTTGGCATGTGACTGACCCGTGGGACGTGGTGCTGGCTGGTGCCTTGGTGGAAGCAGGTGTAAGAGGGTTCAGAAAGAGTTTAGCTCAGTCCTGCTGGCTGGACACTGATCGTTTCTCACCACAACAGCCTGGATGCAGCCTGTTGCTCAGGAAAGCATAACCCGGGGAAAGCAGTCACAGCTCTGCCCTGTTTTTTATCTTCCTCCTGGGCTCCCCCCACCAAGCCCTCAGCTTCCTTTACCTGTGCACACCGAGGTGCCGCCAAAGGAGGGACACCTGCAGGAGAGCTCGGGCTCTGGACGTTCCCTGGAGCGATGTCGCAATGCGAGGGAGGCGGCAATGGGATTTATCCCTCCCCGTGGCCTCGGCTGGCTGTGCCACCCTTCCGGCTATGGCAGGGGAGGTGCCAGCCTGCGCCAGCCCGGCCCGCCCTGGCAGGGACGCGCTGCAGGTGTTTTCCGTCCTCAATCGCTGCACGCTGTGCTCAGCAGGCAGTTCCCATTTCTACACGTGCCTGGAAAAAGAGAAGAAAGCTGATATTCTAAAAACTCAGAGGTTTTTGAATCTCAGCTGGTTTTGGCGGTAGAATACCTGAAAATGAGGGTTCTTCAAAGGCAGTGTTGTGTACCCATGAGCAGTGGAGCACCCTTCACCTTGCAAGTGACAGGGAGCTGGCTGGCTATGGTGCTTGGTGACCTGTCTCAGGGACAGCTGCTGCTCACACAGCGGTGCCTGTGCTGCTGGCAGTGCCGAGCCCAGATGCTCAGGCTGCCCAGCACAACCAAAAATCTTTGCGAGGAACAGAGAGCAAAAAGTGGGAAATAGATGAAGAGGAAAGAGGATGTAGGATTGTTACTGCTGACTTCTGATGTGTCTTCCCAGCACCAGGGTGTTCCTCCTCATTGTGGTTTGGCAAGCCAAACTATTTGGCTATTTTCAGGAGGTGTCCATGTGTCCTCTGACTCGACTCAAATGACTCCACATGCTTTTGTACAATATCTCATGATGTGCCAGTGTCCTTCCACTGGGATGCTGAGAACATGAGATCAAAACATGGTTTCGCTTCCGTTTTGCAGCAGGATTTGGTGATCATTGTTGGTCCCTTCCAATTCAGAATATTCTGTGAAAAGCTGGTTTTCCAGCAACTTATCTTGTGAGGTGACTTGAACAGTTCTATGGCAAGAAATACTGCAAATAACATGACTCTTCAGTCTGGAAGGGATGGAAAAGCTGAGAACCTAGTGCTGGAGTGTGGTGCTAGATTGGATCTGCTGTTGGGCTGCGGCCAAGGGTTGTGGGACATGCAGTGGTCTGTGGGGTGGCAGGTGGTTATAGGACTCCCATTGGCTTTGCATTCCATGGAACAGGGGTTATATGGCACTCCAGGCACCCCAGGGTGCAGGGCCAGAGAGGCAACAGGCATCTGGGGACAAAACAAAGATTTTGATCTTCCTAAATGGCAACTGCTTCCTCTAGATCCCAGCCATTTAGAGTGGCAGTGCCAGCTCCAGCCTTCCTGGGTTTGAGGGATACACTGTCTGTGCTCTCATGTCACCTCATGGGTTGCACCTCATGGGTGCAGTCAGCTATTATAGGTCCCAGGAAGCTGAGAAATCTAGTTTTTTAAAATGTCAGAATCATACTGCAACCCGTCTAGTACCCTAACCTTCCAGGTTAGGTCTATCAGGCAGGGCTCCCAGGAGAGCCTGCCCTCTCTCCTCCTGTCCCACCAAGCCAAGAGTGCAATAGCCAAGAATTTCACAACACCATGAATATTCCCATCCTCTAGAGTACCATGTATTTTGGCTTTTGCTGTGGCATTTCTCAATTGCGCTGGCAAAAAGTGGGTTAAGTAGTTGGGTATGATCCTCTCAGGGAAAGCCATCATACTGCCTTGGAGAGTGTAATTCCATCCTGCTCTCCCAGCAATTCAGGCACCCACAGCCATGCTTGGGAGCTGTTGTTCCTTGGCCACTGCCCTGACATGTGCTGCCATGCAGGCTGAGGAAGGGGACGGATTGTGACAGGCACCGGCATCTTGGAGAGGATCTGCTGCCTCTTCTTGTCCTGTAGCAAAGAGGCTGTGGAGGAGGTGAAGTAAAAGGCACTTGGGAGAATGAAAATGCCATGGATAAAGCTGACAACTGGCCACTGCATTGTTGTCCCTTCAAAAGAACACTTGCCTTTGCATCCTTTCTGGGGAAGCACCTGGAGCTGGTCTGGTGCTCCCACCAGCTAGCTGAGAGGAGACAAGAGCACCAAGCACCTGGAGGAGAGGTGTGGGGCTGAGGACACTGTGGGCTCTTGCTCCTATAAAGATGCTCTCCTGGGGTATCCCATGGAACATGCCCTCAAAATCCTCTGGGATTTTGTGTTTTTTTTGCCTTCCTGCAATGTGGAGGCTCATCTCCCCATCTCTCCTATCACACAAGGAGGGATGTGGATGCAGTGATGCTCCTTACTGCTGCTCTTCTTGCCAGGGGCTGGCGTGGAGGTCCAGCAGAGAGGCTCGTACTTGGACACTGCCCCAGTGGGACTAAAACAGTCTGGCTCTTTTAACGGGGCTTCCTTGATTGCAAAGATGGGTTTCACTGGGATTTTAACCACCAAGTCATGGTGTGCTCCTTGCACCACCTTACCTTACCTATGGGGAGGCGGGTGGACTGTTACCCAGCTCCGTGCTGGGCATGCTGAGGCGATGATCAAAGAGCTTTAGCAGCTTGGGTGTCGCTTGCCGCCTGGCAGTTCCCTCTGTTGGCAGGCTGCTGGTCCTCTCCAGGGGCAGCAGAGGGGGAGAGCAGCAGTGCCAGGACACCCCTGGGCGTGCAGGGCGCTGATAGCGCTGCTGGCAGCTGCCCGAGTGCCCCGGCCGTAGCCAGGCCCGGTGCAGCTCTGCGGGGCCGCCGCTGACCCGGAGCCTTGGGCCCGGCCCGGCCTGGCTCCGCTATCGCGGCGGCCGCAGCTCGGACGGTGCCGCGTGTCCGCGCCCTGATAGCGGCCCTGCCCCGCTTTTATCTGGGTCAGGGCGGCTGGGCCGTGGCAGGGGGGCTGCGGGGATCGGGCCCTGCAGCAAGTGTACAAACAAGCTCAGGATGTGAACACAATAGCCAAGGACCGGCCTTTGAAAAGCAGGGGGACGCAGCGTGGCCGCCCTGGGGCGCATCAAAGGTCCGTGTCACTGCGCACTGCCGTGCCTTCGATGGCTACCCATGGACTGGCCCCGGCAGGGTTTGAGTGAGGGGAAGTGGAAAGGGAAAAGAAATCAGCGGGGAGAGAACTCAGGAGCTGGGATTCACAGTCATGTGAATCTCTTCCTTGAAAACATGGGCCTGTCATGAGTTCCCTTGGTCCGCTTTGTTCTGGCTCTTGATGATCCGTATCTGGAGCGTAGGGCACAGCTCCTCTTTCTGCTTTTTCACTGCGCCTCCAGGCAGGTCACTTTTGCAAAGTGCTTCATGTGCAATTTTGTAAGCACTTCTCTTAAATCAACATTTGCCACAGCTGAGGGCTGATGGAGGTTTTTTCCCTTCCAGACTTTGTGGTTAGAATCCTAGAAAACCAGATGTATGTCTACAATTTGGTGTTTTGCTCAAGAAGGCCAGCAGAAAATTTACAGTTACTTAACAGGCTTGGAAACATCTCTGTGCAATGCCTCGAACAGAACCATGACAGGATGTGAAGATGTGGTTGGAGTGATCTGCTTGGTATAGTGGACTTGTGCCTGCCCAGCAGGGTCCTGCAGTACCTGCTGTACCTCTCTAGCAGGATCTGGTCCTGCAAGAGTCCCTGGCTGCTCACTCCTCTGCTCCCAAAAGGGCCTGGAAAGCCCAGGGAAGTTTTGCCTCTGATTTGCTCTGCAGTGTGTACACACGTTGCTGCTTTTGGATTAAAGACAGCCTGAGCCTGCTGAGTGGGAACCACCCTCTGTGATAAGGGCACATGTTGACTTAGAGATTAGAACTGTCCACTGCTTTGTTTTTTTTATAATGTGCATTTATTGGCATAAGAGCAGTGCAAAGGACAAAGGAAAAGAACGGCATAAAAAAGCCAGTACCATGTGTAGCATTGCAGGCTCTGAGGGAGAAAAGGCGTCCCTAAGAGGGCTGGATGATGGTCCTGCTCTTGGGGCGAGTCTGCAGCCTGCAGGTGCCGGCCCCAGGCATGTGGGAGCAGCAGGCAAAGTGATGCCTCCTCTGTGGATTTGTGATTGAAGGGGTCTCATGGCCCTTCTTCTCTTGATGCCATTGTCAGGGTAATTAAATGCTCCCAGGCAGGTGCCAGAGCCTTTTGCAAACTGAGAGTTGGCTTTGTCTTGTTGACCTGCTGGAAATACCTTGTTTTAGGGTGGATTAATCTTTCATAACAATATCTGAAAGCAAAGAGGGGGCTTTAATTGGGGTGGGATTAGCACAGTGGGGCTGAGCAGGGAGAGCAGGAGCTTTCTCACTACTTGCTAATTGCCTCCTCTCTGCACTGGTGGCAGCTGCGACACCTGCCCCTGGCTGCTGTGTGCAGCTCTGCGCCATGGGGACCCAGGGGATGCCATGTGCCTTGTAGGTTCATTTATGCAGCAGAGAATGAGATGTGGTGTTCAAACCAGGGTACCTTAATTCGTCTCTTGCAGACAGGGAGGGGATTCTTCCATCACTCAGGTGCTTGACATGACTCTGGGGGGCTCATGCCATTCTCTTGTGCTGTTGTGAGGTCCCAGGGGCTGAGCTGAAACCCATGGGCTGTATCTTGCAGCCAGCCCCCACTGCCAGGCATGGGCAGGCAACAGACCTGGTCTGTATAAAGTGATAAAGTGAGTCTGGAATTGTTTTCCCTGGGATAGGAGAACCAGGTCAGTGCCTCAAGGGCAAATCCCCCGGTGGTGAGGGGGGGTGCTTGGAGAAGGCCTGTGACTCTCCCAGCTCTTGGAACAAGCAGCCTGTGCCTCAGCCAAATTGCTGACCTTCCCATGCCTGCTGGTCTGCCCTGCAACAGCGTCCTTTCCCTGGCAGGCACTGTCCCCCCAGATCCCCTTCAAGGGCAAATGTCCATGGCAGGCTGTGAGGAAGAAAAGCTTTGCCTGTCCCCCTCTGTCTTGGCAGGCATCCTTTGGGATGCACACATGGCAGGGCTGGGCTCTTGCTCGGTGGGGCTCGGGGAACCTTTCTTTGCTGTGCATGTCCTGGTGGCTTTCATGTCAGATGTAAATTTGGAGGTTTTATTTATTACTCAGTGATGCAAAAATGGCAAAGGGGCCCAGGGTGATGTGCACCTCTCCTAGTGCTGCTCCAGCACCTTGGTGTGGGCCTGGCACTGGTAGAGGTGAGGGAAGGGAAGGGAAGGGAAGGGAAGGGAAGGGAAGGGAAGGGAAGGGAAGGGAAGGGAAGGGAAGGGAAGGGAAGGGAAGGGAAGGGAAGGGAAGGGAAGGGAAGGGAAGGGAAGGGAAGGGAAGGGAAGGGAAGGGAAGGGAAGGGAAGGGAAGGGAAGGGAAGGGAAGGGAAGGGAAGGGAAGGGAAGGGAAGGGAAGGGAAGGGAAGGGAAGGGAAGGGAAGGGAAGGGAAGGGAAGGGAAGGGAAGGGAAGGGAAGGGAAGGGAAGGGAAGGGAAGGGAAGGGAAGGGAAGGGAAGGGAAGGGAAGGGAAGGGAAGGGAAGGGAAGGGAAGGGAAGGGAAGGGAAGGGAAGGGAAGGGAAGGTGTTTTTCTTTGTTCCCATTGAGCTGCACTTGGGATGCTTTCCCACCTGCACTGGGAGGCAGAATCGAGGACAGCTGACGAAGTCCCACCAAGGGCTGAAGGCCTTCCCTGAGCAGGTGGGACTACTCCCTACGCCTGACTCAGGTGGTTGTGGGTGACCCTGTGGGGTGGCTGAGCCTGGTGGGTGAGTGTCACAGATCTGGGAAGGCTCAGGGTCATCAAGGGAGCAGCACCTCCCTTCCACAACACAGTGTCTCTACTGTCCATCTGACTTTTTAAAGCCTCAGCATTTTCCCTTGTGAGGTTTTTGCAAGACAGACGAGTATGAAAATAAAGCTCCTGACCAAAGAAAACGCTCACAGCCCACTCAGAGGGTGTGTTAACTTCGTCATTCACCAAAAGCAAACATCAGGAGTGGCGTGGTTACTTTAGGTAGCTGTAGCAGAAAAAGGCCCCTCTGTTTTTCAAACAAGGTGTCTTTTCATTCAGAGGCTGGGGGTGGCTCTAAGAAACCAGTGGCATGTCACTGGGACACCCACTGGAAATGCAGATGTTACCTTACGGCAGGAAAAGACTTCTTTGGATCCAAAGCCTTGGAGCGGGCAGGAGGCAGCTCCCAAGAGTGTTGACCGTGGTATTTCCGCAGGATCCCCCCAGCCAGGCTGGGACCACTGGCTGTTTGTTCATCCCCTTTGAAGGACACAAAGCCCCCATCATGCTGAGCCCCACAGCTGGGCCACTTCCCCTCTGGCCCAGGGCAGTGCCATCGGACGTGAAGCGGCTGGGAGGAAAAAGCAAACAGAAAGGGGTGGACAGAAGACGGGGGTGTTATCAGGTACCCCATCTGTGAGGCTCTGTTGAAACAGGAGGAGAAGGCTGGGGCCATCAAAGCTGCTCTGATGGCCTCGATCCAGATCATAGAAAGGTTTCATCCAGCTTCTGTTGGGCTTCTTTCTTCTCATGGTGGGCTCCCCTTCTTCCCAAACCAGAGACAGGCCCCACCATCATCTTCCTCTACTCTGTCTGGGGGATGACCTGTGGAATGCTGGGCATTGCACATGGTCAAATGATCTCAGCAGTTTTGGGAAGAGGTGTCTTGCTGACCTGAACTGCAGCTGGGCTGCTGAGGGTTCACAAGTCAGTTCCTGTGGGGTGACCCCTTTAGATGCTCTGGGACAGACACAGTGACATCCTGGTTGTGCCAATGTCTCACTTCTCTTCCCAGCCTGGCAGCATGGGAGCCTAGGCAGGCTGGCAGTGTCTGTGGTGGCACCCAGACCTGTAAGGGAAGGGACAGGAGGGTCCCTGGGGGTGTCGCCAGGGCTGTGCACAGGAGTTGGTCCCCCAGCTGTGGCAGAGCAGTGTTTCTTAGAGCTGCAGCATGGGGAGATTTTGCCCACACACCCTCTGCAGCACTTCTGCTTCTGGAGAAGGTTAGACATCCGGGGCTGGCTTTCTGGTGAAACAGTGATCTGTTCTGGTTAGCAGAAATCCCCAGCTCTGCCCTGTGCTCCCCTGTGTGCTGCACTCTGCTGCTCTCACCCCACCATCGCTGCCCCACAGCCACCCCCTGGCAGTGTCCCATCATCCATGGCCTGGCAGGAGATGTGGGATCTGGGGGCTCTAACAGGAATGATTCTGATTGCCTCGTGCTGGGAAAAGGGGATTTTCCCTGCCCAGAAGGGGAAGCTGCAGCTGGAAGGATTCCTACCCCAAACCTCTCCAAGGCCAGCATTTTTCCTGAGGCAGAGACTGGAGGCAGCCAGATGGCTTCCAGGACAGTATTCCCCTCTTCTAAAATGCCAGCTTGGTCTATAAAAACCACCTGGCATGGATCTTTCCCTAGGCACCAGAGCAATGAGAGACTGAGCCCTCTATACTTTCATGCTGCAGGACTCATGCCCCATTTTACAGTAGGGGAAACTGAGGTATGGTGGGGTCCCTGACTCTGCCTTGCAGCAAGCTTGTGATGCAGCCCTGTGGGTTTGCAGGGCACTGGGAAGTGTTTTCCAGTGGCAGAGGACTGGTTCCCACTGGAAAGGGGAGGATTTTTGGAGGGCTGTTGCCCTGCCAGGGGCCCCAGCTGTGCTGTCAGGGCAGTCTGGGCACCTTCACCTGCCCCGAGAAGGGATCCAGAGGGGCCCAATGCCCCACACTCCTGCAGCAGCCCCCCTGCCCTCCTCACCCACTGCCCCTCCTGGCCATATCTCCCAGGAATGGTGGCTCCCCCCTCCAGCTGCCTCCTGGAGCAATCAGTGGGGAACACATGGGCCTTATCTACGGGCCAGCTGAGGGAAGGGCTCCCTGCCATCCCTATCAGTGGGGCGGCTCCAGACCTGGGGCTGAGGGGAGCCAGACTCATTCCTGCTGTGCTGGGGCCAGGGCTGGGGGCATTGTCACTGCCCCACACTGACCATTGCAAGGGGATGCTCAAAGTTCTGGGACCCCTCTCCAGCCTGGTGGCTGTGTCAGTGTTGGTGTGACACTGACAGATTTGCCACGGTCCAGCCAAGGCCATAGAGCTGGGCAGTTGTGGATTGTGTTGGAAAATTGAAGGCACACGGTGGCAGCAGTCTTACTACTGCCAGCAGGATCCACATCCCTCATCCACTTCCACCAAACTCTCAGCAGCAATTTCCTCACCAAGGAGATGCTTGCAGGGCTGAGGGGGACTCAAAAGGGCCAGCACCCTGGAAAAGAATTTCACAAATCTGATAGACCTTTGTGTTTTATTTGTTTCTCGAGTTGTGCCTACCCTCCTGTTCCCAGTGGCTTGGCAGAGTGCTGCTGGGGATGCTGACTCTGTCCTAAACCCCAGGAGTGTGGGGAACAGCATCACCTGTGGCCATGGAAAGCATGGGCATCCCTTTGAAGAGGTGCCTGTGGAGTGCGGTTTTCCCCAGAGGTGGGTGCCAGACACCCCCCCATGCTATGGGGTGCCAATGCTCTCAGGGGGCTGGTCCTGCCTGGCACAGGGGCTGGGCAGAGTGTGGGAGGTCCCTTGGGACAGGGAGCATCCTGGCTGCTCTGTGCCACTGAGCAGGGTCTGTCCCTCTGTGTCCCGTGACAGCAGTGACCATGGACCCCCCAAAGCTCGGGGTGCAGATCTTTATCGTCCCCTTGTCTGGCTGTGCCACAGCCTGAGCTGGGCGTGGGGTTCTCACTCAGCATCCCAATCATCCCCGTGGCCTCAGGCTCTGGGTGGGAGAGGAGAGTATGAGAAGGAATGTGCTTTGGTCTCCTACCAGCTCCTACCAAGGATATAAATGAGGAGTTTTCTTCCCTGCCATGTCCCAGCCATGGGAAGGTGGTGATGGTCAGCTGGGGCCTGCTGTCCCACTGAGGTCAGCCCCTCCACAGGGAATTAGAGACGGGTAGAAAACTGTCTAAACCCCAAATATTTGCATTTTAAGGGCTTTTCTTAGTATTGGGGAACGCTGATGCAGCAGCAGTGTGGGTGGGCTGGTATGCTGAGAGGGTCTGCTTGGCTTTTTTTGGGGGGGGAGAGGGAAACAGAATTTCCATGGTCAAAGAGTTTTGTTTAAAATAATTTTTAAAAAAAGCTAAACAAGCAAATGGGGAGAATTTCCAGCACTGCTGCAGGTTTCTCTGCCAGCTCCTTGGGGCAAAACAGCCACCCTGATGCTGAATGGACCACAAACCTTACAACCACCCCTTACCCTGGTTTGGTGGGTATATGGCTCCCATCTCTGTGTTCCTTTTTCTTTCTCTGCTGAAAGGGATTTTGGCAAGAAAGGGAGTTCCTGTGGCTGCTCTGCCCTGGAGCATCCTGGAGGTCTGGAGCTGAGGTAGAGCTGGTGAGAGCCTGACCCATCTGTTGCCCCCCATGCCCATGCCAGGGGATGCTCACTTGCCAGCTTTTGGCTTTGGTAGCAGCCTGTGTGGAGAACGCTGACTGGGGAACAAGGTGGCTGTGGGCCCTGATGGCTTCAGGACCATACATGCCAGGCATAGACAGGGGCTGGAATAAGGGAGAAGTTGGAGGGACTCTGGGCTATCCCATCCCACTGCATTCCCCCTCTCCACACCCATTTCCGCCAGCTCCTGGGGCAGGTTGAAGCAAGCAAGGAACAGGCACGTCCTGTCCTGCTGGCACAGGGAGGGCTCAGCACCTTGGGCTGCAGGGGCGAGAGCCCTCCGTGTGCCCAGGGGACAGTTCTGGGGTGACACCACACCCCCAGTGCACTGTCCACAGCACAACAGTGTGTGGGTGTGTCCTGGCCCCATGCAGGGTGGTCTTGGGCATGGTGATGGGGCTGGGGGCCTGGTGCAGGTGGGTCAGTGCTGTGGGTGTCACTGGTGCATCCAGCCCCAGCGGGGATGCAGAGGGGAGTGTGTGCAGCAATGGAGCCCTCCTTGCACACATGTGCATGTGTGCTTGGGCTCACCCATGCACAGCATCAATGTGTGGGGCTGTCCTCTGCTCCGGGCTTGGCCATGTTCTGCATCCCCTCATGGCTTGGCAGGTTGCTCCATGCCCCATAGCTGCACCTTGCACCTCGGGGTGTGCTGTGCTTGGGGAATGCAGGGGACCAGGGCTCAGTCAGGCTCAGGTACTACCTGAGTGCAAGAAGGATCATCGTGGTGCTACAGCAGTTGTGTCAGGGACAGCCAGACACAGGTGTGCTGGGCAAGGGGACTGCCACGTGCCCCTGTGCAGCAGGCACCCATGGGTGGTGCTGGCCTGGGGCTACGCCAGGCAGGGAAGAGGCTTCTGCACATGTCCGGGCAATGCAGCATGTGTGGCTTCGTGCTGGGGCTGGGCTCTGCTTCCCTGGGGCCAGGGATACGTGCAGATCGCCCCAGTGCTGATGGACCACAGGGAGATGAGCACCAGGTGGATGAGCAGGACAGCAGGACTGCAATGACATAGCCTGAAGTGACTGTCACATAAAGGCCAGCACAGCAGATGTCACAGGAGCTGATGCGTTTCTTCAGCAGAAGGCAATGCTGGTTATGCAGGGGTGCTGCGTGGGGGGCCCGCCATTGGTCCCATGCATGCCACGGGGCCAGGAGCAGCCATGCTGAGGGGTCTGCTTGTGCAAGGTGTGGGTAATTGTGTGTGAGAATGTGAGTGCAGAGGGCTGGATGTGCATCATGCACTGTTCCAAGTTAGATTACAGCATATAGGGCAGGAAAGAGTATGTACAGTGTATAGGGACAGGGATACGGGGCTTGGTTAATGGGGCTGAGAAGAGGGGAGGGCTAGGTGTGCACAGCACCTCGGATATGTGCAGAGTTCCCACAGGCTTCCCTCCTCCCTCATCCCATCCCTCCTCACTGAAGCATCCACACCCATTCCCTCCTCCCGGCCCCTCGCCACCATCCCACTCCATGACAACAGCAGCATCCTGCACCTACAGCAAGGTGCAGAGCATCCACCTGGGGCCCTGGTGCCACTCTGGCTGCAGCAGAAGCCCCCTGCCAGAGGGGCAAAGGGTAGCGGTTCCAAGGAGAGCCGGTGGAAACCAGAAATCATTTTCCTTGAAGGGCTGGGAGCCGTGGACAGCCCTGGAACCCATGAGGATTCTGGGATCCATCTAAGACAAGGGTACGCTGCTCCCCTGCCTAAGCCCCCAGCTCCCCACCCATATTGTTCCCTCCGACCCCCTGGTCCCGCCCCGGCCGGGGCTCGGAGCGCCGGGCCAGCCCTGCCCTCTAGTGCCCCGGGAGCTGCTCCGGGCAGGGCTCCCTGGAGCTGAGCCACCCAAAGTCCTCCCAGGGCCCGCAGGGCAGAGCAGGGACTGACAAGCTTGTCACCCACCCCGCCACTGCTGCTGAGGGGACACGGGGACACGGGGACACGTCCCGGAGCCTCCGCAGCAGCAGCAGCAGCCGTGTCCGCGGATCAGCCCGGCGGGGTCAGCCCAGCCCGGGTGCGCTGTGCCCGGGCCCTGCGGCACGCAGGCGGTGCGGGTGACAATCGCCTTCCCGGCACCCCGGGTCGATAACCGGGTGGCCAAAGCTCTCGGTGGGCCGGGACGGCGTGGGGCACGCCAATGGGTGCCCGCAGCTGCGGCAGAGGGAGGCAGGCTCTGGAGGCTCTGGTTAAACTGGAACGAGGCGCGGCATCGTCCCGCGGTCCCTGCCCTGGGGACTCTGACCCCGAGCTGAGGCAGGCGGTGACGAGCGGCCACACAGCCACGGGGACGGAGCCAGCGAGGAGCCGAACAGGATGGATCCCACCTTGGAGCTGGCGGATGACCCCAGGCGAGCGCTGGAGACTCCCGTGCCGCTTTGCAGCCGGGCAAATCCAACTTTCTGGATCGCAACTTTGGATGATTCGTTCCCTCTGGAAAGGAAGGGAGGCGCTTGGCGGTGAGGCGAAGCAGCCAGGCTCGGACCCTGCGGGGCCGGGTGTCCCCCCGTCCCTGCGGCTCCCTGCAGCATTCCGGTTCTGCTCCGCAGGTTCTCCCGCCCCTTGGTGGAGATGCTGATCAGGAACTTCAGCGTGCCGGCAGCCTGCTTCTCCCTGCCGCCCACCTCCGGGCAGCTGCTGCACCGTAGGTGGGGGGACGGGGTGGGGAGGACCCTCCTGTTCTCGCTGATGGGAGCAGGACAGGGATGAAGGTGGTAGAGTGGCCATGGCAAGTGCAGGCACGGGGCAGCCCCAGAAGTCAGAAACTGGGCTGCTGCCAGGGTCTCAGCCTCCCATCCCATAGTCCTGCCTGTAGGGATGGGGACAGCCCAGGAAGAGCCAGCACTGGGGCAGGTGTCATGGGACAGGGAACAGTGGCACAGAAGGGCCAGCCCTGGCATAGACAGGCATGTCCAGGGCATGGCACAGAGCTTCCTAAACCTGTGGAGTGCTGGGTTGAGGGGCAGCTCCCTGTAGTAGTGGCCCCAGGAGGGACCAGACAGGATGAAGATAGCTTCTCACCCCTCCCTGGCAGAGCTGGACATGGCCCAACTCATCATCCTGGGCCTCTGCACCATCATGACACTGCTGTCGGTTGTGATCTACGTGGAAGAGGTTTCGTACCTCTTCCGCAAGATCCGCTGCCCTATCAAGATGAAGACCCTCTGCTGGAGCAGCTCAGCCCCTACGGTGAGCTGGGCTGTGGGGGTGCTGGGGGGCATCACCCTGGGGAGCCAGGGTCACCCAAGGGGTGCCAGCCCACAGGAGGCGGAGTGTCAGTGTGCCAAGCTCTCGTGTCCCCCAGGTTGTGTCAGTGGTCAGCTGCTTTGGCCTGTGGTTCCCGCGCTCCATGATGGTGGTGGAGATGGCTACCACGGCGTGAGTATCACCCACCCTGGGACAGGGCACCATGGAGCCCACACAGCTTGACCTGCCTTCCTCCTCCTCCCCAGGTACTTCGCTGTCTGCTTCTACGTGATGATGCTGGTCATGGTGCAGGGCTTTGGGGGGAAGGAAGCACTGCTCAGCACCCTGAAGGATGTGCCCATGGTGCTCAGCACTGGGCCCTGCTGCTGCTGCTGCCCCTGTCTGCCCCGAATCACCATGAGCAGGTGAGGGGGAGGTGGGATAAACCTCTATCCCTGGAGGGCTTCCACCCCATGCTTCTGCTGGGCTGGAAGAGAATTCCCTGGGCAGGGACTGGGGGACTTAAGAGTGCTACTGGTCTCTCTCACCATGCTAGGAAAAAGCTTAAATTGATGATCCTGGGGACTTTCCAGTACGCGTTCTTCAAGGCAGTCGCTGTCTTCCTGGGGCTGATCCTGGCCACCGACGGGAATTACAACCCTGCTGACGTGAGTGCCAGAGCACAGGGATGGGCAGGTTGATGACCTAGACAGGAAGCCTCCACCTGAACTTTGTCAGCCCAGTAATGTTTTCTGTGTGTCCCCCTCAGATTTCAGCAGAGAGCGTGGCCCTCTGGATCAACACCTTGATTGGTGCCTCCGCCCTCTTTGGGCTGTGGGGCCTGGGCATCCTCTTCCGGCAGGCCCGGCTGCACCTGGCTGAGCAGAACATGCAGGCCAAGTTCACCTGTTTTCAGGTGAGACCCTGCCCTGCCCAGCTCCCTCCTAGGGGAGGGCTCCTGCAGCACTGACGGGGTGAGGCAGCATGAGGGAAGGACGGTGGGGCAGGAGCCACTGCTGGGCGAGAGCCCCGCTGGCTGCACAGCGGGGAAGGTGAAGGCTGAGAGCCGGGCAGCAGCATGGCCCTCACAGCGGCGTGTTGGTGCTCACAGATCCTGCTCCTCCTGACGGCGCTCCAGCCTGCCATCTTCAGCATCCTGGCCAACAACGGCAGCATCGCCTGCTCGCCGCCCTTCTCCTCCAAGGCCAGGTCACAGCGTAAGCAGGGAGATGAGAGAGCAGCAGCACATGCTCCCAGCCAGCGGCATGGCATAGGGGTGGGCATGGTGGGTGAGGGCAGCTTCAAAAGTCCCTTCTCCTCTTCCAGAGATGAACGTGCAGCTGTTGATCCCGCAGACCTTCATCCTGGCAGTGCTGACGCGGATGTACTACCGCAAGCAGGATGACAAGCCGGGCTACCAGCCTGTCAGCTTCGCACCCACAGGCACCGACGTCAAAGCATGAGCAGGAGGGACAAATTGGGGCGCCAAGGGGCAGAGCGGGGTGAGGGGCTGGTCTACCCTGCACAGCCTTCTCCTCCTCCCCTGCCTTTGGGGAGCTGCTGGCAGCAGAAGAGGCAGAAGGGGAAAGAGCATCTTGGGACAGAATGAAAGGGTCTGAAACCTAAAAGCTGTAAGTCAAGGGGGTCCATGGAGCCACCTCCAGCCCTGGGGCTCTTGTCTAGCACTGAGTAAAGATAAATTTTTACTAGTCTTGCATTGGTGACTGACTTCATGTTACTGGGTGGGAGACGACTCCATACAAGGGAAGGAGGATGGAGCCCAGACTAACACAGCCAAGCATGGGACCATTACGGGATGCCCAACATCCAGCTGTGACACTGAGCTCTGGGTGCTGCTGGCTGGGGTCCCACAGCCAAGGCAGCCCAGGCCAATGGTGATTTCTCCCAAGATATCAGGATGGGTCTGACCTGTCCCTGGGGTCTGTTCTCCGTGGGACTGGCTGCTCCTGAAAGCACACAGGGAGCATTCATACCTGCCAGTTAGGTGCCAGGCAAAGGAAGAAGCCTTAAAACACCTTAATAACACTGGCAATTAGTCAATGCTGCCTTAAGCAGCCTCGGTCCAGTACCAGTATCTGCTCTAGACACGGGGACGGACATCAGGAGCAATGACAATTTGCAGAAACAACTGGGTAATCTTTTGACCCCAAGTGTTCATTAGGTGCCAGAAACACAACTCAGATCATGGTTTCAAATGCGCAGATCACATGTTAAAAAATGCAAGAGCATTCTCCAATGCTCTTGCTTCTACCACCATCCCTGGTACTTCTCAGTTCCGTCCTGTTGCTGCTGTTCTCTGCCATCAGAAAATCTTTTCCCAGGGGCTCACCCCAGTTCTACAGAGGAAGTGAAACAGGGCTGTTTCACGTGAGTAGAGGCTTCTAGATTTGGCAGCATCAAACTCCACAGGGTTCTTCACTGCATGCTAGTAAACTTTTGTTTTTCCACTGGACCTTTTACTTCATGTCTTTTCTGGATGCTTCTTTTGAAGAGTGATGGATGGCTTAGAGGTGTGCAGAAGAGTCCTGAAACAGCAGCACTGGGTGTATCTGTGGAAATGAGATGATCCTGGGTAACTTGGCTTATGTTTTGCTGAAAGATCAAGCTCTTATCTACTCCTGATAAAACACGACAGTGCTGGAGAAGACTGGTCCAGCAATCCAGGAGAAAACAAAACAAAGTAAAAATAAAGGACTAGACTGGCATTTCAGTGTCCAATTTAATTTCAGTGCAAGGAGGAAGCAGAGATTATTGGTTACAAGAAACAGCTCTATTATTCCAAGCTACATGTAAAACCATGGCTGGCTTCTTACCAAGCACCCCAGATTTTGAAGAGAGACCAAGTCTGTTAAGGTCTCTGCAGAACAAGCCACCATCCAGAACACCACTCAAACTTACAGAACACTATTGCATAACTTGTGTTTAAAACAGTAGTAAGGCTCTAAAGCAGCCTGGCCTTTGTGATCTGGCTCAGGAAAGCAACCCAACATCCATACTGAGAGAAGGGTGAGGAAGGGACAATGAGGGAATGGACAACGTGGTTGATACAAAGTAAGTGTTCTACTACTTATAAACCAGAGGATTAACAACTGGCTTCTAGCACGTGACTGTTATTTGCTCCTTACAGTTTAAAATCCACAGCAGCCAGCCATGCTCCCACAGCTGTGCACATCCCTGCTGAAAGAGGTCCAAGTGGCAGATTAGTGATCCCCAAAATACCCTTTCCCATACTGGTTCTGGCTTTAAGAGAAGCACATAACGTCTGTCAAGCCCTTTGGGCAGCGTGACAAAAGACCACCAAGACAAAAGCAGGAAAGAAGCTGCAGTCTGTTCCTATCACAGGGCCACCACAGTGTGCAGAGCTCGTGGCAGCACTTGATGAGTTTCTTCCTTGCACGTGCTGCTCCCCAGGCCTCACATCCTGCTCTGGACACCTCCCAGCAGCATTGCTGACAGGGCTCTGAGCTGTCCTCTGTTCCCAGCACCACAGGATACAGGCAACTCAGCCCAGCAGCTCCACCCAGGGACAGCGGGTATCAGAGGCAAACACTGGCAGAAAAGCTCCACAGCTACATGAGAGCAAGGCCAGTTTCTCCAGTGCTGGCTGCAGGACAGGGTACACTGACCTGCTCTGCTCAGCCATGAGGAGGGCAAGTCCCCTTGGGGAGCCACAGGCCACAAAGCTCAGTGTGTATCACAGACATAACAGCAGGCACAACTTGGACCATGGACTCAAACAAGCATTATGCGTTTAAATAACCTTAAAAAGCTGCAGCACTCTCTGATGCTCTTTCCATCCTGCCTCGTGGAGCAGAGTGAGCAGGCATGGATTTGTGCATGTACTGCACAAGCCAGGTAACTGTCACACAGAACTGGGGCCCTTCATCTGTCCAGCTGCACACACTGACATCAGCAGCAAACTGGCTGCTTTGCCCTTAGAGCAGTGACTTCATGGCACCAGTGTGAAGGACTCCTCCAGCCCCTAGAGCACAGCAGCTGAAACACAGACAAACACACACAGAGCACAGTGCTGAGGGACCGTTTGGACAGACACTAAAACGTGTAACACACCACAGACTGGAACAAGGAATTTCTCAAAAGACTAGACACATTCATTTCCTACCTGGGCTCTCACACACCCAAGGAAATGCAAGACAGCAAATGCCCTGAAGCAAAGATTCATTCTCTTCTCTCCAACAGCAACTGAGAGCTCAATTTTAACTCAGGATTTAGCAGTCTTGTTAAGATTAGCTGGAAAGGCCCTTCCCCTGCAGCTCCTCTACTCTTTGGAGCTATGAATGCTGTGCACTTTATGGGGTATGCCACTCTACAGTGCTGCAAGTCCTTCCCGGGTGTAACTCCTGCGTGCCAAGCTGGTATCCCCTGCCCAGCACGTCCTCACTGCAACACACTGGGAAGCTCAGTTAAGAGGCATGCAAGCAGTACAGGGTCTGCTGGATAGATTCCTATCAGCTCCAGCCCAGCAGGGATCTCTCTATTTCCTAGAAGCCTCATTACACCACTGCTCTGTGCATGCTCTCGAGGTCATGCTGGTTGAGGAACTGAGGGGTCTTTCGTTTGGCAGTGGCACAGATACTGCCTGGGGGTGGGGGGGATAAGACAGAGGAGCTGAAGGAAAGAAGAGACAGATGGGTCTTCCCACTCTCCCTCTTGCCTGAAGGTTTAACAAGGGAAAAGAAACCAAACCAAAAGCCACACTTGAGTGCTATTCCTTGTCCTTTTAACAAATATTTTCTTAAAATATAAAAACCATCTTCACCCTGGAAACCGCTAGAACGTAAACAATAAAAAGGGGATTTAGGGAGAGGAGGTTTGAATGTGCTTCCAGGCAGCAGCCCTTGCTAAGAGCAACGGGTACCTCCAAGGCCCTGTGCTCACCATCAGCCCTGCTCCTATGGCTCTCTTGCTCATTTAGAGTTCCCCAGTGGGTCTGGACTTAGGATTCAGCGATTAGCGGTCTGCAGCAAATCCTGGCAGGTAGGTTAATCCTCTTCATCCTCACTGATGTCATAGGTGACTGCAGACTCGTTCCTGGAGCGGTTGGCAGGTGAGGAAGGAGGAGTCTTGGTGGAAAAAGGCCAGCGGAAGGAGGGAGATGGGGAGCGGTCGTGTGTGGGGCTGCTGCTGGGACTCTGCTTTGGGCTGATGGCCTGCAGCATCCGGCCCTTGCCCTCCTTCAGCATGTGTTTCTGGTGAGGGAAGCAGGAGGACAGTTAGCATGGGTTACACAGTCATGGAAATGGACACTACTTACATCCTGTGCAGCATTTTGAGTTGTGCCCCTTCAGAACTTCATGCTATTTAAGAGCAGAAAAAGCCCCAGCATTTTCTGGGCTTTGGAAACTGCACACAGTGTAATCATCACTAATTTTCAAGCACTGTGATATTCACCCAACAGTGCAGGAAAGCTTGGCATAAACAAGTAGCTTCAGACTCGTCTTAGCCCAATGAATAAGTGACCATCATCCTCTTGGCAGCTCAGCAGTGGTCAGCAAGGCACAAACTGGAGATTACAGGCCAGCTTGCGGGACAGGGGAGTTTTTTCACTCTACAATGTAACTGGCATTATCTCGTTGGCAATAGCAATGAGTACTCCCTGAAAACAAGCTGCCCAAGCCTGGGACAACTTGTCTGGAGACTGGCAGTACACTGAGCACTGCAACAAATGCCAAACATTTCCTCTGCAAACTCTGTAGAAGCCCTACAATGTCTGTTAATGTCTCCAAAGTTCCCTTTCCCCTTTTCCCAGAGCAACTCCTTACCAATGCGCCTTCCGGGCCAAACATCTCCAGGAAATTGCCGATGAACTCCCGGGACTTCTCTTCCCACTTCTGAATGAGATCAATACTCTTCTCTTCCACTTTCTGGACAAATTCCTTTGACTTCTCCTCTACATCCTTCACCCTCTTTTTCACCTTATCCACACGTTCCTGGAGGTGATATTTTTTCTCCTGCACAGAGAGTGGTGGATCAGAATACAGCTTACCAGATTTGAGTGGAGACCATCCCTGCCCTGTGTCACTACACTGAACTGCTGCTTGAGACTCAGCATCTCCATTAGTCTGGTGACACTTCTCCTTCACTTCCATGACACTTCTTTCCTAGACTACATGGCAGACACAGTGGGGCTGTGAGACAGTCTGTGACAGGCACTGGCACAGAACACAAAGCAAGATTAAAGCCAGAGATAAGCACTATCTAATAGGAGTGCATGGAAGAGAGAAATATTTATACAGCACACAGATTAGATTTGACTGCCTTGCTGTAGGTCTCTATCATAACAGCATCAGTCTTTCTGCTGGGTGTCTTTAAACAGAAGCAGAGTTATGTGCCAAAGAGAGGCCAAGCAGCCGTTACCTCTCCTGTTTCACTGCTGTTCACAGGCACAGTATCTGAGTGATAAAAAAAATGTTTACAACTTCCAACATCAAAAATGTCTTCTGCCAAGTAGTCTTTCTGAGGGCTACAGCTGCACAGCACAGGAGCAGTGCATATCCTTCTGTCCTACCCAAGCACTGTTGCTCCTGCAGCTCCAGGAAGGGAACAGTACAGTGGAAATAGCATCAGATTTTATCCTAACAAATGACTCTACCCTAAGGAGGTGACTGGGGGAAGAGGAGAGAGATGAGACAGCAACTGTTGTCAATAACAACTCACTCTTCATTCAAGAAAACATACATTTTGCCACACACCCTCTCTCCAGCTCTTTCAATAGGTATGACATCATCAAGACATCTCTGACAAGAAAGCAGCATTAGCAACCCCCCCAGTGGCTCTGAATGGGTCCCTGAGGTGATTTCAGGGGTGGAAGTCTAATTTTTACTCCAAGGACACTGGTTTGGTGCCAGTGCTTAGCTCTGCAGACAGGCCTTTCACTGGCACATGGCAGGACTGTGCTATCACTAGACAAGACTCTCTTCACACTTGGCAAGATTCTGGCTCCGGCAGCGTGTGGTGAGACCCACTTGAACTCACGTTGATGAAGCTGACGTTGAGCTCCTTGGCCGTGTAGCCCCGCTGCAGGTTCCGCCTGGCGTAGACGTCGTAGTCCCGCACGATGCGCGTGATGATGTCGGACGTGGAGATGCCCTCAGTCCTCTGGGTCGGTGCAAACATGCCTAAAGTTGGGGAAAAGGACCCAGGACAGCTTGAGCCAGACACAGGGCAAAAAGCTGCTGCCACCTCTGTCAGGAAACAGCTTCTCCTGTCAAGAGTTCACTTTCTAACTGTTCTCACATCTTTGTCCTCAAATGTACAATACCAGAGCCATCCTTTCTGGAATGCCTAAGTAAGACCAAACCATGTCAAAACCCTGTCAAAACACCAGGTATTCTAATGAAAAGGTATTCACTTCAGCTGGTTTAAATACTGACCATACAGAATAGTGTAGGGACAAGGACAGGACAAGGGGTCCTACATTTTAATGGATGGAAATATAACCCTGATGGCTGCGTTTGGATATAAAAAAGCTGCATCCCCAGTGAATTTAACAGCAAACAGCTAGAGCTGTCCCTCTGCTAAGTTAATGAGACTCCCCATTTGTGAGAATCTCTAAGCCAAACAGCAGTATGTTTTCAAGAGGTTGGTATTAATTCAATCAAACTAACTAGATTGAAATTAGGAATTAATGCTGGGCCATGCTTGGGCTGGGACATGGAACAGTCCTAGTGTTATGAAGCAGGGCCCAGAGCTGCTTCTCCCTGCCACCACAGGCTCCTGGGCAGATCAGAGGGGCATAATCTTGCATTACAGATGTCCAGGAGAAACTACAGAAGATTTTTGATAAGAAGCCCTGGAGAATTTGAGAGGGACTCACCTGCTTCTTTTATATGCTTATAGACATCATCACTGCCAGCAGAAGAGTAGGGGATGTCATCATGTGCAACAAAGTCGATCTGAAAATTAAAAAAGCTAGTCAACATTTTATCTGGAACATGCAGATCTCCTGCTGCTGTCAAAAGATGGTAACTTTTGGCTCAACACCTCCACTCAGGGGTGTGACAGAGAATAGCAAGTTCCCTCTCTTACAACACAATGCAGAGCAGTCCCAAGTTCTCAGTGGCAATTGCCTGTGAATTGTAAGCAGAGAGGAAAGAAAAGGCTGGGAATAGGGGCACAGCTGCTTTAAGCTCCACAGAGAAATGGCTTGTTAACGACAACAACGGTAAACTAAGCAAGCTCCCCTGGAGACTCCTTCACTTCCCAAAGCTGTTCAACAGATGGTAAGAGATTCCTTTCACTTTCTCTCACCAACTGATAAAAGGCTTTCAAGACAGCTAGTCTGGTCTCCTGGGCAGGGAAGCTAATGTACAACTAAGCTGCTCCTGCTGAAAGCAGGGAGTTGGACCAGACACGCCCCCCAGAAATCACTTCCAACCCTCTTAATCCTCTCCATACTGCACTTTACACCCATCTGTAACCAGCACCAACTTCTTCTGAAATACCCAGAACCTCTCAGGCTTTTTCATTATGCCACAATCTCTACATTATTTTAACATTACATGCAAGCTCAGCAAATGCTTCTACACTCCCAAGAAACCACTCAATTCCCATAACCCAGTTCATTCTATCTTTAAGGAACTTCAACAGAAACCGTTTGCTCAGGCAGAGGTCACCCCCAAAGATAAATTCTTGCTGTAAACAGAGAGAGGCTAATCGAAAATCCAAACAGATCAGATGTCACCAATTACCCTGTGCTCTGCCAGGAACTCGGGTGTGAGGGTCCAGGGTGCATTTCTCACCACCTCGTCCACATAGCGACAGTGCTGCACAGCATCATAGCGCTCGTTTTCGTTCATTACCGTGAAACCCTTGAAGTTGTGGGTCAGCTCATCACTGCAGACTGGAGAAACAGGCAGAGAACACTGACTCTGAGGCACTTACCCCAGTGATTTACAGTAAATGGACCTTGTCCACACTCTGCTGAACCAGACAATGTTAGTAGTTGACAGAGGCTCCAGCCACAAAACACCAGCACTGCAGGGCACTAAACTCCTGAGCAATTCTGGGCAGGCTGTTTGGAGAATTTCTGCCCAAGTTGAGGACCCATACCCCAATCCTTTAAGGTCTCCAGAGCTTTCAACACTTATCAAGAAAACCAGCCAGCACAGAATACCACTCTTCTATAAGAAATGGCACCTGGGGGGCCTGCTGGTCAGAAATCCACCTTTAAAGCAATGGATGTCTCAGGCTTGGAATATGAAAAAACTTATTGCCTGAACTTCTGATTTCATAAAATGCCATACCACTAGTTCTTGGAAAGTTTACATTAAAACAAAAGAGGAGTTCACAGGAAATCAAGCATAATTATTATGTTCTATGAGAAAGTAAAATAACAACTCTTCATAATCTGCAATGTAAGATGCTGAGAAAGGAGTTCTATTTGATTATCAGACTCAAAAGTAAATAAGGCATTACCAGTCTAATTGGTTTGGATTTATTTACGTTCTAGACAAACAGATGATAAAGAGTGGGGGAGATTGTTCCCTACTTGGAGCTAATGTTCTCCTGGGATGTGGCCTCTTGTCTCAGTCCTGGTGCAAGTTCATTGTCCTTCTCCTCAACAGTCTTCCAGAAGCACAGAACGTGGTTACACTCCTTGCTACTTTAACATGTTAATAGTTTGACCTGAAGTTATTTTCCTGTTTGTTGTAGTGTTTATGTACATGGGGATGTCTTTCAGCCTTTAAGATTTCTAAGCTCAGGGCAGTTTGTAGGTTGGAGCAACTGTTTCAGCTCTCCTCCCTCCCTTCCCCTTCCAGACAGTACTGTAGCACACAAGAAGTGCAGGCATACCACTATTAGAATGCTCTCAGCAATGACTGAAACTGTGATAAGGAAACAAACCACCCAAGGATGTTATAATTGTTCTGTGGCAGGGTCAGAATTTAATATTGCTTCACACAGACAATGGAAGTTGAGAAAATTAGTTAAAGGTATTTTCAGTTCTCATACTTCAGCATCATTATGCAGCTTGACCTGGGTCAGCTCCTGACAGACAACATGCACAGCCTGATGTGTCCTCAGCGTGGGTGGAGGGACAAGCAGAGACACTGTCTGGGCAGAGGCCCATGTACTGCAGCAGCCAGAAAAGGGGTATCTTTTTTCCCGTTACATTTTTGAAGGAGCCTGGCTGAAACACCTCTGCTAGATCTCTTCAGGCACTCAGCAGGACATTCCTGGCATCATCTAAAGACTTATGACCTAACAGACCAAATGGGGAACTTCTATTTTGAGAAGGAAGGCTTAACTGACTTCCAGGTGTCCAGGCACATGCCCAAGAAACCACTGTGATCTCCATGCTCCCAGTGGGATCTGTTTGGCACTAAGCAATCTCCAGCAGGAAACCGGAGCTGGGGAGTGACTTGCAGGGCAATACAGGTGAACAAAGCAGCCATGGAAGGACTCATACTTTAGCTGCCTCATTTAGGAGTCAGAAGTAGATGCTCAACTATCCCTAATATATTTTGATACTCAGATGTGCAACTCACCTGTACCTGTCACAAAACAGAGGGGTCAAATTAAAACAGCACGATCAAAAATCCTTTCCTTAAGCACTCATTTGCTATAGGATATCTTTCTGCAGACATATCCAGCCCTCAACATTTTGCAATAAGACTCCAGCAACGTTTGGGACTAGTGTCTGCAGTGAGAGTCACTGAGGCCACAAAGACAAAACCCTAGTACGCACAACCACAGACAGAGCTAAACTGTACTCCTGCAACAGCCAAAGTCAACAAGGTCACTCCTTACCTCCAACAATGAGGTACGTGTTTGGGAAGAGGTTCTTTGCTTGCATCAAGGCCCGGGCATGTCCAGAGTGGAACAAGTCAAATATTCCATCAGCATAAACTCTGACAGGGCGATCCACTGTGCCAAAGGAACAGAGACACAGCTGTGAATATGCATTCCTGGAGAAGCAGCTGCTGCTCATACTCACATTTGAGGACCTTCTGAAAGTCATGGAGGTGTTACAGAATGCAGCACCATAATTAGGACAGAAGTGTGAAGATAAATGCCTGGCTCTCTGCCTTCCCATCTGGAAACAAAGGCATCTGAGCACAGAGCTGAAATACAATCACATATAAAGGCAGACTGAAAACTACCATGTATCACCCAAAAAAGGTGAACAGGAGACCAAGGGAAAAGGAAACCCTGAACATTTCCATTTTATGGAAATCCAAACGCAGAATTAACTTTTTGCACAACAGTGAGATACCGGAGGGGAAGTGACCCAAATGTTTCACAGGTGCTGCCTGATTTCCTCCTGCCTGCCAGGATGGCATTTAAAGACCTTTACAGCATCCCTCTCTGCAGCCTGCTGCCACAATCTGGTTGAGGGAACAGCAGCATCAGCTCCCTCAGAAACATGCAGTGTATGGCTTTATTCAAAAACACAGCTGAACTACTCAAAGAAAAGCAGACAAAATTCTGCTGAATCACTGGCTGTATCAGCTAAATGCATAGATAATAAATAATAATTAATAACAACAACCATCATTATCATCATGAGGAACAAAACTTCCCTCAGGCCTCTACCAGGGGAAATTGTAGCTCAGTTCTTTGAGGGCAGCACAGAGGTAAAGTAAGATAGTCTAGCACTGCCATGTAATAGTGGGAGGCTTCTGATCTTGGGACCACACAGGACCACAGTCCTCTTGCTGCTGATAATCAAAAGCCATAGTCTTTGTACGTGACACACTTGGGAACAGCCTGCTGCTCTCTTAGCTCAGTTCAGACAGACTCAGAGGAGCGGTGAGCAGAGGCACACCAAAGCTGCAGTGAAGAGAGGGCAGAGAGAAGACCTAACACCCCATAGGTCTGGGCAGAGCTCTGGAGATACCCAGAGACGGAGACAGGGAAGCAGTAAGAAGAGGAGTTGATGCAAAAGTCAGGGCTGTTAACTTCAAGCTAAGCAGAGGAGTCAGTCTGAGGACAGCTTCTTACAGTAATTTTTTAATGGTTCTAAGACCTCAATCTGAAGATGCCAGAAGGCTCCGAAGAGCCAAGGATTGGAGATTTGTGACTGCCAAATCTTTCTGTATGCCAGAAAAGGACTGGTCCTAGCAGGCCTTTATGAATGTTCATTCACATTCTGGAAAGTGGCTGGGACATCCTTATCTTTCCTCTGTACCTGCAGCAGCTACAGTTCCTGAGCACAGACACAAACAGCAACAAGGAAGTGTGCACTGCATTTTAGTCTCGGCAGGCAGGAGAGCCACCACTGTTGAATCAGAGACCTTTGTGCAGACTCTGGAGATTTTCAGTTGGGAAATTAATGCAGACTGTGAAATACACTGGATTTTCAGAACCTCTGGCAGGTCTCAAGATGAGCTGGCTCATCTCTCAGCAGTCAGGTAGATAGAAGTGCAGCATTTTTATTGTCTCTGTAGCCACAACAGAGAGCCCAGGAAAGACAGCACTGTCTGCACACTCTGTTTGGCAGGAGAGGGCCATCATCCTTCAGGAGTCAGTTGTGCCTCTGCCTTCCCTTTGGACTTGCAAAGAGAACAGTGCTTCTCCCAGCCTGGTTTAGAGAATAAAATATTCTTGTTGTGGGGCTGGCCTGTGGTGTTTAATGACACTGACTTTAATTCAAATCCAGGCTAGAATGGGACATTGTGGACAAGGATATAAATTGGTTTTACTTGCCTGTTTCAAGTTTCAGAAAATATGACTTTTAAAAATATGACTTTTAAGGTGCTTAACTTTAAGCTACCTCAGAAAAAGTAGTACAGAAAGTGTGCAGTTCTGTGGCTGTCAATGGCTTAGCTAGAGTTTAAAACAAATATCTGTAATCTCCTCACACACACAAACTTGAATTTCAGGTGTACTGACAGGCCAAATTTCCCATGGAAACAGTTATCACCAAAGCACTCAGACTTTGGCTGTAAACTTGGTCAAACACACAAGGCTGGTTTCAGAGATAACCCAATCATACCCACACCCCCAAAATCCAACATTTATACAATCCCCTTCCAGTCTGTGTTCTTACTTACACGGGGTCCCTCTCATGGCTTCTTCATACGTCACTCTGATGTATGGCTTGCTGTAGTCGATCTCCACTTCATCTGAGAACGGAGCCGGTTCCCGCAGTCCCTAAACAGCCAGGAGAGTTTCACTGTGAGAGTGCAAAAGTGAGGGCAGTTTGTAGTGGCAGCACTGCCACCACAGTGTCCAAGTCACCAGGCGATTCACTGCCTCTGCAAAATTCAGATATGTGTACTAAAAGACTAATTAGTGTAAAACCTCAAAACAGCCTTGCAAGCTGATTAGCCTGAGTTTAGAGAAGAGAGAGAGAGAGAGAGAGAGAAGTAGAGTTTAGTGGACAGTTTATTTAGTTTATTTATACTGGAGCAAGAATATCAGGGGGTCAGAGCTGCAGCTGCTAAACTCAGACTTTTGACAAACAGCAGTTCACAGCAGCACAAGCTAAGCTTCAAACCTCACTGTCACAGCTCCAGCTGTGCCCACTCTGGCAAGACCATCACTCTGCTTGCCTGAGTGTTTGTGCTGTGATGTACAACTTGTAACAGCTCCTTGATTTGAGTATATGAACAAGCAGAGGAGCAATACCAACTGCAGCACTAACTCTAAGGGAATGTGTGTGTTGCAACCATTTCTGAGCCATACAAGTGAGAGACTGACCTTGATCTGCAGCAGAATAACTCCAACTGCTGTGAGAAAACCCCTGCACCCTGCTAGCTTGACAACAGCAGTACACTTAATCAACAGCTGAAGTCCAGCCATCATTTCTGTTCTGCTCTGAATGGAAATTAAACATCTGCCCTTCTCATTACAAAACAAAAAGCTCAATTTCCTTCTAGCTGGAAGGTGTAGGGCTGCAATGGACATCTTGTTCCTGGTCAGAACACTCAGAAACAAGCTTGCAAATCATTACAATAATACCTTCAAGCTGAAAAAGCCTAATCTGCAGTTTCCTCTCTGGCTTCCTGTCCCACTGCAAAGTCCTGGCAGCATCCAGCACCACTGCAACCAGAAAAAACGCTGCTCTTCTGGCCAGTGTCAATCCTTATTAGAGTGCTTATAGTGAAATGCACAGGAAAACAAACACTGACCACGACATTCAAACAAGCTGCTACTGCTGAACATCTTTATATTACTGAGGGCTACACATTTCACACAGCACCTCCTCTACCATTCCTTACTCTCAGATAAGGCCTGCAGGTCTCTCCTCTCATCACTGCCATTAAGTCTAGGATTTCCCTATAAAACCAGACTCTTGGCAGTTTAGTTGAAGTTAGGAATAAAAGCACAAAAAAGCCCTATCAAAATTATCAGAGGAACACAGAGACATGTCCTCAAAAGGTCCTGCCAGAATCTTGCCCTTCCCTTGCAGGGCCATTGAGGGTCAAAACTCAACCTGATGTGCACAATACAACAGGCTTATGTGTCAGCAGGTTTGTTACACCATCTGCTGCTGAGCCCTGCTGCTTCAGGGGAACATTCTGCCAATAGCTGCTGAGTTGGGAGTGGAACGGGCTTCAAGGTAATCTCACAGTTAGGCAGCACTATTACTCTTGCTATAATAAATAAAACTTTTGCAAAAAGAAGAAAAAAGAAATCTTTCACCAGGGGAACTCAGTTTGCCCTGTGGTTAAAAATCAGGCAGGAAGCTTACAAAGTGGCTGAGTATCACTTGTCTTGTGCTGTTTGCCAATGCTTTATTTCTAACAAAGGACATACAGCAACTTAAAGAGCAAGTGACTCCCACAGAATAATAAATAACCTGCACAGTTCTCTTTCCTTACTGAAATACATGAGATCATTAAGAGGGACACGGTAGGTTTTGGCAACAGTGAAGGACATAAAGGTTCTGTGGGATAAGTCACACAACAGCTCAAGCCTCCATCCCCAGTGCCTGCCTCTCCAGTTCTCACTGCTGGTGCTGCTCTCATTTCATCACCTCTGTTAATGCTCTCTGACAGGGCTGAAGCCCTCCTGAAGAGCAAAATGTTGTCATCGAGGAGGAAGATTGCAACACATCACCACATTGTGCCAAGGACCATGACCCTGGTATGACGTGGCAGGGATGGTAGCTGGCTTTTGACAGAGATAAGAACAACTAGAACACACGTGATGCACAGGACAGCTCCAGGAAGAGGGCAGAGAAGAACTATAAAAAGCCAATTTGTCGCAATCTTGTGGCAAGGACAAGATAAAGACAGCCCTTTTCAGTAGCATTAACTGGATCAGACCCCCTTCAGAAAAGATCCCACTGACTTTAGCTAGTTAAAGCCATACCAAGGTTGATCTAGAAAATAAATCCTTTCAGTTGTTTGTTGTGTTTTTTCTGGACACTCCCAAAGTACCAGCAACATAAATTCTGTCTCTCTCCAGACCAAGAAAATCAAATGAGCAGTGATCTTCCCAGTGATCTTCCCAGAACATGGATTCAGCAGATCACTTCTGCAGGTGCTTACAGGCTTCAGACCCTCCTGCAGTTGTTATGTGCTTCTCCTGAGTATTTCTCCCTACCAGGGGATCACTTAAAACCCACCTGTGAGAAATCCCTGCTTCTCCGTGGCTATCTAAATGCATGCCTCTTTGGCTCAGCTTAAGTGACAAGCTGGACACACCACAAAAGCAGCTTAGCAATGCCTGCCTCAGACCTAATTTAAGCCCACGTTGTAAGTATGTTATTAGTATGAACAAAGGAAGATTCCAAACTGGTTTTGCAAGAAGGAGAGCTAATGTCATTTGCTTCTTATCCCCTGCCTCCAACCTTGTTTTCTCTGTCTACAGAAAAACCACTATCTGTATCTTTCTGCAGTTACAGCTCAGTGTCCTCACCTCACAGGCTCCCAAAATTCTTATCTCTGCTTACTTACGAGTGAGCATCGGGACATTTTTGGAGGGATTCCATCCAGCTCTGTTGCCCCATTAGGGCCTGATCCATCTTTTCTTCTTTTTCGGGAATTCAGCCTGGACGAGGTCGGCGGCTCCATCTTGCCAAGTACGTCCAGAAAGAACTGGAGCAAAATGAAGGAGAGGGAAAAAAGAAAAAAAAAAGAGATATTTCTCAGTTATTCCAAAACAGAATCAGTCAACAGCAGGCACAGTGTACAGAAGGTCAGTGCAAAGACACAGCCACCTCACAAGGGGCTTAGCCAGTTGTATTTGGCATCAGCTGCCAAGGCTTGACAAACAGTGCCTGGTGGGAATACTGAATCATTTAACGCAACCCAGAGCTGTTCTGCAGAGAGAAGCGTGCAGCAGTCAGCTGGCTGGAGAGACACTGAAACAAGAGTTGCAATGCAAATTATAAATCATTACTATGAGGTTAATAAGGCTATTTTCACATCTAAAAGGCAACCTGAGGATTATGGCATGTCCAGTTCACATTTAGCCCTCGTCCAGCTCTCATTTGGGTTCTTCATCCTTTACACCCCCAAGGGCAGCTGGTGGGTGTGCTGCATCCCTGTACAGTCCTGAAGAGAGGAAGGAAGGTCTATGCAGAAGGTTAACAGTGAGGGAAGGGCTCGTAACTGAAGTGACTTATAACAGGCTTGCTGTTTGCTTTGCCGTTTGTTAAGAGCAAGCTGCAGCTCCCCAGTGGGGACAGCACACCTTGGGACACCTGCCACCACGCTCCCCTCTTGTCCCTGCCGCAGTGGTGACTCAGCAGATGGTGAAGCAGCTGCTGACACCACATCAGGCCACACTTACTTCTGGCACTTCATGTACTAGTTTGCAATTAGTGGTGGTTCAGCTGAACTGCTTCTCTGATGAACAGACAGACATACCACCAATTTGAGACAGAAATTGCGACAGTTATAAGAAGGAAGCTATCTGTGCTTTGGGCTGGAGTCACTGTACCCTTCCAGAAGGTCCTGGAGCATTAGTAACTCCCCTTCACACAGCTAAAGCAAAAATAGGGATTTATAGGAAAGCATGGCAGTAAATATTCCCTTTCCAGCTGCTGCAGGAGTTAGAAATGGGTGCTAGATTTGCAAAAGCTAAAAAGCCAGCATTATCTCTCTTGTTGACTTGAAGTGTGCACCTCTCCAGTGCAGCACATGGCACTTCTGGCCTGCTGTTCCCGAGAGCAGCATGCATGACCCCTCCACCCAGAACCGATCCTTAACGATCCTAATGTGCGTGCTTCAACTCCCTAATAGTAAGAGTGGTGTGGAATTTAAAACGTCTCCCCACCCATATGCAGTGGGTGTGCTGGAATGTTAGGTGGGGCAAGTGCAAGGTATAACAAAGAGCAGATGCCCCTCTGAATACCACCTTTTCCCGCAGGAGAGGGGCTCTGCTGAGTGTTCTCCTTGGGATGAGCTGCGTGATGAGCTGTGACTACCCTCAAAGGGCCACTGGCAAAGCTGTGCTGTTTGGCAGCCAAGAAGGGCGTGTTTTGTGAAAGAGATGTTAAATAGCAGATTTAGTGATGGGACTTACTCAAGCACACATGACTCAAGGTTAAGGAATGCTCCAAAGTAACAAGTCAAATGCAGTTCAACGAGATGCAAATATCTCTCCCTCCCCACTGAGTATCACCACAATGATACCTCATGGACAGTTTTAGGGTCAGACACAGCTGAACTGGTTTGGGGCTACATACATATAAGTATCCCTGGCTGCTCTGCTAGACCCACTACAACGTACGAGCAGGGAAAGAGAATCTCGGGTCAGTAAAGAGCCAAAAAAATATTGTGGCGAAGATAAAAGTGACAGTGAAGAGCAGCCACAAGGACATTCCAGAACTGTGTGACCCATCCAACACTCACTGTGAGTCAAGCTTGCTGTTTCCCCCATTCTAGTAATTAAATTACTATTTCCTGAGAACAAACATATGGGAGAATGCAAACATAACCTCAAGGCAAAAAAGTCCGGAACCCTCAGGTCCAAGTCTTCAAACATTTAAGTAAGCATTTGACTTTCAGGTGAGATCCATGCTATAAATGCAGCAGCTTCCAGAGTGCCTCTGTGAAAACACAGGGTATGACACAAGTCATTCTTACATTTTTCAAGGTGTCATCTTGGAAGCACACTCTGCATCAGTCATTTACCACCCTGGTCCTAGCAGAAACCATGAAGTTCAAAAAGAGCAGCAAATGTCTGTCTCTGGTTCAAATAACCCCAGAATTAATGGAAACGGGGGAAACAGCAGCTGATTTTCTTGTCATTTGGTTAAAATAATTTCACCGTGCTTCAAGTCACCTGTCGGTCTCTGACCACTTTCTTTCCTTCCCTTGAGAGAATTAAAAGGTCTGTTAATGTGCTGAATGCAGATTCTTATCCACTGCCTAGCAAAACATCAAAAGCAGAGGCTTTGGTGCTGAAGCACAGACACAGCAGTCCCACACACAAACAGGTGAAGCTCTTGCCCCATCAGTGTGGCCCATCAGAGCAACCAGACTTCACTGCACACAAGTACAGACGACTCTGCTGAATTATCACCAGCCCCTTGCTGCTGGGTGCAGACCTCATGGCCAGGCAAAGAACTGCAGGTTACAGTACAGGGCAGCACTGTCCCAGCTCAGGAGGAAACTCCAACACCTTTTTCCAGCTCCTTCCACACCCAAGCATCCACCCTAACTTTTCCATTTATCAGGGTATACATAGTTAAATGATGGCAAACAACAACTTAAGTGAATGGATTCCAACTCGAGAGATTCTATTATTTGCTGTGCATTAAATCAGCAGCAGTGGTAAGATTTGTCAGTCACACAGCAACAGCTCTACCCAATGTACCAAGGGAGAAACCAGCTTCAAGGGTAGGATAAATATGCTCTGTCTGGTCTGACCTGACAGGTGAGATGTTGCTGAAGTAGTCTCTGCAGTGTCCGGACACCTCATGAGTGACACAGCTCTGTTAATTACTCAAATCAATGCAGAAATTAAACAATAATTTTACGACTATTCAGAACTTTAAAACCTCTGTCCTATGGCTAGTGCATTTCTGAGAAGTCCTCCCATCACCAGGCTGGTCTTCATAAAAAACAGGGAACACACCACACTTTACTGCAATAAACCTACTAATCTTAGAATGCTTCATTTTGACCCAAGTGACTAAAATAGCATCCCAAACAATTATTTACCAACAGTGGGATCCAGCATCTGTAGCTGAGTTTAACACAAGAGGACACAGCTTTGCTTCCCCAAATGCATAAAACACTGCCTGTTCTAAAATTAATTACATTTTCAGCAGATGGGGGAGAGGAAAGAGAAGATAACTCTCAAAGCTCATTCTGAACACTCCAAGATAGAAACCAACCATAACCAGAAGAAAGAGCCTTGCTGTAAAATATTAACATTGTTCTATTTTAAGGTGTCACCGTCCTGCATTATTGAGTTCATGGCTGAATACGAGATACTGCTCCAAAGGAGAAAAGCTGGAAGTGCCCTGTTTGGAAAAGCCATGGGCATATCACAGTCCCTGCACCACTTTATAAAACACTCAGGGCTTTTCTTCTTAAACTTTTTTCTTTGGTGCATCAAAGAAGGGCCTTGCATCACCTGCCAACTAACTCATCGAGAGAGAGAGAAAGACCTCCATGGGGGCTCTGCAAGGAGGAGTTGACTGCCAGATGGGAAAGGAGCTGCTTTTCCTGTCAGGGAATCACTGAATCCCACTGAAACACAGCCACTTCTGGGAGGGGAATGAGGACAAGTATTGATTACTAGAAAGGGAAAAAAAAAAACCAACTATATAGGCAGGGAAGGAATTTAAAACTTCTCCCTTAGTGTCAGTTAACTACACCATCAGAGGTGGAATTTAACCACAACACCAAAGCTGACACCTCTGGCAGGTGGAAGAGGTCAGAGTAGGCCCAGCAAATCTTCCTGCTTAGCCAAAGCTTTACCTCACTGTCTGCATCTTTAAGGACAGTGCTGCTGCTTTTTAGTCTCAGTGGTGTCAGAGAACTCCAGCATCACACTACACCAGAGAAGCAGGTCAGATCTTTCTGCAGCCTAAGCACACTGATGGCATGAGGACCTGGTCCATCTGCCTTTTTTTTTGATGTCCTGAAGAACTTCTTGGAGATTAACTGCAAACCTACATCAGTAGCAGGATTTCTTCTGCCTCTTCTGCTGCTTTTCACTTGCAGATTTACCCGTGAAGCAAAATAAATGCTGCTACTTAAACTGAAAACGTTCTGGCTGAAACAACTCAGTAAATGCTCCAGCCCAAGGCTGCTGCAATTCTCACGAGGAAGCCAAAGCACAAGACTGGCAGCTGGACCACTGAGGCCCTGGGACACCCACAGCTCCCTGGGTGGCACTGCCTGCTCCAAGGCTGTCCTATCGTCCCTCTGAAGTTGGGAGGTGTTGGCACAGTCAGATGTGACTGTCATGTGCTGCCTTGTCTACAAGATCATTGCACTTTACAGGAACAAGATATTTCTCTTCTGCTGACTCATCTGCAGGCAACACTACTAAACTTTGCACTCTGCCAGCTGTCTGCAGAGAATTGCCCTGACACATGGACAGCATGTAAGCAAGAGCCTCGGGGAAAAGGCAGAAGTCCTGTCACTTCACATAGGTCCATTGCCAGGCTATAAAGTACCAAAGTGACCCTATATTCCACTGCATTCCTTGACCATAGATCGAAGAGAATCCTTTTCCCCCTGTCCTCCCTCATCTGCAACACCCAGTCTCCAATTAACCTTACTGGTATGTATCCCCATGGAGATCTGTGGAGACACAGAGACCTGGGAGAGGTTAATGACAGAAGACTCATCATGGATCTCTCTTCTATCAGCGCTTAAAAATCTTGCCCAATCTCCAAGTCAACTTCATGCCCAACCCAGGCTTGCCAGGCCCAGCTCTGTCCCAGTCTCCAGACTCAGAGCACCTGCCTGGAAACAGAGTGCTGCTGGCTGTGACCCAGCCTGCTCGCCTCCAGACAGACTGCGACGCTCCCCAGTCAGCATCTGCTCTACCTGGATGGTCAAGCCCTTGAACCCCTTAAAAAGGTTACTGCAGGATCTGGCACAGTCCCATCCACTTTTAAAACACAGGCTGCTTCAGCTACTTTGGATCAAGATCAACAAAAGCACCTGTCCCACAGTGTGTTAAAAACCACACGAACATATAAAAGGGATTCCCATCCAGCCAGTGCCACACATTGGTCCAACAGCATCTTTGCTGTATCTGCATTTTTATATCTGCTAAAACAAGCCCCCAGACCTTGCATCCCCTGCTGCTCCAGGCAGGCTGGTAACATTCCCTCAAGCAGAAGCTCTGGTACCCATGTCCTGCAATTGATGGAAAGATGCTGCTTCTCACCAACAAAGTCCCAAATGGCTAAAGATAACTCTGCGTAACCACAACTGAAAACAGTTCAGTGCAGTCACCTAGATAGTGTTGCTGAGCAATACACATAAAAAAGAGAAACTGCTGTCAAGACCTCTGTGAATTCACAGTCCTTCTGGGTATACCATAACCCCCAGGCACCGAGTGCCTCAACATGCCACAGCCTCTGCTGGGTGAGTGAAGCAGCAGAAAGAGGGTTTATGCAGAATTCTAGAAAATATCCTGTCAGGGCCAATAAAGTGTGAGAATAGGTGGCCATTCTGACCTGACTTCTGCACTCTTTTGTTTTTAGGGATTAGCAACAGAGCTTCTTAAGACTGGAGGTGTAAACTTCCTTTAGCAGGTTTGCACACCAATACCAATTCCGTACTGCAACAGTTGTTGTTTGTGGCTCTTGGTACAGTAATTTCAAGAATCTTACAACCCAGCCCTCGCAGTGAGAAACTTCAAAATCAGGAATTTCAATAATTGTGTATATCTGGCAAATTTCTTCGGGAATAATGTCTGGGTATTTGTCATCTGAATTTCAAAACCAAATACAGTGGCTGTCCTCAGACCCTGGGGTCCTGCAGATGGAAAGCCAGCATTACCTGCTTCTGACCACCCCAACCTTTGCCAGGGTCCCGGACAGGGTGGGGACACAGAGAAGGCCACCACCTGCAGCAGCCTGCACCTCCCTCCACAGTGAGTGTGGACTACAGAGGAGCATCACAGCTCTCAGAACTCCTGAGGACTTTAAGTCCCATTACAAACCCATTAATCAGTGCAGCCAGGACCTCGGTGGACACAAAAAGCGGGTTAGAGAGGACGTGTGCGTATGCAGCAGCTGGGTCACACCTTCCTCCGCCGCAGCCAGGGCCACCTCCTCACTGTCCTCCCTAGGCCTTGTGTGTCCCCTGGGTGGGGCGATGTCCCCAGGAGCCCCCACGCTCCAAGCGCTGAAGGTGCGCTGTGGAAGTTTCCCCCTGATCTGCCTCTGCCTTCCCTCAGCTGCCAGTCCTGCCATCTCGGAGGATCACGCCCGAGCCCCGGCCTCTGCCCAAGCCCCACAAAGGGGTCGCAGCACATCACGACCACCCCAGCGGACCCTGCCCTTTGCCCAAAGCCAGCGCGCCACGTCCCGCCCGGCCGCACCTCCCGGAGCCCCCAGCCTGTGCCACGGCCGCCACGCTGGCGGAGGGGCCGGCCCGGGACCCCTGACCGGCTCCGCAGGGGCAGCGTGCGGTGCCCTCCTGTGCCGCCAGCCCAAACGCACCCAACACCCTCCGCTCCGGTGACAGGCACCGCTCCGCTCCCTGTCCCCGCAGCGCCCTCAGTGACAGCCCCCCGCTCCCGCCGGACGCCCCTACCAGCGCCGCCGCCGCTCCGCAGCCCAGCCCAGCCCGGCCCGGCCGCGCCGCCGCCGCCAGCCCCGCCCCGCTCCCGCCGACGCCAGCGGGGCGCGGGCGGAGCCGCTGCGTGTCCGCCCGGAACCGCGGCAGGGACCAGCCCGCCGCGGGGAAGCCGCGTCCCGGGAATCCGCGCCCGGAACCTCCGTTCCGCCTCGCGACGGTGCTGCCCCGCGGCTCTGCGCCTCACAGAGTATCCTGAGCTGGGAGGGATCGCAAGGATCATCGAGTTCAACTCCTGACCCATCCCCAATAGCCACACCGAGTGCCTGAGAGCCTTACCCAAACGCTTTTTGAGCTCTGCCAGGCTTGGTGCCATAACCACTTCCCTGGGGAGCCTGGCCAGTGCCCAGCCAGTCTCTCAGGAAAGAACATTTTCCTGATGCCCAACCTAAAACCCCAGGATACAGCTTCAGGCCAGTCCCTTGGGTCCTACCACTGGTCACCACAGAGAAGAGATCAGTGTCTGACCTTCTGCTTCCCGTCTTGAGGAGGGGAGATGCGATGAAGTCTCTTCTCCCTCCATCTCAGTGTATGGATGTATCCGGTGTAAATTCCAGAGGTTCTGGAAGGGGGGAGCTGCCCTGCCTGTCCACACGGACGTGCAGTGCTTCAGCAGTGGCTCAGTCTTTCTCCAGGGGAAATACAGCGTCACTAACCTGTCCCATGCCACAGCCAAGGGTGGCGAGACTGAGTGATTACAGACTCTAATCTGCTCACCTGCTTTGCACGACACCTTTGTGAAGAAGCCATTAAACACCTCCAAAACAGAGCAAGTGCAAGGTGAAAAATTGTGATTTAACAGCCATGGCTTTATAAAAGTTTCAAAACGAGTCTGAGGTCATATGTACCAGCTCCTGGAAAATGTTGTGTGGAGGGTTTTGCTGTTCCCGAGAAGTCACGCTCCCAGGTTGTGCACAAACAGAGTGGCGCTGTCACATCTCTCTGCAGGCTCCTCAGTGGGTGACAGCCACAGGCAGCAACAAAGCAGTCAGCAAAGTCACCTTTCATTTCCCACCAGAGGAAAAGGAGAGGAAAACTCATAACCAAAATATTTCCAATTAACACAACAGAGAAGCAGCAGTGTGCTGCCTCCAGCACTATAGCTGAAAGAGGGATTCTAGAAGATGCATCATGATTTTTTACTTCCCCAGCTTCCAAGAGCTGCATGGGGAGGGTGTGTTCTGCTGTAACAGTTGGTGAGGGTGGGATTCAGGTTCACCTCATCCCACTTTGGCACTCTGGAAGCCATTCATCCCACTGGAATGGTTCTGCTGTACTTTCCCTGTCAGCAGAGAGAGAACAGGCATCACCACAGAGCATCCCGTCTTCCAATGGACATGCTAAGATAAACTCTGTTGGCACCCACTGCCTCAGGAACCCACCTGGTCCTCCAACTTTTGGGGAGATGAGATTTAGCACTCTTCTGCAGACCTACTGCAGCCTTTCTGAGGCTGGAGTCCTAGCAAAGTTGGTCTCCAAACATCCACCCTCATACTCCAAAACAATTACAGAGAGATTCAGAAATCACTGCAGTATCTGCTGAAGAGCATGAGGAGCTATGATCACTCACAGCATCCGAACCAAGGAGCAGCTACTGCAGGGAGGAGTTCTGGCAGTCATGGGGTGTGTGGGCTGCTGGCCTGACCTAATGTCCTAAATACCTCAACTTTCCATCAATTAATACCATCTCATGTGACACAGCTGGGATTCATAGCCCAGTTGTTGTGGGAGTCATAGGAACAGATCTGGAAAACCAGACTCAGAGATCAGCTTTATGGATTAATTTACAAAGAGCTGTCAAAATGCTCACCTGAGAAATACAGATAAGCTATCCAGGATAGTGCATCTTGAAGAGTGGAAGAAAATGTCACAGGAGAATAAATATTAAATACATAGATTTATTATGGGTTTTTAAAATAAATATTTCATTAATTTCATAGAAATAAAAATAAAAGTAGCAGAATCCTTTTGAGACAGAAGTTGAGTTTCCTTAGAAGCAATGGCTATTGGCAATACGCTTTTAGGACAAAACCAACACTATATAAAAAACTAAGGACCATTTAAATAAAGGACATAATAATAATATTGTGCTTAAAGCTGTATCAATATCCACAAGGAAGAGGGAATGTTGTAGTACGTAGAACAGGTGTAGGACATGCTTCATAGAGCTGTTAATTGTGTTATGTACACAGAATATGAAGCTTTTTTGCCCTTAAATAAAAAATACTCCAAAGCATTCTCCCCAGTGTCCATCCTTCTGTGCAATGTTTGTCACCTTCAATAGTAGAAGCAGCCAAATGCAGCCACAACACAAAACAAGCTGTCCTGGGGAAAACAGAGAAAGGCTCTGTGTTAGTCAAGGCAAGCTTTGTACTAGTCTAGTGGAACAGGCAAACCTCAGGGAACATTTAGACCAGATTATAACTGTATGGTAATATATAGCACTTTTCTGTCTTTTATTTAAGTTTCTTATTCACCTCACTTGTGGCGTAACCCAGGTCAGTGTATCTGAATGTCAGAAGCGCCTCAATTTCCTCCATCCACACACCCACAGGTGTCAGTTTAAAATAAAATAATAATTAAGTAAAACCTTGACTTTGTCTTAGTCCTGGATTTCAGCCATGTTCCATGACTGCGGTTCAGCAAAGTATGTCAGAAAAGATTTTGTCTCTTGTGCTTTCTCTCCCCACCAGTAAAATGGTGTGATAATAACCACAATAACTTTTGTACTGTACTGTGTCACCTACTCAGAGAACTTTTACTATGTTGGCTATTATACCTAAGTATGTTTTGTGAACAAGGATGTAAATCAGGCTGTTTTCAATAATCTTGATTCCTTGCCTTCTGGTAGTTGTTTCTTTTCTGCTCCATATTTAAGGTCACTCTACCTCTCATAGAAAAGCAAGTAGCTCTGCACTTTCCATGAGAATCCAGCCCGTACTTACGTTCATGAACACGTCGTGAGCACAGCTGTCAGTGTCAGCGTCCCAGAAACATCGTGCAGCCATGCTAGACAAAGGAGCCAGACAGGGACATTACCCAGAGTTCATGTGTAATGACCTAAGTGATCACAGATACTTCCCTTGAAAACCAAACTGACCTTGCTTTAAAGGTAATGGAATTTGGAAGTGTGGTCCTGAATCCCAAGCCTAGTTTTCTACTGCTGAATTCTGTACCACATGCTTTAATCCCCTCTGTATGTGCTCTGCTTTCAAACTCACCAGCTCTCAACACTGCCATCTTCACTGTGCAGCAGGGCTTGAAACCTCATTGCTATGGTGCTTAAGAATCTTTGACTTCTGGCCTATGCATATCAGTGGCTAATTTAGCTGATTTCTTCTTGTCCTTCACCTCCTGCACCCTCATGGTACATACTCCCAACTTATTTATAGGGAGCTATCCTATTCCCTGGAACATGCCATGCTACGAGACCATGACCTCTTCAAGTCTTTTTGTACCTATACCCTCTGCTCCCCGACTATCCTGATGGATTTCTACACCCAAGCCCTATCCTGAGCACAACCAACCAGACTATAACAGGGTATTGCATGAGAGACCTTGCTGCTGCCTTGTCTAAAGGCACTGACATTCCCTTTTCTCTGCTGCAAGGGTCCCACTCCCTGCCTGCCCCAGTCAGCCTCAGCTGACAGGATTCCTTTTGGGGCACAGTCCCATAATGTATGAATGACTGTATTAAGGTGCATTTTGCATTAAGGGTGTCAGTGATTGTATTTCAATCTTGCCTCCTGTCTGTTGCAAATTGGAAGATTTCTCCAACTGCTCTGTCAGCCTGTGTGGCTGGACTTCACATTTCTGATCAGACCACCTGAACACTGAACTGTTCACCCTGGCACGGTGCTTGTGGAGCAGCCTGCCTGCAGAGACACATTCCTGACAGAAGCCTGAGCAGCAGGTACACATATTCCTCTCTGACCTCCAGAACAGGGAGGCAGCAGATCTGATTACAGCTCTCCTGCACTTATCTTCTGGTGGCGTACCAGGCACAGTAATAAAGATAAGCCCAGCAGATAAAGCACATAAACCTTGTGAGCTGCTCCCTTTGCCTTCTCCCTACCCACGAGTAATGGAAATCTACAGCCCATTATTGCAGCCAAGAGGAATTCTTTCGTCTGACTGAAGGCATCTGGAGCTGACTGCAAGTGCTCAGCACCCACATGGGAATCTAGGCTTGGTTCCCATGGCAGTATTGCAGGGGGATTATAGAAATTGAAACTTCTGAAAAATGTAAATGAAGTGCTTATGGAAGCTTTCTGGCTTTAGACAGAAGTGAGTTACTATGTTTTTTGTGCTCCAGCAGGGCCTTGGGAATGGATGGCGGGGATGTACCCTAATTCATCATGAATACAACACAAAATGCTTCTACCACACTCTTCAGAAATGATTTTCAGCATTTCAGCTTGTTAAGAACCACCGTAGAGCAAATTATCACTGCTAATTCAACCAGCCACAACCTAAGGACTGAAGTTGCCACTAAAAGAGAAAAGAAAGTGATTTACACTTCACCATCTGCAGACAGATGTTTGTAGCAAGGCAAGTTGGAAGCAGCTTCCAAAGGGAAAAAAAAACACACCTAAACCCAAAAAACATGCTAGAAATACAATTAGAAAATGCAAAACTTACTTCACTCCTTCTCCTCTCTGCTCTCCAATGACAACCTGCACCACCATCTTGTACCTGTCAAATCCCTCCTCTGGAGAGAGAAAAAAAATATTAGTGAGAACAATAACTTTTTAAAAATATGAGTCCAAGACACAACCCTGAAAGCTAAGCTTTTTGGCTACAAAGCAAGTGGCTGTACAAGCCTATGCAAGTAGCCAAGTGGACAGACTGCCTCGTAAAGCTTCATTTTCCTAGTATGGAGTACCATGGTTTTGCTGGAGTTGAAGGGTGAACAGGGTAGTTGTCATCCATAAAAGATGCACTTAAGGCACAAGACACCTCTGAGCAGCTACGCTGTGTGTCAGCCTTCTGTTTTGACAACTTTCAAGAACTGGCCACATGGAAAGAACATAAATTAGGCTGCTGATGGACAAAATGCAATTTGAAAAAAACGGTCTTATTTTAAAACTGTTTTGATGCAAAGGTATTGTGAAATTCTTCTGCCCCACAGGTGTTTCCTTTGTTTCTGAGTAGTATAAAAGGCCACATAATAGCTGTGTTATTTACGTGTCTTCAGAGATGTGCTATTGTTTCACAACAGTAAAGAAGTACCTCTGGGGCACAGGCCAGATCTAATCAGGCCATGGCAATGTTCCAGAAGCCAAATCAGAACAAGCATGTTTAAAATCAAATATAGATCCCAATGCCTGTCCCCAACAAAGCAGTGTCCTGGGACGACTCCAGCGCCCTGTTTCCACTGGAGGATTGAACACAGCAGCTGGCACCGCTAACATCCATCAATGCTTATCAGAGATGCCAGCTGATAAGAGTGGCCACCCCGGGCCAGCCTTGCTTCAGGCTGCTGCCACTGTGGTTACACACTACTGAAGCCAAGCCCTGTGCAGAGGAGCTCAGCATGAACACGTTCAGGGACTACAGCTGCTGCTGGCTTTAAAGCAGATGTGTAATTCTGGGAGAAGCACAAATCCACGGCTCCTGCCGAGGGTGACTGCGTGTCTGTGCCACCACGTCAGGCCAGCCCAGCAGATGGAGCACCAGCGTGTCCCCAGGAAGAAGGCGAAAAAAAGTGTCCGTGCCAGCACACACATTCATGTACTTATTCCAGCACAAAACTCAGGAAACACCTGCTGGTGCCTGCACGTTTTTTCGTGAACTCAAAAATGCTGGAGGGCATCCCGTGCAGCAGCACAACCTTTTTCCAGAGCTGTAAGGCTGTAGTCACTCCCCTCCTTGGCTGACTGCTCCTCTCTACCCCTTCCCTGTGCCCCCTGAGCCTTGTTCTGATCTCCACTGCTATTCCAGCTCTAACCCACAGCACAAAAGGAGCAGGAATGATTCTGTTTATGGAAGCAAGAAGCAATGAAACATCACTTCTTTCTTCTCTCTAATGCAGCTTCTTTCCCCCTGCAGACCCACCAAGTTTGACATCACACACTTGCCAAGCTATATGAAAACAAATCTTGTCTGCTTGAATTAGGTCTCCAGTTCCACAGGCAAGGAATATATAGGACAGATTGCTTCATACCAGCAGCCTCGAGTCAGTCAACAGGGAAGGAATACATTTCAAGTATAAAGGAAGAAAGAGGAATCTTGTCAAAAGGGAGAGGACATGGCAAGAAAAGAAATTACATCCCCAGCAAACCTGCTTACCTTTCAGTCTGTCTTTTATTGTGTCTGATAAAGACTTTGTAAGCTCAGGCATTTCTTCTGGGATGTACTGTACATTGGTCAGCTTCTCCTTCAGTATCGCATGGATGCATTCTTTTACTGTGGACGACTTAAATCTATCATGGCAACAATAAAAAAAATAAAAAAAAAAAAAGAAGAAGAAAAGTGCAACAGAAAGTTCACACAATGAGCAGAAACATACACAATGCCAAATACCTCCTGGGAAAATGTAGCTTTTATGTATTAGAGAAAAAAAATGACAGATGACAAGCCACGGGGAAAAAAAGCCCTGCTAAAATGGAGATATTGCCAAAAGCCAAACACCTATGAATGGGTAAAACCAGCCCCACTGGAAGTTGTCCCTCCAGCAGCATCCTCCCCTCGGTGGGTGTCACAGCTGGGGGGATCCCGGTGCCCCCAGCCCCCCGCGCTCCCCATTCCCAGCGCCCCGCCGCCTCAGCCAGCCCCCGTGCCCAGGGACGGCCTCCCGACATTCCCTCGCTGCTCCCACACTCCCGGGCCCAACCGCCCCATCCAGCCCCGCACCGTGCCGGCCCCTCTGTCCCCGCGGCCTCACCGGTGCTGGAGGCCGGGCCGCAGGCTGTACGTGTTCTCGGCTGCTCCGTCCGGGCCCAGCTCGCCCATGGCCCCGCAGGCCCCGGCGTTGGTTACCGGGACAACCGCGGCGCTTCCGCCGCCCGCCCCGCGCGGCGCCGCCCCGGCCCTGAGGCGGCTCCGTGTGCGTGGGGCTGAACTCCGGGCTTTATGTCTCTGCAGCCTATGGCATTGTTTTGGTTAAAAAAAAAAGAAAATAAAAGGTTTTAGTTTGTTTGTTTTTTTTTTTTTTAATAAGACTTGTACAATGAAGCAGTTGGTGAATAATTGCAGGCTGTTTTAATAACTAGAATAAATGGTACAATTTTGCAATGTAGAAGATGCTGAGGTGCTGGAGCAAGTCCAGAGAAGGACGGTGGAGCTGGGGAAGGGTCTGGAGCACAAATCCTAGAAGGAGCAGCTGAAGGAGTTGGTTGTGTTTAGTCTGGAGAAAAGGAGGCTCAGGTTCCCTTATCCCTCTACAACTCCCTGAAAGGAGGATGTAGCCAGGCAGGGGTCAGCCCCTTCTCCCAAACAACCAGCAACGGGATGAGAGGGCACAGCTGTTCCAGGGGAGGTTTAGGTTGGACATTAGGAGGAATTTCTTAATCATAGAAAGGGTGATTAATATTGGAATGGACTGCCTAGGGAGGTGGTGGACTCACTGTCCCTGGAGGTGTTTAAAGAAAGACTGGATGTGGCCCTTAGTGTCATGCTGTAGTTGTCATGGTGGTGTTGAGTCATAGGTTGGATGTGACGATCTCAGAGGTCTTCCCCAACCTGATTCATTCTGTGATTCTGTAAGTAAAGGGTTTGAAGAGGTTGCTGCCTGGGGTGCAGCTGGAGGTGTGATGGGGAGAGAGTGGGGTAAGACAGCCTGGCCTCACTTGCTGCTTCCCCGGTGCCCCACTCCTGCCCAAAGCAGCCGGCAGCCACAGCCCCTGCACTCAGCCTTGCCCAGGGCTAGGAGGCTCCCTTCCTGCCTATGTACAACACATCCCAGACATCAGGGACGAGATCCCAGCCTTGCTCCTTTCCTCCAGCAACTTCTTAAATCCTCCAAAAAGGCTTAAAATTCTTGCTCCCCAGAATCCTACCCCTTGTGCCCTTTTCCCTGCCCATAGAGGCTGTGTGTCGCAGGGACGGACGGCTGCATGTGCTGCAGCCCCTGCTGAGAAGCTGACATTCTGTTTCCTCTGCAGGTTATCTCGAAGCAGCGATCTTTGTGATTGATTGGGCTTCCCACGTGCAGCGGATGACACGGCTGAGAAAGGTCCTTGTGTACCTCACCCAGCTCTGAATGGAAACAGTGTGAAGGCACAGCCAATGCTGCTGTGGAGTGTTGCCACTGCCATGGATGGGAGGCTGGAGGGGAGCATGAACTGTGACAGCGCTAGGTGTGCCTGGAGGTGCCCCTTGGGTACAGGAGATGTGAGGTTCACCGAGAGAAAACACTGCAAGAGTTTTGCTTGGGATGTACAAGCATATCCCAACTGGTGCCAGATCCTGTCCCAACCTGCTCTGAGCATGGATGGGTTGACGAGACCCTGAGCAGCAGCAGCTCCTAATTTCCACAGACTTTACAAGCACTTCTTGCTAGAGATGGACCATTAGAGTCCTTAGTACCACTGGGCTGGGTGTCAGCTCTGCCCACCAGCAGGTACACTCACTGTCATGCTGGAGAGGACATAGTCCCTTGCCATACCCATGTGGCACCTTCCCATCACAGTTACCGTTACTCTGCCCAAACCCTGCAGGTTTCTGCCTGTTAAAGGAACAGTTTTGTGTCTCTGTTCCATCCCTCTACTTACTCACTGCTTACCGCTGCTTACTCACATCCACAGGACGCTGCCTGTCCCCACAGGGTCAGATGTTGCTTCTCATGCAAATCATTTGCAGAGATCTTCATAATTTCTGAGAAGTATCAGAAAGACCTCAAACTCTGTGTTTATTTGCAAACACTATTAACCGTTTCCTCTTCTCACCCCAGGCACTCAGCTCCCGCCTGGGTCAGACCCGCAGATGTGAATTCAGTTAAACCGTTGGGGGAAGGATCTTTGGAATGTATGAGCTTCTCTTCCTCAGCATCTTTTTGTTTTTGCTTTCCCACTTGGGAAGCTGTTCCTTCTCCTGGACTTCAAGGTCAAGCAGCTCTGGGCTTCATGAGAGATGTTTGATCACAGCTTTCTTTTTCTTCTTCAAATTTTTAAGTGCTCCTTAAATACCTCAGATGCTTTTAAACCATTTTGGGGCTGACTCTCTGCTCTTTGAGGTGAGTGCTCAGGTGACAGCTGTGTGCCCCAGCAGTGATGGCTGCAGAAGAATGGGCCCTCCTCTGGGTCACAGCTGTGTTGATGGAATTCACCAGCTTCTGGTTGGAGGAAAACTATGACTTTTGTGCTCCAATGAACTGGTGTGACACGTCCTTACTGAAGTTGCTGTTTCTTAGTTTTAAAGAACAAACTGACTTCTCACTTATTTCTGCTTATCCTTCCTTTTTAGACTTCATTTACATCTTTTGGTGACCAAATAGAAAAGGACTGTCCTATGCAACTTGCCATGCTCCAACTCAGAGAAAGAATTTATATTTTTTTAAGCACCAAAGGACCTTTTTATGACCATGTCAGCAAACCCCAAGATGTACAATCTACCCCACTGGGCTGGAGCATATTTACCAGCACGAGTAGGGAGCTGCATCATGGTTGGGGCCAAGCTGTTTTCCTTCGTGCTGGAGAACCTGGTGGAGGAGCCAGGCTGAGCTGTGCTGGTCTGGCAGGGTGCAGGCAGGGTTCAAAGCCTGCCTGAAGCCCTGGGGCTGCTGTGGGGCTGGGGCTGTGCTCCTCTGCAATGTCAGCACCTGAGCCTAGCGCTGCTGCTCACCTCACTTTCCTCCACAGCAGCTTCCTAGCAGCTTGATCTTTTCTTTTATTCTTTTCATCACTGTGGAGTTTTTTTTTCAGAGAAAAGGGCATCTTGCTGTTGCTGGTTTCTCATGGACACAGCAGCCTCCCCGCCCTGGGTACCGGTTTATAGCTATTCAAGTGTGCATTGGAAAGTTTGAGCAATTCATGCTATGATTCTAATCAGCCCTTCACTGCTGCCTCATGGGGTGGGGAGGATGAGCCAGTTTTTCCTGCCTATCCCTGGCTTGCTGAGTTGTGATCTTGGTGGTGATACCCATCACATCTTCCACCTCTAGAAACCAAAACATGTGGCAAGTGCCAAAGAAGCCTTCCCACGACTGGCTCAAGTGCCTGGTGTCACCATTTGGGGACATAAAGCCTCAAGGTGGAAACGCCTCCTTGCTGTCAGTTTTCTTGTTTCTGGAGTTCAGCTCAGTTTAGTTTAGTTTATTCAGGGTTTTTTTCAGTGGGAAACCAGGAAATTATGAAAGAAGAGGTGATGTCCAAGTCAAAACCCATGTGCACCCTTGCACATGGTGGAGAGCACTCTCCCTTTGCCGCCCATCCAGGCAGCATGGTGACCTCTGGCCAGGTGGCATAGAGAGGTGACAAAGTAGGTATGGCACCCAGCCTGGCTCTGCAACTTAAGCACTGCCAGGAGCTCATGAGAAAGGAGTGATGCTGCAATGCCAGGAGGAGACTGGAAAAGAGGACCAAGACAGGCTGGACTGAGGCACCCTCCCAGGGTGAGCCCTGTCTGCCCCAGCTCAGAACCCGCTCCTTGGCCATCCTAGTTTGGCCATCCTTGTGGCATGGGGTTTATGGCTGAACCTGATGATCCTAGAGGTCTTTTCCAATCTCAACGATTATATGATTTCATGATTCTATGAAATTCGGGGTGGCTGCCCCAGCCCACTTGCCTGCCAGGGACACGTTTGAAAGTGAGAGGTGAGTAAGCCCCAGCCCCACAGCTTGTTTGTGGAAATTTGGAAAAACATTAAAGTCATCATTAGAATCACAGAGAAGTGGAAGAGCGTGCTTTCACCACTGGTTATTTCCTATGCCAGTATTGGTCAGTGTGGTGAGAAGGGAACATGGATGGCAAAAAATTACAGAAGTCTTCTGTTCCGATAACAGCACCCTGGCCCTGGGCACCTGCCCTTACTCTCTTCAAATCTGAGAAGAAATTCACCTAAGGAGGCAGAACTCATCCTCCTCTCCCTCCTCCTCATCTCCCATCCTATCCCATCCTGGTGAGAACAGCCAACCAGTTGGTGTCCCATGGCTTCTCAGACCTTATCTACTCAGTGCCACACATCCCACAACACCACTGCCTTGGGCACCCAGTGGGAGCACCTGTGGATGACTAGGAGCCCAAGATGACTTTTACTTATGGGCCAGGCTCAGAGCTGAGGCCGTGTCCCTTGTGGTCCCTGCCTCCTCCATCCCTGGAAGCTTTCCCCAAAAAGCATGCCGGCTCAGAGGTGCCCATCCCCACTGCTTGGCAGCTGGGCACCTTGTATGGGAACATGCCAGGAGCGCTCGGGAGGGGAAGGGGCCAGGTCTGGCTCAGCTGATCCTTGCCTTTGTGGGGAGGAAGCTGGGGGTGGGAGGCAGCCCGGGTTTCCCTCTCGGGCAGAGATGGGTACGTTTCACTTCCACCCAGCCCTCGCTGTGTACGACAGAGAACAAGCTGCCGCTGTGGGGAAGCAAGCACAGAGAGCCGGGAGCGACACAGCACACACGGCACAGCACCTCCCGCCTGCCTGGGCAGGGGACACAGCGGCTCAGCATGGCCCCAGGTGCCTCGAAGAAGTCGTGGGGCAGCGTGGAGGTGGCCCTGGCTGACCTCTGTGTCATCCTGCTCTGCTGTGAGCCCATGCTGACCTGCTGCCGCCGGGGTAGGTACAGGAGTGTGGCAGGCTCACTGGCACGGCCGTGTGATTTGAAGCTGGTGGAAATGTCTAAGGGCTGGGAGCTTTGTAGTTAAAAATTAGCTCTGGCATCAAGAAGGCAGAAACCCCAAAGCTTTTGGGTATGTGCAGCTGAAGCAAAGGACTTGGGGATTCTTGGGGCAGAAATGGGATTAAAGGATGGAGAAGGGGACAGGTCCCCAGATCACAGTGCTGACACAGAGCTGTGTTGTAACACAGTGATGGTGGTTGGAATTTGGTGTTGAGCTTATGGGTTTGCCAGTGGGGTGTGGAGTTTTCTTTCTAGTTCTCATGGCTTCAATCTGCACACTTGGGCTGCACCTCCTGGTTTGGACTCTATCCTGAGGGATCCAGGATCCTCGCTCTGAGTGAACTTTGTGGGAGGAGGAGAGGTTGAAGGGAAGGTGTGAGTCTGGGCAGGGTGAGTGAGAGCTCTGATGAAGCTGTGTCTCCTGTTCCTTCCAGCCCACTGTTTCTTTGGTGGATTAATGTGTTTTTTGCCTTGAGGGTGGGGAGAGGGCTGGGTATCCCTTGGAGCAGATGTTACCTCTGGAGCTAGGAAAACATGTAAACCAAACATCTACTTTCAGAAGTCCTCCAAATGCTTCATTTATTGTTGGCAGTGGCACTAGTAGGAAATAAAGCCCTGAACCTGCCAAATATTTCTTGTTAAACACAAGAAATCCAAAACATGGCAGAAATCCCATCTCTTGGTGTGGACATCGACACAGGCAGTGCCTCCTGTGGGAACTGGGCCACTTCTTCCCTCCTCTTGTTTGGTCTCAACCCTCATTTCTCAGCCCAGTTTTCTATCTGATCTTGTATTCACAGAATTTCCAGGTTCCTCTTCTGGTTCCTCTTCTGGTGACGCTGAGGTTATGATCTTTTGGCCTCAGGCCAGAGTTGGAGGGATGGGAGGGACTTTGTGTGCAAGCCCTGGGGCTGCTATCAGTGGTGATTTCTGAAAAGGGAAGACAACTTTCCTTTGACAGAGGCTTTTCAAAACTATGGTGGTTTGAATAGCTTGGTCGGGTGACCCATGTGAAAATGCTTCTTCCCACATTTCATTGTTCTGAACAGAAATTAATACAACAGCTGTTCTGCTGTGTGGGGCTGGCTGAAGCTGGCACACATTGTGTGCCTGGGCTGTGTTTGCAGCATTCCCACCACGCAGGATGGATGAACCCACCGGGATAACGGGCAGGGAAATGGGGTGAAGCAGCAGGGGCTGGTGCTAAAGCAGAGGAGCCTGTGGCTCTGGCTGCCTGGATTCTGTGTTGGGAACAGCCTGGCAAGACCAGCTGGAACCCCAGGGCCTGGCTGCCCACGCACACATAAGGAGGGGACAGGCCCCTGGAAAGGGATGGCACTGTAAGCTCCAGGTTGTTCTTCCCTGTCAGGCGGTCTCAGGCTGGAGATAACAAATACTGTGCCATGGGCAGCCCCTGCCTGCTCTGAGCTCCCTATGCAATGCTCACTACAGCATTGTGTAGTGGGGAGAGCCACAGCATCCCAGCAGGAAGCCAGGTATGTGATGGGCTGCACCACAGGACACTGCCCCAGCAGTCAGACAGACACTGTCCCTCTGCTCACTTTCAGAGTCAATCTCAGCTGGAGAGAGGATAACTCAGACATCAAAATACAGCATATATTTAAAAATAATACAACCCCCAGAGTCTGTTTTCCCTGGTACAGTTGTTCAGTGTTAATTTTAGATAGCCCAGAGCACAATTTGGTGTGCTGAAACCATTTCACAGTGCAGTTGCTACCTCTGAGAGCCCCTCTCCAGCCAGCAGGCATAGGTTTGGAATGGGAGAGACATGGACAGATGTACCTGCCCATGTCCCAGAGTGATGATGTGGACTGGGCTTGCATCCCTGGCTCCCACACAGGGGTGTGGTTGTTTCTGAGACCTGTGCCTGCTGTAACCATGTCTGCTCCCTGTATCATCTCTCCCAAACAGTGACCATCTTCCCAGCGGTGTTAACTCTCCCTGAAGGTGACAAAGCCACTTTCTTCTGCAATATCTCTATGGAGAATGACTCTGGTTCAGAGTACAGCCTCAACTGGTACAAGGAGACCCACCACAGCCAAGCCCAAAAAACTGCTGAGATCAGCCGATACAAGCCCGTGACGGAGACAGAGAAGTACCGGCTCATCAACCACACTCCTGTCTTTGAGATTGAGATCCTGAACCTCCACAAGAATGACTCAGGCTCCTACTACTGTGGATTGATCACCTTCTATGAGCCCGATAAAGTGATGGAGAGCAACCGGTCCCAGCTGATAGTCACAGGTCAGCCATGGGGCTGAGCTGAAGGGGATGGGTCCCGAGCCCGTTGTAGCTCCAGGGGTTAAGGCAGGCAGTAACCTGCTGGCAGAGGACCTGACGTGGGTCAGGAGAGCACAGCCCTGCCCTGTCCCATCTCCTTTGCACCCTGGAGGAAAAATGGGACTATGACAGCCTACCTGGCACTGAGCCCTTTCTGAAGATAGCCCCCATGTTCCCCTGCTGCCTTTCACAAGGACCATAGAGGCCATGTTACACTCCTGACCCGCTGTTTTATTCCCCCTTTTTTGAATGCCTATTGCAGCAGCCCCCCAGATAAATGCTACTGATGAGCCAGAGATGGAGGAAGGCAACCCTTCAGAGCACATCAAGGCCATGCTCCTGGGCATCCTCCTGCTGGCTGGAGTGGCTGTGCTGCTGATCTTTGGCTACCTCACCTTCACATACAGGAGAGGAGGTATGATTCCCCTGGAGGCCACGCAAACCCAGTTTGGGACCTGGTGTCACCCAGATGTCTGCAGCTGCCTGGGGTACACGGACTGGTTCAATGTGTTAAACTCAGCTGTGGCATACCCCTGTGGAACAGATATCTCCATGCTGGGGGGAGAGGGGTGCTTTGAGCCCCACTTGCCCTTTGTAGAGCCCCCAGACCATGTGCAGTGGCTCTACACCACTCGTTAGTGTTGTGCCTTAATGGTGCACTTGAATCCCTCCCATGCACCTTGCCCAGGTAACTTTGGAGCACCTCACCCTGCTGAGTACAGGGCATCGCCTCAGACACACCACAGGCCCCCAAGGACTCACAGAGAGTTCTGCTGCACTCCACTAATCCCAAATGAAACCCTAGACTGTGGGCTGGTGTCTCACTTGTCCTTGTAATGCTCTGGGTGTTAGACCCTACGGACAAGGAGGATGTGTGGTGAAAAATTGTGGTGAGCTCTTTGGTGGGGCTGGGCTTACATGGCACACAAACCTCCTCTAACCAAGTGTTCTACTTTGCAGATGTGCAGAAACCACCAAGTGAAAACATGCCAGAGGTGAGTTTTCTGCCTCTATAACCCTGCTGTGCTGCAGGAGAGCACTGTGGCATTGCTGGGGCAAGGAGGGTGCTGGGCCTTCCTTTATCAGCTCTTCACAAGCATCTCACTTCTTCTGTCTTCTCTGCTGCTGCTTGATCTTTTTTGCACAGCTACAACTGCTTTTCTGCACATGCAGAAGCACAGCCCCATCACAAAATCAAACAATCCAAGATAGGATGTGACTCTCTAATCCAATTCTTCTTCAAAGAAGGCTTATTTTTGACAGTGGGTTGTGTTGCTGTAGAAAATGAGAGGATGTTTCCCTCCGATATATCAAGCTGAAATTTATTTTGCTGCAGCTGGCGCCTGTTTTCCTCTCTGTTTAACCAGGCACCTCTAGGAGGGATCTGTTTCCATCTTCTCTCCTACCCCATTTATTAGGTGGCTGAAGGCAGTGAGTAGGTTGCCCTTCGCTCTCTCCTCTCTGGGCTGAGCAAACTCAGCCCTAGGCTCCTCTCCTGCACACTATGCCACCTTAGAGCCCAATGGAGAGGTTGGAAAGGGGCTCCTAGCACAGCTCTGCCTTCCATGGCAGGGCAGGCAGAGAGTCCAGCCTGCCTGCAGAGGCAGAGAGCTGAGACCCCAAGGCTCATGATGTGGTTGCTCTGTGCATGTTCTACCCCAGGTCTGTGCATCTTTCTGCTGTGCATCACTCTCACCCTCCCAGGATGCTTCAGAGCTGATTTTGGCACTTGCTGTAAGAAGTGTACCAGGGCTTTTGCTGGGGATGGTGGGTACCTCTGGATGTTGAACCACCACAATGGGGTTACCTTGCAGAAGGAAGACAAGCTCCCTGTGGTGTCCATATCCACTGTGGATTACGGTGTGCTGGAGTTTCAGAGGGACCAGAGCAGCCCAGTGCCTCCCAAGACTCAGCCAGTTGAGCAGACTGAATACGCCACCATCATCTTCCCTGAGGAGAAACCTGTCACACCAGAGCGTGGCAAGAAGCACCTGGATGAGAGGACTCGACAGCTGCCATCACAGCCCTGCTGAGGGTCAGGGTCCCTCCTCACCAGGGTGTGGGCATGAACAGGCTACCCCAGCCCCTCACTCTGGGAAAATCCAGCGTATCAGGACTAAAGCAACATAAATGCTGCTGCTGGAGTCAGCATTGAACAGTCCTGGCCACAGTGTTATTTTGGCCATGGGGTGGGTACCACAGGATGAGGAAGGTCCCTGCTGTGCTTCATGTGCTGCCTCTTCACTCAGGACAGGGAGAATGGACTGAGGCAGAGCAGTGATGCCAACAGGTCTGTCCCAAAGGTGATTTACAGTATGCCTCAGATTTCTACCTCCACCCAGTGCTCTCTGGAGTGGCCATGCTGCTTCCCTGCCCCCGGTCTGAACCAGCTATCAAAGCATGACTGTTGAAGAAAGTGCTGGAGGTCAGAACTGGAGTGAATCCTGTGAGATGCTGCTCACGGGAGCCCAAGGCTTCTTGCAAGCTTCTTGCTCGGAGCAGAGGCTGCCCTATGTACCGCTATTCAGAAATCCCTGGGAAGCAGGCAGCTGGTCTTCTGCTTGTCTCCAGGCATTTTCCTCCTCTGCATGAGGGGTAATCTACCCTGTGTCCCTCCCTCCCCAGGTGGGAGTCAGATATGGCCATGGGGGAGAATAAAGAGTTTTGTATCCGAGGCGTTTGCTGACTCGTGATGGCAAATGCGTGGGCAGCAACAAACGGCTCTTGCAGTGCAGGGCAGAGCTGGGAGGTGGCAGCATCTGTTGTGGTTCCCCAGCCTCTCCGTGACATATGCAAGCTGCTCTTCCACAGAGCTGCTCTTAGGAATCTAGAGAGGTCGATGCTCATTTTCTCCTTGCCCCTGTCTGAGCTGGTCACCCAGGCATGGCTGCAACCCAGCATTCACCCTTTATCAGGCTTGTCTTGGGGCACTCACCTACTCCATGGGAATGAGAATCCCTGCTGTGCCAGGGGTCTGGCTGCCATCAGCCAGGGCAAAGCTCATACTGTGGTGCTCAGTGCAGCTTTTTTGGCTTCAAACTTCTACTTTCTCTCTTGAAAGAGATGTGCTACCTGCCAGAAACCAGAGCGGAAAGAAGTGACAGATGCTCGAGAGAGGAGAAACCCCAGTAAGGAGTGGCTTTGGAGGTAGCAGAGGCTTGCCAGGAGAGTGTGAAACTCAGTGAAAACTGAGAAGAGTCACTTGCATCTCACGCTTTGGCAGCACTGTCAGCAGGTTTCTTCCTCCCTTACCCCCAGTAGAACCAGCTCAGCCTTGTGGGAGGAAACCTGGGCATTGGGGGAAGGGGTGAGGCAAGCCAGGCACCATATCTTATACTCTGGAAAGTCCAGAAGAAACTTCCAGATGGGACTAGATGGGATAAATATCCTTTTGGGATAGCTTACCCCTTTCTTCAGTGTAGGACAGTGGACGTAGTGTCCCCTTTGGTCCTCAGTGCTGCTGAAGGCTCCCAGTAGCCTCCACGGGCAGTGCCATAACTGCCCATAGCTAACATAACTCATGCCAGTTCATGGTTCAGCCCACGGGGGCTTTTTGCCAGCAGCAGCCCTGCTCTTTGCCCCAGCAGCTCTGTCAGAGACCTGCTGTGGCCAGCAGGGCCCAGAAAACGAGGCAGGAGACAGATGCAGTGGGAAAGTGGGAGCTCAGTCAGCACTTCTGCTTTCCTGTCAGCCACGACACTGACATAACTGAGAGGGTGGACCCTGCTTCATATTTTCCATCCTACCTCTTAGGCAGCAGAGGTGCCAGACCTTCAGCACTTCCTGCACTCCCTGGCTGCAGCTATGACTCCTCCAGGTGCAGTTGGGGCGAGGCCTTTCCTCTCTGGTTGGATGGTGGTCTGCAGCTGACAGAGGCTCCCAAGCCATCCAGTGGGGTTGAAGATGTAGCAAAAGCATCTCCCACTGCCTTTTGGGATGGGAGAGCATCCAGTCTGCAGCAGTGTCTGTGCCCTCCATTCCCCATCAGCCTGGCTGCAATGCTGCCCATTGCAGGGAGGAAGGCTGGGGCCTCAAGATGCATGGGATGAGTGCTGGGGATGCTCCAGGCTGCCAGACACCATCTCCCATCTCTGCTTGGAGCATGGGATGGCCAGCACTGACAGACATGAGCTATACTCGCCTGCACCTGGCATGGCACTGGCTGTGCTGGCTGAGCATCCCCAGACCAAGCAGTGCCCTGAGGTGGGTGTCAGGCCCCACACTCCAGTATCCTTCTTGGGAATGGGAAGTTGAGTATGTTTGTGTGCAGAGCTCTTCATGCACACATGTGCAAGCACACACAAATGCTCATGAACACACAGATGTGTGAGCGAGGTACCAGACAAATTTGTGTGCGCACCCAAATATTTGCACAGCTACTGTACCAAATACTACCCCCCTCATAGACACACATCCCCTCAGGCTCCCCATCCCTGTGCCACAGCTCCTGCTGTGCTGGGACCCAGAACCAGCCAAGGGGGGGCTGTGGGTGCTGGAGCTGCGGCATTTCCTGTACAGTCTGGTCTGGCAGTTACAGCAGCAGCTTCCGACTGCGGGCACCCAGCGCTCCCTCGAGGAGTGGCTGCCACCACCTCAGTGCCAAAATGCTTCGTCAGCCCCCTGAGACCACACACCAGCTGAGACCTCTGGAGAGCCTCACCCTGGTCCCACACTAGGGTCCTAATGATGAGGAATGGTCAGAGCCCTTTGGGAGACCTCAGAGAGCTGGGACCGGTCCTGTCAGCATCTGCAGAAAGCTGGATGAGTGGCAGCATGCCTGGGCTATACCTAAGCAAGCAAAAACCTACTACATGGTGCTTGAGAGCCAGCCTGGCTCCTTATACACCCCAGCCTTGATTAAAGGCGTTGGAAACAACATGTGTGAAAGCATCTCTTCAAGAAACCTGAACTTATAAAGCATGTCTAGGGAAAACTGGACAGGCAGATGAAGATGGAAAGGAAATCCTTTCCTGCACTTTGCAGCTGTGTCTTTGAGGAGAGCTGTGCCATAGAGCAGCAAAGCACCGTTCCTGAACACCAGGGCATTGCAGGTGTTGAGGGGAGAAGGGGTGGTCAGGCTGTAGGACAGCAGGGTCAGTTTCAAGTGACCACTGTCCTGGGCACTGGGATGTCTCAGAGGTTTTTGATTAGACAGTTTGGACTGGAGGTGATGCATCAGGTATGGGGTTATTTGTCCACTGGGTTAATGAGATGGCTTTTGGGTGGGACCAGTCTCTCAGGAACTGTCACTGAGCTGTTGCAGTCTTACAGAGTATCTGTGTTTCTTCCTACACCCTCATTCTGCTTTCTCTAGTTTTGCTTTGAGCTGTCTCCAGAGTTTCTTCTCCTCTCTCTTCTTCCCTTTGGTGGGATGTGATGCTCAATGAGGGAGATGACAGTCCAGATCCTGGTGCATGGGGCTTGGAGGGCCAGGCAGGAGCCCTGTGTCTGTCTGCTCCTCTGTCCCAAGACCAAACCCACTGCCCATGGCACTGGCACAGAGCCTTGTTGGAGGGGGTCCTTATGCCTGGAAGCTTGCTCCTTATGCCTGGAAGGACCATCACTGGACAAGGAGCCTAAACCCATGTGGGGTGATACCTGCCCATATCTTCACATCCATCTGCCCCCTTAAATCTCTTTCCATTGCTCAGCATCCCTCTCCATGTGAGAAGTCCAGGATGATGGGGCAGTCCAGCTTGAGCATAGCCCCCTTTCCAGAGGAACTGATCCTCCTCTCCCCAAATCAACCCTTAGACAGGTGGACCCTTCTGCTCCAAGGGTTCAGCATAGAAGGGAATCTGTAGCTACTGCTTGTCCCTAGAGCTGGTGGGTTTCATCATGACAGGGTGGCAACCATTCATTGTCAAATGCATCAAGGCTGGAAGGGGATTGAGGCACAGAGACCTGCCATGGAGCCATGTCTCAGGAGGATATGAATTCATCGTCTGCTTCATGGAAGCAGAAAAAAGAGGATCCGGGAAATTCTAGACAAGTCAACCTTCCTCAGCACCCAGAAAACTGCTGGAACAAATTACCACCAAGTGGCAAACACTGACAGGGCAGTGCTGGGGATGAGAACACAGATTTAGCAGGAACTTGTGTCAAACTATCCTAATTTTCTCTTCATTAGGGTGACAGACTGGGTACTACAGGGAAAGCGTGAGTGATGCTATCTTTGTGCTGCCTTACATTACATTCTCATAAGCAAATGAGGAAATGGGAAATTCTGCCTCTGTGGGTGGATGGATTCTCAAGAAGCTCTATGCCATGAACAATTATCAATAGCTCGTGCAGCAGACACATCCAACAGAGATTTTCTGGGGAAGCCAGGCTCACATGAAAGCAAGATGCTATTGAAAGAGGGTGTAGGGGCTGTTTGGGTGGGGGTTAAGAAATTGAATTCACCCTGATGACCTGGAGAAAAGAGAAAAAATTTCCTGAAAGAATGACTGATGGAAAAGAATTGGGTGTGTTCAGCACAGGAAAAAATGAGGGAAGTCTTCAGAAGGGGAAAAAGCCTCAGTATGAAGCAAGCAGTGAGAAACATTTAGGGTTCTGCCCTGTTGCTTAGATGTCAGCTCATCTGTCCTGTAAACCTTGATGTGCTCATGGACACAGCATCCCCACTGCTGAGGGCATGTTCCTTTCTCCAGTCCTGCATGGGGTTGAATGCCCCTTTCTGCCCCTTCCAGGGACTCCTGGCAGGATGGGCCAGGATATGGGGTGACCCATGCCAAAGGAAGGGATGGATGTCCCAGCAGGAATGGGGTGCATGTGGGCCAAGGAGAGTCCTCATGAGCAATGTGGGCACTTTGTCCCTTGGCTGGAAGAGTGGGGAATGTAGAGGCTGACACATAGTGAGAGATGAAGAGGAGGAGAAAGAACTTTGGGAAACCTTCCTGCACACACAGAGGCGGCTCACCCAGGGGTGGGAGCTCAAGTCAAAAATAATTTCGTACTGTGCAAAAGCAGCAGGGAAATTACCACCCAGGCTGCACCTTGTGTGCTTCCTTCACGCATCCCACGGAGAAGCCATGACCAGTGTGCCGGAGTGAAGAGGATTGGCAGGGTCTGACCCTGGCAGAGGCTGCCAGCCCAACGAGGTCATGCTGTGTGCAGGACACAGCTTGTCCCCACTCCCTGCTGAGGCTGGGCTGTGGGGAGATCCTGTAGGAACAGCTTTTGTTTCCAGGCAGGTACTGATAAGCAGCAAGGTGCTTGGGCAGAGCCAGGAGATGTGTGTGAAATGGAACAGGATGTTGAAGCAATTTCGTCTCTGTGGGTTTTTCTAGGAAAGTCCCTTTAGTAAAAGCAAGTCAAAAGCTTTAATAGAGGGACCAGCACTCGGCTGTCTCAGAGATGACTATGAGGGCTCAGCACACTGTGGGTCGTGATTTGAGTTGTGTTGCCATGACGTAACAGGGCACTGGTTTCCATCACAGCCAGGTTTTGAAGGCAGGGACCCGTTCCCACACGAGGAACCAGGTATGCCTCTGTATTCCCACTGAGCAGTGTGCCAGAGGGGCAGTGTTTTGGCCCCTGGGGTGGGAAGTGTGGGGAGTGGTGCCTGTCCCATGGGGAGAACCCCTCTGCTCTGTGTCAGCAGCCTCGAGGAGGAAGAGCTGGGCTGAAACCACAGATCCTTGTTTGGGTGAATATGAGAGTGTCCCCAAGGGGCTTCTCCTCCTCAGAATAGCTGGAGGTGTTTAACACAAGCATGCCCAAATGTAAAGGGAAGGCCTTTCTTGCATTCAACCCCACCAGGGTAAATCTTAGACAATAACACAGAAGGGGTCAAGAGGACTGGCAGATACTGCAGGGTGGGAGCTCCATCCTGGTCACCCTGCTGCTGGCTGGGTCCCCATGCCACGCTTGGCCATGGTGCCAGCTGTGAGGCCAACCCTTTCCCTACTTAGCTCCCACCTTCTGCACCATGAGATTTGTAGTCCTGAAGACCCCTTCAGGATACATGAAGAAGGTCCCTTCAGGATACATGAAGGGGTCCTCTATAGACATGATGGCCCCAGGGAAAGGAATGAGAGGAGGCCAGAATGATCTGCTGCTTCATCTCTTCCTCCTCATGCACCAGCCCTGAGCCAGGGATGTCCCCCAGCCTCATTCTGTGAACATTGAAAACACTGGTGGGATGATCCCTCCTTCACTGTCCTGCTTGTAGTTCACTGCCCCAGCCCAAGCAGGACCCAATGAACCCATGACAGGGGTCTTTGCAAAAGGGTGGCTCAGGGTCTATCCATAGGTTAGAGCTTTCTTCATAAGCCTCCTGAAGACCTTGTCTTGGCTTCCCTGCTTCCAAGCACTTTCTGTCCTTCCAGTCCTGCTCCAGATGATGGTATCAAGGTGTAATCAAGAGTGGAAGGAACCTCAAAGAAGGAAAATGTGGAATCTGAAGGTTTGCTCTGCCCTGGGATCTCCTGGTGTCTCCTGGCTCTGCTCTCACAGGAGGGTTGTGAAGCTGTTATAGGGCTTTCAGTACAAACTGACTTACTGGGTTTTCCCTTCCAGCAGCAAAGATTAGAGCCTCCCTGCCAGGCTGTGGTTCCTGAGATTTACCTACATGGACTGCCTGGAGCTAAACCTGCCTTATCAAGATCTTTCTCAAACTCAAGCCCTGTTATCATTTGGCATCTTATCTAACCTGCTTTCTTTCCATGGGATTTGTCCTGGATTGCTCTCCATGGGATTTCCTGTAGCTGGGTGGCAGAGGGCTGCAGGCGGCCCCAGCCCTGCTGTTTATACGTTGCCTGGGTGCTCTCAGCTCAGAGCACACCTCATCTCTTTTGGTTTTACGTACCCTGCTATCCTCCCCAACTTTCCACCCTGAAGTTTCATGTTAGGCCTTTTTCTGCCCAAATTGACTGAAAATTAGTAAAAATAGCCCATGGTTGGTGGCAGCTATTGAGAGAGATAAGGTTATCTGGAGTTTTATCAGCTGCTGAGTCCTGCATTTTCAATGGGTTTCACTTTCATTATTCCTAAGCTGGGCAAATCTCTCTAAATTCTCCCCACTGCCGTGAATGTGATGGGCATGGCAGCCTGGCAGGGAGTTTTTTTCCCAGTCTTTCTGCCTATGGACAGAGGAGCATTGTGGCTTTCCAAGGTCAGGGGTTCATGTATATATATTGAGGAAACACACCTTGTCCTTGCCTTATGGGACATTTCACCTGGCCAAGACCTGGTGCAGTGTCAGCAGAGACTCTTGACCCAGAGATTGGGCTGGGGTGGTGCTGCTCATGCAAGAGCAAAGGTTCCCCTCCCCAAGCACAAAAACATTGTACAAAGCGGAAAAGTATAGGGAAAAGGCAGTTGCATATGTGCATTCAAGAGCTGCAACCTTAACTTTCAAGCTTGGTCACTACCCCATCCCCAGCTTCAAGTGGAACTATGAGCACGTGGCAGAGCATTTTTGCAGTGAAGATGGAAGAAATGCACATAACAGATCCGTGGACACTTCTGGAGGATGATGCCCTGCAGGTGCAAGCCTGTGGGCCTGGCTGGAAGGAGTTTGTGCAGCGCCATGCTCTTGGGAGGTAAGGGGCTGCTGACAGTCCCTGTTGGAGTGGGATCAGGGTTGATGAGTTGCCATGTGGACCTTTTTCTTTTTCAAAATTTGTTTGCAGGAAACAGGTTTTTGAGCAAAAGGGAGAGTTTGGAGGTGGATGAGGCTGCGAAGGGTTTCTTCATTTTTATTTGGATCTCAGTGGCTTAATGCCAAACTGGAAAATATGACATTTGGAGAGAATAGTTCAGCAGGTCCAAAGGGCAGCTGCTATTTGGCCAGAATTTCTCCATGTCGTTGTCAAGATGAAAAGAGCTCCTTCAGCAAACAGGGGGAGTTATACCTCGCTAGAACTAAATCTTCTGGGTTTGCACTCAGAGGGTGAGGAAAGGGAGAACCACTGCATGCTGGGGACATGGGGTGATGCCTCAGCAGCTGCTGCACCTGCACCAGGCTGCAGGGCCTTGGGCAGAGAGAGGCTGTGGCTCTGCACAGCTCATGAAAAGCCCCATCCCAAACATTTCCACCCTGAGCATTGTTCAGACACCCTGCTTGAGTGGCAGCAAATGGAGACTCCCATGCAGATTGTGCAAGATGAAGAGCTGTGAGCTGCACACCTTTTGGCTCCTCAAGATATTTCTTCACCTGCCCTGCACCCTCCACCCACGCCTTCCTTCTATTTTGCTTCTTTTATTGTCTTACCCAGACTTGGGCTCGATGCTGGCTTTCCACTGAGCTGTGATGAGCCAGCACAGGTGAGGGGCTGGAGTCCCAAACAGGGACCTGATGCTTCCCACTCCAAGGCCCCCTGGTTTTGGCCGTGGGCCAGGATCCCAAAAGACAGCCTGGCTTCTGAAATCTTTAATGCTGTGGCCAGCCCTCAGCTCACATCCATGGTGAACTTCCCAGACTGGCATCATGCTGTTAGGGTGGGGACAGCTTGGTTTAGAGCTTGCATGAGTGAAGTTAGTCCATAGTCTGTGTTAACCCTCGTCCCTACTGACTGTGCCAAAAGCCTCTAGCTCAGCTTGGGGCACCTGGGATGAGCTGGTCTCCTCTTTGTCCTGACAGGTTTCAGTGTTCCCAGTGCTTTTATAGCTGGTCTTCTGCCAAGGTGCACATCCTGTTCCACATGTGCCACTGCCAAGGCTGGGGCACGGTATTGATGCGAATCTTTCGCCAGAAATGCAGGCGCTGCCGTAACTCCCAGCTGGAGGATCCTGACTTCAGCCTGGACGCTGTGGAGACAATTCTGCACAACCTGGTGATAAAGATCCTCCAGTATTTCTACAAGAAGCCTGTCCAGCCCTCTGACCTGCTGGAAGTGGTGGTGGATACACCGGTGACGGGCCCACACGAGCGTGCCCACTGCGAGGCCTGCGAGCTCGGCATTTGCAGCAGGGCACAGCGGGCCCCGGCTCTGGATGCCTGGAAGTCCCTGATGGATGAGGACAAAGCCAGGATGCACAGCATCGAGTCAGGGCTGGCCTGGCCATCAGAAGTCTGGAAGTCCTTAAAAAATGAGGGGGAGGCTGGAACCCATTGCACGGAATCATGGCCATCCCTGGGATCAGATGACTGCAAGCCCTTGATTGGTGTGGGCAAGGCCAGGACCCATCGCACTGAGTTGCAGTCAGCCCGAGCATGGGTTGCCTGGAATACAAACATGTCCAGGACCTCTCAGACCCTGAAACACCAGGGCTTAAGGCGCCATGAAGCCTCAACCCACCACCCCTCACCCTCCAATAGCAACTTCTCCTGGAAACGGTGCTGCTGCATCGGCAGCTCTTTGCTCTGTGTTTTGGCACTGATCATCTTCATTGTGCTTTATTTTACCATTATGTAGAGGGACCTGGGGATCACAGAGAGGAGTCGGGAGACCAGAGAAGCTGATGAACTGCCTGGAAAATTGGGTACCCAAGATCAGCCCTTGCTCTTGGCTCAGCAAGCTCCCCAGCTCCTGGTGGCATGGCAACACATTGGGATGCCTCAGCCCGGCACGTTGTCCCACAGCCTCTGGGAGACTGATGGGTCTGATGGATTCTTACGGGACATATTCTATATGAGGATGAATCTCCCAGCTACCCCATGCACAGGATTAGGTTTATTACTTGCAAGAATAAAACAATCCCCTTCTCCTCAGCCCAAGAATGCATTTGTGCTTTTTAATTTCTCAAAAGCCTTTTATAGGTGTGTATTGGCATCTTGAAGGGAAGCTTGGGGCTGTTTTTGTCTCCCAGCAGAGCTCTGCTTCCAGAGAGGCACATGGCCAGTCTACCCTACCTTTGGCCAGCTGGGTACCCTGCAGAGGGGGCAAAGGGTGCCAAACTTGGCAAGTGCAAGAAGGCTGTAACAGCAAGTCCAAAGTCTATGCCCCAGTTATGCAGAAATTGCAAGTATTGGACAACAGGGTCTGGGCAAAGATGAAGATGCAGACTCTTGCCTTCTGCTACTTCACCCTGCTGGGCTTTAGGGACCTGGTGGGTGTCATAAAGTTGGGAGGAAATGTGCTGTCCCCATGCAGCCTACCATCTTGACTCTTACGTTCCTTGCAGGGGAGCTGGGCTCCTGCAGAACTTACCCCTGGGCACAACATGTCCTGTGGCCACAGCTGCTTTCAGCTGGGATGGGGATAATTTTCTTTTTTGTAGCTGTTACTGCACTGTACTTTGGATTTAATATGGGAATAATCATGTTGATAGCACACTGATATTTTAGTAGTTGCAAATAGTGCTTACTCCAAGTCAAGGACTTTTCTGTTCCCTGTGCTCTGCCAGTGAAGCAGGTACACAAGGAGCTGGGAGGGAGCACGGCCAGGACAGCTGACCAGAACTGGCCCAAGGGACTTTCCACACCATAGATCATCGGGCTCAGTGGATAAACTGGAGGAGTTGGCTGGCAGGGGCTGATTGCTCTGGGGAATGGGCTGGACATCTGTCAGAGGGTGGTAAACAATTGTAGGGTGTGTCTCTTGTCTTTATTAAGTCTCTATCTCTCTGTTCATGATTGTTGTTATTATTAATATTTACTTTGTTTCAATTATTGAACTGTTCTTATCTCAACTCACAGACTCTTTTCAAAGTCTCTTCCCCGAACTGCTGGGCCAGGGTGTTTTGACTGAGTGAGAGAGGCTGTACTGTACTTAGTTGCTGGCTGAGCTTAAACCACAGCAACTTGAATAAACTTTTGAAATAGCCTGTAGCCTGTACATCACAAGCCTCAAACACAACCATGGTTACCAAGGTCTGTCTTCTCCAGGATCCTGGGGTGAGCAAATGGTGGTGGGGGGGCATGGTGTGCCCTGTGAGAGAGAGCATTGTGAGGGCTGTCACCTGGGAGTGCACTGGGGACACCAGGGATGCCATGGGAAATCAATCTCCATGGGGCCACAGGAGAATTCAGGAGATGCAGCCATTCCCTGGGGAAGCGAGGTGCCAGTGATGAGCATGCAGTCACCAGCTCACTGCTGAGCCCTGGATGGGTTTAGGAGCAATTTAAGAGGCAGCACCCCTTGGTGTGCTTGCAGCATTCTCATCATAGCTTTTGTTTTCATTTGATACCTCTCAGAGAGGCTGGCCAGTGATCCTGGCTGGTGAATGACTTCTTTTAACTCCATCAACTTCCTGGCTTACTCTGCTTCAGTGGCCCCAGGCACCTGCTTCGATAGGATGCTGATTGCTGGTGTTAAGTGGGGGTTTCTAACACATTCATGGCTCCCTCTTCTTTTCTGCTTTCTTTGTGATTCATGCATTGCCTGTGTGGTGGAGGAGCTGAAACACAGACACCAGGGGACATGCTGCTTACCTGAGTAGAAAAAGCTGAATTGAACAACCCTCAAACTACTTCAGGTACTGAAATTGATTTTAGGCCTGTCTATCAAATTAGGCCAACAAGAAGCAGACCTGCAGAACCACTGAGGTAGCTGTATCCATCCTCTCCTGGCTTTGCAAATGATTTGATCCTGAAGATGGGTATGATATCAAAGATTTTGTGACTGGATTAGTTGAAGAATGATGGACTGAAGGGAAAAAAAGGCAAACAAACTCACTGTGGCTCACACAACATCAATCCCTGGCTGTGCAGCTTCCCAGGTGCTGTCCTCTCCTCCCTGCAGTATTCTGAAGAGCCTTTTATGGTACTTTTTCTGCTACTGTAAGGTTCATCTTTATTCTCAGCTAGACAACCTGCAGGCTATTGGTTAAAAAAAAAAAAAATATATATATATAACAAGAAAACGCTGTGTGGTCCAGACGCCGTATGGATTTGGTTGCTGAAGTGCTCTAATCTACTTTTATCCCACCAACCCTTGCCTTCACCAGCGCCTTCTCGCTGCATCCTCAGCAGCCCTGGCCCCGGAGCCACCAGATGGAGCTGCAGATCTCCGCACTGCTCCGGGAACCGCTGGGACCAGTGACCCGCCAGCACTGGGACGGGACAGCGTTCCCCACATGGGGGATGCCCTCCCTCCTATTTCTGTGACCAGCTGCTGCCCTGTAGCATGGTCCCCCCAAAGCCCACGTACGTGGGGATTGTTCTGTGGGTGAGTGCCTCTCACGAGTGCCTCTGCTGCGGCTCTGCCGGGGCTGTGCTCGGATCAGGCTGATGCTGCAGCCCGGACCAGCTTCCTTCCCTCCTGTGCTGGGAGCAGGCGCTCCCTCCCTGCCAGCAAAGATATGGCCAAGTTTCTCGCTGCCATTGCCCACAGCTCTCTTCTTTCCATGCTGAGGTTTTCTCAGCCCCAGTTACCATGTCGGGGTGTCACCCTATTGTTTTGAGAGTTTTAAAGTTTTTCTAAAGGTTCCTATCCTTTCTGATATTTACATATTTCAACTGAGTTTTCTCACACACTGTTCATGTAAATAATAATTGTTTTGCATTCTTCTTTGTGAGTGGAGAGAATTGATAGACTGTTAGTTTGACCGGTGTAGTTGGAGAGATAGCAGTTTCACCCTCCAATCCACTATTATTTTTGCTATTGTATATATAGTGGAGTCAGAAAATAAAGTTTGCTTTTTTGGGTTCTTTTTTCTTTCCTTTTACATCTAGCCTACTTCTGTGAGTTATTTCATGTCACAGTGTGACATCTGGGCTGTCTGCCACCTCCCCAGCCACCCAGCTGCTGAGTGGGAACTCCCTCATCTCTGCCTGAGATGTCAGCTCTGGTGGAGACTACATCCCTGCAGGAGTCCTTGTTTTCCTGCTTGAGTCTGTCTGCTCTTATACAAGGGCAGACCCACCTCTTGCTCCCCTGCAAGTTTTTTACATACCTCCTGTGCTCCCCCTTCCATGGCCTTGTGTGAATATGCTCCTTTTCCCCGGTCCCCTCCTTGCTGCTGCCTTCTTGCCTGCCTGTGTCCTCATCCTGTGCAAGCATGTCCCCTCCCTCATGCAGCCGCTTCATCTCCTCCCCAGTACTGAGAGCCACCTGTGCATACATGGGCTTCTCAGCCACGGCCTCATTTTTGGGGTGTTTTCCAGGATACCCCTTTCTAAACATGCAGCTGTGACCATTATTAGTTTATTAGCAAACTGCCTTCAAAATTCTGCTTTCTGTGACTTTTGGGTTCAGAACAAGCACTTCTGGCCTGGCCAGGCCCCCAGCTGTCATGGGAGCAGCAAGCCCATCCCAGGGGATGAGGGAAGAAGAATGCTCTCTCTGTGGGTTCTGTGCAGGTCCTGTCTGCCCCCCAATTTTTTGAGATTGGGCTCTGCTACAGCCAGCTCTCAGCTCATGCCTGGCACTCACAGCCAGGGACAGCAAAACTGCACCCAGGGATGTTTTGCTGGCTTTTCACCACAGCCAGACTGATAAATAGCTGTCTCCACGCCTGTCTCCCTGGAGAAAGGCTCTCACCACTCTGGCAGGTTGCGAGGTGCCAGAAATGCAAAGCCCATTGTTGGTCTCACTTTTCTCCTCGGCTGCCTGTTCCCAGCCCAGCCTGCAGCCACCGCAGAGCCCGTGGGTCACTCGGGGCTGGCACTCCGTGGGTCACTCGGGGCTGGCACTCCGTGAGCAGGGGACAAGGGCTGGGCTGGGTTGGGCTTTCCCGGCAAAGCTATTGACAGGAGGTGGGGGAGAATCTGTATTCACCAGTGATCTGTTCAAGGCCAGCAATATTTTTTAATGTGCTCCAGGGCTGTCTAGGCTCAAATCCTACAGATGATGGTTTAATGCTCAGGGGACCAGGCCTTTATTTTGCTTTTTCTCTCTCCTCTCCTTTACTCCCATGATGTCTCTGGAAATGTTAACAGACCTGTGAGCCAGCCAGACCCACCGCCCTCCTCCCTGCCATCAACACAGAGGAGCCTGGTGCTATTTTTCAGTTCTGTGCCATAGGAAAATAGGGATCAATAACCCACCCAGCTCCCAGCCCTGGATCCAGGAACATGGGAGGAAACAATCCCCATTATTTTAAGTTCCCTCCAGAGTGGAGATTCTCTCAATCTCTGGTGCAGAGTTTTGTCCCTGCCTCAGCTCACATCTGAGCTCACTGCAGGTCCTCTGCTGTGAGGACATGCTCTTTCAATCCAACAGTAGTGGGAATGGGCTGATTTTTCACACCTTTTAAAGCAAAAGTCACATACCTCATATTTTTTTCCTCATGTCAATTGAACTCAGACTTAATTGCTATTCTCAGCAAACAGGTTGCTGCCCTCTGCTCCTGCCACTGCCCTCATCTTCAGTGATGTGCTAAGGCTATAAATAATTAAAGGCAGCATCTCCTTTGTCACCCTTCTTTTGTGATTTGTATTCAGGGGCTGCTCAGGGTCTGTCTCAGCCCAAGAAGCTGCACAGGCCAAGGCTGAGCAACCGTCAGAGTGAGGGATGGTGTGAAGATTCTCCTGGGAGTGCAGGCGTGCATGGCAGACATCAGCAAACAGCCTTAACCATGTTCCTCTTGGAATAAAAGCCACAGGGCACAAGCTCAGTACATACAAAAGTTTTATTTTGTTCTCATGAGGAAGACTATGAGAACCATCCTTACCTGACATCAGGTATTTTACAGAATATATAAAAAAAGAAATACATATATATTAAAAAATACCTTGCAGTTACATGACATAGCCAAGAGTACAGTTCATAGTGTATCTGCAAGTTCAACCTTCCTTAGGCTTTCTGCTCCTCTACAAGTTCTGCAGATGGCTTTTTGGATGATAGCAAAATGTCAGTGTCTCATCTGCTGCTGGCTTCTTCTGTTCATGGAAAAACCAAAGGAGGAGGAGGAGGAGAAAGAGAGGCCTGAAGGAGGGTACGGGCATGCAGAGAGCACAGCAGGCAGTTTTTGCATGTTGCTTACAGCTATGCTGGAAAATGAAGGAGAAGGTCCTGCTGAAGGAAGGACAGCTCACCTGACCTTGTTCCTTGTTGGGACTTGTCTGCATGGACCATGGAAGGAAGCTGGGGAGATATGGATATTTCTGGTGTGTTAGGTGGGTTTGAGTCAGTCTAGAAGGACTTGGACACCGGCAATAGGCCACAAGAGCCATGAACAAACACTGAACACCACTGGTAACCTGTAAATCAGCTAAATCAGTGGCCTCAAAAGCAATAAGAAGGGACTAGATTCTTGCAAAAATGAATAAACTGTCATGCAGGCCTAACCAGGCCCCTGAGAAAGAGATGAAAGCCAAGAAAAAGTATTTCATATGAAATGATGCTGCTGAAAATAAGTATTGGTTAGATACAGCTGATGTGAAGCTGTCTTGTAATGGAAAATTTTCCTTGGGAGGTCTGCTGTGGCTGGAAACCACAGAGCTAATCTCAGGGTGGGACTGGAGAGGGCTTCAGGTGGTAGAAGATTGGAGAAATTTTTGTGGCTGGAGGTTGGGGTGATGCTGAGTTCAAGCCCTGCTCCGTGTCCTCGTGTTCTCTGTGGGTCACTCATCCCACATGGTGGGATACAGGTATCCTGTTTGGGCTGATGCTGTCTTGGCAGCCATGGCTGAAGTTTAGAGCTAAATGCGGATGCATCCTCACATCTTTGGGGTCAGGTGGATATCACCTGAGATGCTACCAGGAAGGGATGTTTATTTGCATATAAAAATAATGGCAAACTCCCAGGACTCTCTCATTACTCCTTGCACAGAAAAGGGCTTCACCAATGTGGAGGACCTGTGAAGTGCAGGCCTGCCCACATGGGTTACCTGCACTGTCCATAGTCTCTGAAGCTCTGTAGTTGCATCTTGTGATAGAGAGATCTGGCCAGAGAGTCCTGGGGGTGGGGATAATTCCCTGTACACAGCACAAAGCTTTGGTGTCAGGGAGACGCCGCCTCAATTGCTGTGCCTTTTTCCTGGCTTGGAGGGAAGCTCCCTGGAGTGTGGGTGAGGTTTGCAGATGGGCAGCACATGCAGAGGACACCAGCTGAGATCTTGTCCTTCACCCCCTCCTTCCAGCTCCCTAGCAAGCATTTCCTAAGAATGCAAGCGAAGGGATGCGGGACCAAGCGAAACAAATGACCTGGCAAGGGCTTGGCATGCGTAGAGTATCGTGGCTATTGCTTGCGAAAGACCCGAGTCTGGAGCACATTAAACAATAACAAGAAGAAAGGGAGCCGCGGTGGCAGCAGGCTGCTTAGTCACTCATCTCTCCAGCTCTGGGTCCAGAAATGTCCATCTCTCTGAGGAGCCCGTTTTCTGCTCCACCCAGTCCACGTAGTTTGAGACCTTGGTGTACACACCGTACACCTGCTTGCTGCCGCACTCCTCGGGGCCACCCCATGAGACCAGCCCTTGGGCCACCCACCTCCGCGTTCCTGGGTCCTGGATGACGAAGGCTCCCCCGCTGTCTCCCAAACAAGTGTCCTTCCCCCCCTCGTAGTAGCCGGCACAGAACATGTTCTCGGTCACGCTGTAGTTGCCTGAGCGCGACTCGTAGCTGGTCTTGCACTCAGCGTGCAGCACCACGGGCAGTTTGACGTACTGCAGGATGTCAGACAGGGTCCTCATGCCTGAGCTGATGATCTCATCCACCGTGATGTTGGGGTTGGAGATCCCCCAGCCAGCCACCAGCCCCAGTGTGTTGGGGTGAGGCCCCTCCAGCTCGTGCTCAAACTGGGGCAGGCAGACAGGCATGACATACTTCCCCATGGTCACCTTCTCCTTCAGCTTGACCAGCGCGATGTCGTGGTTGTAGTTCTGGATGTCAAACTCCTCATGGAGGATGATCCTCTCCACTGTCCTGTTGACAGCTTCCATCTTGTTCCTCACATCATGAAGGGCCAGATAGACGGTGACGTGCTCCTTGGAGACGGGGATGACGGTCTTGTCCCGCCGCTGGGACCGGAGCACGTGGGCAGCCGTCAGCACCCAGGACTCCGAGAGCAGGGCCCCGCTGCCGAACCATTTGTCATTGGGCACCCGGGACATGTCCTCCACCACAATCAGGGCCTGCCAGGGGAAGAAGCCGGGCTCCGCGTTCCGCCCACCGATGATGCGCTTGATGATGCCAGGCAGAGGACGAGCTGGCCGGCCGCACACTGGGGACAGAAGGGACAGGATAGTTACTTCCAGCTTATTTATCTAGGGAACAAATGAAAAGGGCCGTGTAGCTGGTTATCTTCGAACCAAACTCTTTTGTCCTTTTTGGTGTTGTTTTTCTTTCCATTTTCAATTTTTGGAGTGATTTGGCTAGACCCGCACCACTTCATAAGCAGAAAGGCCAAATGAGTAATCTTACAGCCTCACTGTGACCTGTGAGCTCACCCAGCCCTTCCCAGACCTTTCAGGCACTTGCCTGGCTCCTGCTCAGTGTGCCAAGAGACACAGAGGAATGATGGTGGGAGGACTGGAGCTTGACATCAACCCAGTCTCACCCCTCACTCTGAGACCTGTCACGAGGTCTGTGTTCTCACAGCCATGGCATTTGCCCTCCTGGAGCTGCTGTGGCTGGAGAAGGCTCAGCCATGGGATGTTGCCTAGCACCATGGGCTTTACTCCTGCGTCTCATCAGCCACAATTCTGGCAGCCAAACCAGAAGCTCTCTGCTCAGCTCTTCAACACACCCAGAATTAATGCATGAAGAGCCCTGATATGGTGCCTGCTTTGCTTCCAGGAGCTTTGTCTAGGCACAGTGTTAGGAAGATGAGGGAATCAGGATGCTGAAGGTGACTTTGAGAGGCTGGACAGGGTGGGGAGGGACAATCCTGTCCCTAGGGAATTTAAGCCTTAGGATATGGCTTTTGGTGGGGCTGATTCCTGCCTGTAGCAGCACTGTGGAGTGGGACTCAGGTGGCTTGGGAATGCTACTGTCACCAGGAGGTTGTGGGAGCCTATTTGGGCTTGTCCTACATCTGAAAGAGTCCCAAATCACAGCAACTCATGCTGGTCTCATCCCTCTCAGTCTGCAAAAAACCCCCAAATTCTCCATGGAAAGTGCCAGGACTCTGCCTCAATGCCACCTGTGCTGAGAGGGGAGGATGCAAAGCCTCACAAACAGAGGCTCTGATCCCTCAGGGTGGTGGGGTCAGGGCGAGAATCAGTCTTGGAACCAGGGCAGGAGCACTGGAAACTGCTACTGTGGATTTGTTGAGGCTGGGATCTGTCTCTAGAAAAAATGTAACTCACTCCCTCTAGAGAGGGAACATGGTGAATATGTCTCTGCATGTGCTCCACACTCCTGTCTTTCCCAGTGCTGAAAGGAATAAAAAACATGCTCAGGGAAAGAATTCCTGTGTCCCAGCCCAGCTGCTCTGCTGCACCGAAGCCGATGGCTGTCCCAGGGAGATGCTTTTAGAGGAAGTGCATCCAGCCAAATATTTATTCTATTAAATTACATATCAAAAATGCTGACCAGGCTGCAAATGCTCCCACTAATGGTAGAGGCAGGCATGGAGCAGAAGTTCCTGGAAGAGAGGTTCCTATTGATGGGGAGGTGCGTGAGACACAGGGAAAGATCTGAAGAGCAGCTGGCCAGCTGCTGCCTGCAGATGCCGATCTCAGGAGAGCGTCACCCTCTCTCTGGGATTTTCCATTTTCCTGAAGTCTCTCTGACTCCTGTCACTAATCACAGGGCCTGGAAATGGCCCATGAAAGCAGCTATGGCCCCAAAGCTGTCCCCGTATGCTCCCAGCTCAAATTAGTTCAGGCTGAAACATCAAGCAGAGATGCAGAGAGCAGCTGCCACAACAAGAGCAGCCACAGCACTGGTCTTGGAGTTTTGTGGGATGCAGGGAATCTTAGGAGTCCTTCCTCTAGCCTTAGAGTGTCTCAGCATGGCTGGAGAGCAGATACCCTCCATGGGGTTGGGCCAGTGTCTGAACCCCAGGGTGGTTGCAGCTGCAGCTGCTGCACGGCAGCCGGATCCCTGCACCTCTCTGGAGAGCCATCCCTGCACACCCCACTACAATCCACAAATCCACACCCAAGCTGCCTCCAGGCCCCTGACGTGCCAGCCAGCCTGGCCCCATGCTTGGTTATGGCCAGAAACTCCCGGAGACTTTTGTTTAATCCCAAGCAGGTGCTTGGCTTGGAAACTTGCTGGCCGCAAACATTTCTGCCACTGCTCAAAGACTTAGGACATTTCCTTCCTTGTAAAGCCGTTTGTTTTTTTCTGGAAGGCTTGAAGAGGTGATAATTGCTACTGGATGCTACACACTGCCAACAAGGAGCTGACAGCCAGGTAATGCTCTGCTCTTGGCTAAAATCATCTCCAGGCATGCTGGGGGCTGAGCATGGCCAGTGGGCTGCTGGTTTTCTTGAGTGCTGCAGTGGGATGCTTGGGGAGCCCTGACAGCTGGGATGGCTGTGACCCCAGTGCCACCACCACACCCTGACCACCTGGGCTTGCTGGGGTAGCAGGAAGCCTCTGTCCCCACCACCCTCCTGGCCATGCATTGTGGCACTTGGGTATGTATAGATGGCACTGTCACCAGGAGCAGGGCTCCTGCACCGCAGTATCCCCTCCCTGCTGTGCTGAAGCCACCCCAGCGCAGTACCTGGCCGGCAGGATGGCAGCTTGGTCCCCAGCTCCTCACTCCTCCACTGCCCCAGGGCATCGCATGTGTAGGTGGCTGCAAGAGAGCAAAGTGTTAGCTGGGCTGGGATCCTGGCATGAGGGATTGTCCTTTCCAGAGAGGAGACCTTGCCCAGCTGTCAGGGCCCTTTGAACTCATTTTCAGAACAGAAAGTGACCTCCCCTTTAATGCCCTCCATGCAGGGGTGTCTCCATCCTCAGTTTCATTGCCTTGAGCTGTCTGGAGGGCTGTGCTATAGCCTCAGCCTCTGCTGGCAGCTGCCTCCATATAAAAATGCTGCCAATGCCCATTCTGCTAATTCACATGTGATGCCAGGACCATATGCAGGGAGATAAAAGCAGGAAGACAAGAATGTGAGGAATTCTTTTGGCTTTGGTTGCTGAGGGAGGAGAAAGGAGAAGGGCTGGGCTGTGTATGCACCCTTTCTACTGTCCAGAACTGGGTCTGAAGGGTACAGAGAACTGTGGTGCTTGATAAACCACCTTGTGGTTTTTCTGTGGTTGTGGACCAAGGGGGATGGCAGGAAAAACTCAGTCTGATATGATCCCACTGCTATCTGTTCAGCTTTGTCTGTGCTGAACACTTGGGTGTTGGGATTAGAAGCCTTGCAGAACCCTTCCAGAGGCTGCTGGACCTGGTGCTTTCTCCAACAGCAGCTCTTTTCACAGAGACACAGAAAATTTTGTAGTCTGCAGAGAGCAGATGGCAAGGTAAGATGGCAGAATGCAAAACAAACACCCACACTGCTCTGCCTAGGCTGTGAAACACTCAGGCAAAGCAGCTGGCAGGGCCAACTCCATCCTACCTCATTGTGGAGCAGGATTTGTCCCGGCTGACAGTCACAAGGCAGACACAGGGTTTGGTGTGTGTAGCTACATCCACAGCCTGCTGTTTGCAGAACACCCTGGAGCTGCCATCCCAAGCTCCCCCACGTGCATCCCGCGTGCCCACCCTCACTGTGCCGTGGGGACGTGGCCTGGCCCCACTGCTCACCGGTGCTGTTGGGGGCCATGTGGTAGTAGGGGTGCTGGCAGTGGTACTGGATGGCTGCTTGGTAGGTGGTCAGGTTGTTCCTGGTGGAGAAGGTGACAAAGCCGTGCTCCAGCTCCGGCGGCGCTTTGCAGTCAGCAACTGAAAGCCAACACAGAAGGGGGTTGAACCCTGTGCTGTATCTTGGGGTGTTCCCAGCCAGCAGACAGGTAGTGCTGGGCTCTGGCATGGCATGGTGGTCTTGTGGGGCAGACCAAGGGCCTGTACGGTGCTGTGTCCATTTTCTCTATGGCGCTGCAGGAGGCTCTGTCCTGGCAGCCTGGCTCTGTGAAACCCCCCCATGGCCACCCTGCACAGACAAAGCACATGAATGGCACCGTGGAGCACCAGCAGCGTGTCCCACCCGCAGGCTCTGTGACCAGCACCACTCTCTGGTGGACACCTCAGGCCCAGGAGCCCCTCCATGAGGGATCAGGGTCTCTTGCTGCACCAGTGAGAGGGGAAGAAGCCTGTCCTGGCACGTGAGGTGTGTTGTGAGATGGTCCCAGAGTGTCTTTGCATTGAAGAAGTGTGCAGGGAGAGGCAGGCAGGGCTCACCAGCTGTGCTTCAGGGGTGCTCCTCTATGCACAAGGCTTTGCTGAGGGCACAGCCCTGTCCTTCGTGCTCTGGTCTTGCTCACCAAACAGTGCTGTGAGCATGTACAGATCAGGTGGAACAACCCGTGGTCCTGGCTGTCCCACGACAGCAGGAGATGAGGGACATTGAGAGTGTGGCTTGGCTGGTCTGCAGGCAGGGGTGGGGCCAGCACACGTGGGTGAGACCAAACCTGCTCCATCCCCCAGGATACCAGCAGGGTTGGCTCTGCTTTACCCGTTCCTGGTGTTGACTCAGGGTGTGATGGAAGGAGAAGAATTTTGGGGTGCCATTGCCCTTCCCCATGGCCTGTCCATGGTTCCCTTTCTCCCCATGATCCCTCAGAGTGCCCTTCCCAGCCTCTCCCCATGGCTTGTCCCCAGTATTAGGTTTGTGCCAGACACCCCAGGGAGGACCCCAGGATGTGGGAAGGTTCATCTGCCAAATCCAGGAGTCACCTCCTTGGAGCTGAGCCTCCCTGCCACGTGGGCAGTTCACATTCAGGTGATGCTGTGCAGCCTTCCCCTACCCCATACTGGGTGACCTGCCCCAGTGGAGGGCAGGAACCAGGGTCTGATCCTGCCAAAAAATGCAGTGCTGTGAAGCTGGGTTCTGCTATGTTTAGGATGAGGGGCTGAGCAGGGAAACAGTGACTTTGCAACAAGCAGATCCTGTGGATCAGGGACGATGTGAGGTCTGTTGGTTCCTGTGTGCTCCAGAATGTGAAGGGAATGAGGACAGCAGTCCTGACTGATCCAGGCTATCAAAGAGAGAATGACATAGACACAGTAGCTGGAACCAGAAATATGTACCACTGCTCAGGATTGACTAATTCCTTGGGTGAAAAAAGCCTGATTTATGGCAAAATACTGCAGCTCACCATTTACCAGGGTCCCCTCCACTCTCTGTAGAAACAGCAGGTGATGGGATTAGTGTGTAGGTGCAGGCAGGTTGGGTGGAGACTCTGGGTACCTCTTTCCTTGCAGGAAAGAGAGAATGAATGTCAGGGGACTATCCTGACCATCTCTACTCTGGGATTGTTTATGGCTGCAGGACAGCATTCACTGGCCCACACAGCCCATCTCATCCCTGTGTGTCCCTCAGACCTGGTCAGGCCTGATCCCTGGAGAATGGGCTCTTTCAGAGACGTGTGGCTGCACCAGCATCCCAGGTCCTGCTGAAAGGGTGAGGGGAGGGCACTCCTTCTGTGAGCCTTTCTAGAGTTTTCCCTCAGGAAAAGGGCCATTTAGCATCTCTGTCTTTGTAGGACCAGAGGTGGACTGACATCCCCAACACACGCCTCTTCCTCCTCCTCCTCTCCCAGCCTGTGGTCCACATCCCAGCACCCTCTTAGTGGAGCCTCCAATGCCCCAGGGAGCACAGGGTGTGTGCCCATGGTTCCTGGGGATGTGAATGGAGCCAGATACCAGGCTCTGACCTCCTTCAGCTGCAGTCAGCCTGAGGCCAGTCTGTCCTCACCTCTGCCAGGCCAGCTGTGGGGAGCAAAGGAGAAGCAGAGGAACATCCATCCCCCTGTCTGAGTGCCAGGGCTCGGTGCCTGCAGGAAAGGGCTGGGGATGCCAACCCATCCTCCAGGCCTCCTTGCCTGGAGGGTCTGAAAGGCACCAGGACTCTTGGAGAGAGGAGAGGAAGGAGTGTTTCTTATTTGTGATGCTGGGCCAGTGAGGAAGGACAGTGGGAGACTGAATCCGACCCACCAACCAACCAAGCGGGCGGCCGTGCCACAGTCCCGGCACGGCTGCCTTGGAGGGGGAGCCAGGGCGGCCCAGGAGTCCGAGGGGAGAGGGAGGGATGCAGAAATGCTGGGAGCTGGCAGCAGCCCACGGTGCCCGGGCAGCAGTGCTGGGGCCAGGTGGGCCCCCTTCCCCTGGGGCAGCGTGTCAGTGGGAAAGGGGGGCTCGACGCAAATTTCCTTCACCCCTCTCGAGACGGAGTTAAGAAAGCACCAGGCGTGGGGGTTAAGAGTGCCATGCCGGTTAGACAAGCCACAGAGATGGATTTGGCAGCCAGGCCAGTGGAAAGGGAACCTGCCCTGGGTACTGGACAGATCAGAGGGGCATGGAGACAGGCTGCCTGTCGGGGTGGCACGGCCGGCGCCAGCCTCACGCGGCCACTTGCTCCGAGCCGGCTCTTCCCTCTGTCTGGTTGTCGGTTCTATCTGCAGCTGCACCGAAAGCAGAGGGGAAGGAGGAGAGCAGAGAGAGAAAGCCCAATTAGTAGATGAGCAGAGAGAGACATGCAGGAAACCCAGCCCCCAAACCACCAGAAATCGTTAATGAGCTCCCAGTGAGCTGTGCCAGGGTGCTGTGGATGCCAGCGGAGCCACGGCCCTGCTGGGGACCCCCTCACTCTGCTCAGCCAGGGCAACCTGGGGGCGGTGGATGGGAGAAGCTGTCACAGCTTTCTGTTTAGCCTCTCCAGGCTATGGAGCTGGATTTTATCCACTTTGCTGAGTAGTTTTCTATTTTCTGCATTGTTTGTGCCCTGCCTCGCACAGACATCCCAGGGAGGTGGGAATCTGCAGTCTGGAGGCCTAAATTGTCCATTTAGGGGCTTCTTGGCTTTCCAAAGAGGTCTTAGAAATTTAGTGTAGTAAGTCATATTACACAAGAAGGGATTACTTCCAGCACAGCTGGAAGAATGCAGATAATAATTTAAATTTTATGAAAAATTTAATAATTTTTGGTGTTAAAATATTTACCTAGATTTTTTTCTAATTTTTAGACAATGCAAATTTTTCTCTGATCACTGCTCCAGCTGGATAAAATCAATAGGAATCTGTGGTAGTGAGAGTGTAGGAGTGGAGAGTTCCTCAGTAGTGCAGAGGCATCGCTGACCCCACAGCTTTTAAGGAGCCCTTTCAGTTTTTAATCTATTAAACCTCCCAGTTTCCATTTGGCTTGAGAAAACATGAATTAGAACTCCAGAAATGCTCTTTCTTCCAAGGTAAGGTGCACAATTATTAAAAGAGTCTGCCCAGATGAAAAGAACCTGATCCCAACACCCCTAGAAAGCATCCCCCCCTGCCTCTCCTGGAAGGACCTGGGACAATCTCTGACCATGTTTGCTGCTTTTCTCCTCTCTGGGTCAGCATTACAGCACTGAGCAGCAGTGAGAGCCTCCCTGAGCTCTGAGAGGTTTGGGGAAAAGGGAAAAGGTGTGATAAGGTTCATCTCCCACACCTGAGCTGAGAGAAGAGCTGGGCTAGATGAAAGAAGAGATGATTCAAATTATCATCTGTCCTTTCAAATGGCATTCTTTTCTTCTCTCATTTTCTCCCATTTTAAGGTTTGTAAATCTTTGGACATTTTTCTCTCGCCTCTCACTTACCTGAGCAGTGCTCAGCTTAGGTTAGTACCTGGGACCTCTCTAATGCCCTGCATTTTAATAGCCTCCATTTGGAAGGAAATTTGGAGCAGGAACTAGATTATCCCACATTGTCCCAGGTTTACCTGACAGAGCCAGTTCTCAAGAGCCAGGCTTGCTCTTTCTTTGACAAGGAGACAGCAAAGTGGCTCACAAATCAAGTTATATGAGTAACCTAAATAAAAGCACCAATCTCCTGCTTGTGGCGTTTGGCCTGAGCCCTGTTATGTTATCCAAGAACAAGCCAAAAGAGCTTTGCAGGGTTACGTAGCCTCTCTGGCTGGGTTTGTGTCTCTGAGTAAGGAACTCCACTCTGGCAGCGCAGCTCCCATTAGCATGAAATGATTTTAGCAGGAGAGGGACATTGGCAGGGTAGGGAAGGGTGTCCTTACTTTTGCAGATAGGGATCTTGTTACTCCATGTGCCATCCTTCAGACACTCAATTTGGAAGGAGTCACTTTCCACGTTATCCTGTGCAGAAGGTACCAACAAAAACCAAAAAACAAAAAACCTATCAATGTTCAAGAAAAGAAATAAATCTCTCAATAAAAAGGGAATTTCTTGGTGATTTAGTCAGGTTATAGCTAGTGTCCCCTGGAAGAGGACTCTTTTAGTTAAAAATTGCAATAAAATCATAATGAAAAACTTGAGGCATTTTCTTGCTGCCAGCAACTCAGTGGCACATTGAAAGCCAAAGAACTGGAGTCACTTATTCCTGTTGTAAATGATGAGATGGGTAAGGAGGCAGCTCTGCATGAAGGATGGGACTGGGAGGAGATCAGAGAAATACCCAAGTCCAGGTTGGAAGTCAAAGTGGGCTACTGGCTTGGGGGAAGACAGCCACCCATGAGTCAGCCATGCTCTGGGTTCTCAGCTGTTTCCTAGCAGAGCCTGCCAAAGTCTTGCCCTCCTTGACTCACTAAGGCTGTCCCCAAGTCCCTGAGGACCTCCCAGTCAGTGGAGGCTGGCCTCTGCAGGGCTGCTGAGACAGTGTCCACTGAGGTGGAGGGCAGGCAGAGCCCTGGCAGCTGCCTCAGAGTTTTTGCTGATTTTTTCCTCTGGCAGGGGTGCCAGGCCTGACATTCAACAGCCATGAGGTTTTGCTGGCTCTGGGGGGATCTGAGAGGGAGGCTCAGGGAAGTGCTATCTCCTCTTTCCCTCTGCATCTTTAGAAAGGAAAAGTGTTGGCTCTCAGAGGAGGTGTTTTCCTTGCCCCTGGGAAGGGGATGAGGATGATGTTTGATTGTGTTCACTCTCCCAGAGATGCAATGGCTCTGAGAGGAAGTATCCTCTTCTTCCTACCCATATTCCCAGCTCCATGTTGTCAATCCATACCTTCAGCACTTTGTATCCAGTGTTGCAACTGATGACAACCTGGTCTTTGAAGGTGTACTTGGCTTGAGAAGGCTCAATTTTCCCATTGATTGGTGGCTGCACCAGTGGGCATGGGTTACCTTCAAATGGAAAGCAAATGAGGCTAAACAGAGGAATAAATGGAGCAAATATAAAGTCCTAGCTCTTCTACCCGGCCCATGTAGCAGAATTTGAGCATCTCTGCCCTGCTTTTACTCTTAGTCTACACTGGCACAGCTCAGCCAGGCTCTTTTAGAAGGCATGGAGGTTCCATGACTTTGCTTCAGTCTGTAATTCTCTGTCTTTGAGAATTACAAAATCTGGGAGCTAATAACAGTAGCTTGTGCAATTATCCCACCCAAAACTGCTCTGCTCTGCAATATGGTCTTGTTTCAGAGCCCAGTTGTTGTAGGAAAAAAAAATAATCCTTTGGAGGAAGGGCTCAGTGTTATTTTATGCCTCTCCTATTGTGATTTTTGGAACAGATCCTTTCTGGAGACAGGATCATGGACTACCAAATTCGTGGTGTCTACCTGCAGACTTTATAAAGCCCTCCCCATTCCCAAGCCCAGCAAACAAAGGAAAGCAGCAGGAGTTACCAATTGCTGTGTATGACAACTTCCAGCCCCTGTTCTCTCCGGAGTTGTCACTGTGGAAGCGGATCTGCACACTGTTGGTTTGGGTTTCAATGCGTCCCGGGGACTTTTCTCCACAAAAAGGTCCAAACTCCTTTTGGCCTGCTTTGATCTGCCGAGACAAAGATGAGTGAGTGATTTGAGGGGGATCTTTAATCCCTGAGGCCAATGCATGGGGCTGGAGTGGGGCTCAAGCACCATGTGTTGAAGGGATGTGAACAGAAAGAGGGTTACTGTTGGCTAGAAGGGTCACAGGAAGATGTGGGGTCAGCAGAGCACAAGGCTCCTGCTGATTCTGTCATTCCTGTTTAGACTGGGGACACAAAAGGTGATTACAAGAGGAGTGTGCAGAGCCCAGCTCACCTTGATGTGGTCATATGGACAGGTCACCTCGGGGTGGTCTTCCACATCAAAGCTGTCCTCAAAATTCAGGGTGATGAAGAAACCCTCCTCCAGCTCAATCCGGTACAGGCAGTCCGAGCTCTTGGGGTAGGGGCTGGGGAAGTCGGCGCTGGTGATCACCCCGCTCCTCTGGGTGTAGAGGTTGTCACTGCACTCCACTGAAACACAGTTATGGCTCCATCAGGGCCCTGACAGTCACGCCCCAGCCCTGACCATACTCAGGAATCCTCCCAGTGGAGTGGGGTCTGTTGGGTGGATCCGTGGATTCCAAATATGGGTACATGGACCCCAAATATATGTCCATACAAGGAAAATCTCAAAGCCAACTTCCAAATATGCCATGGCACAGAAGCCCTGGGCTGAGAGCTAGTCCCAGCTAATCTACATGATGCAGATTCAGAGCAGGGAATAAAGCTTTTCATTTTTCTGACTTGAGGAGATCTATAGAGCTTAGCTGAGGAGTACAGCCTCTGGGAGAAGGAGTCCCAGACTACTGGTTTGTACGGGAAGAAGCACCTCATCCCTCCTGGCAGCACAGAAAGGGCTGTTTTGCCTGTGATTGGAAGGTGTAATGCCTACTCAGGGGCCCTCTGTGTGCCCACCCCTGTGTCTGGGCTGTGCCTGTGGTACCTTTGCAGGTCCTGTTGTCGGAGTGGAGGATGTAGCCAAACCTGCAGGAGCAGTAGTACCCGCCAATGTAGTTGTGGCAGTAGTGGTCACAAGCCAGCTCCTCATCACTCTTCTCCTGGCACTCGTCCACATCTAGAATGGAGTTAACAAGGAAGGGAGGTCACCCTGAAGCTCTCCACACGTCACTCCTTGTGGGGACATTTGTCACAACACTGAGAAATCTGTTACCCCATGTGGCGGGTCGCATGTGCCCCCAGTGAGTCCCACACAGCCCAAGGGCTGCACACGAGTTCTTCTCTTCCCAGGGAACCCAAGGCTGACCTGAGATGTGGTCCCTGCAAATCTGGTTCCCTATCCTACAAGCTGGCCCTGCAGGCTCAAATGCTGCTTACCCACAGCGGTGTAATGGGCATCAAAGCCAGTGAAGCGTTCCTCGTTGGAGAAGTCAGACCTGAAGGTGAGCCCCATGTAGGGCCCTGGGGACAGGATCGCTTGCTGTCCTGGAGCCTGCTCTGTGTCCGTTGTCTCCCTGCCACAGAAGGTTGCCAGCTCCTGGTCCTCAGTTTCAATCTGTTAGCAGAAAGAAGGGGTGAGGCTGGAGAGCCTGCTGTGCGTTCCCTGGGGAGGTCAGGCTGGGATTGGAATCATCCTCTCTATCCAGGAGCTCACACCTCTGCCTGTGCTTGCCCAGGCTGTCTCCTGCCAGGAATCACCAGTCAGTGTCTGCCTGTTCTGCCTGGAGGGGCCTGTGAGGCAGATGCCAAGAGCAGGTGGCATCCAGGGTGTAGGGAGGAGCTGGGGGGTGTAAGGGGAGGATGCAGGGTGGGAGCACATTTGGGAAGTGGGATGAGATCATGGGGTGGCAGTGCAGAAGAAGGGATGTAAAAATCAGCCCTGGGCTGTGTTATTCCCACTCAGAGCTGGTGGTACCTGAGATGCTTCCCCTCACCTCTTCCCATGGATGAAACACTGATCCATCTGTGTGAAGGGCCTAGAGGAGTTCCTGCCTATTGGTTTTGCATCAGCTCAAAGCAGCAGCTGTAATTTCTGTCCCTTGGGCTGCCTTGGACAAGCTTGGTCCTGTCCCTCCCACCTTTGGGCTCTCTGTCTGGCTCCAGAGCTGTGGTTCCAGGCACTGCTGGGACTCTGACCATGCACCCAGAGGGCTGAGGAAGAGGAGTGATGAGCCAGGGTGCTCTATTGTCATATCAGCACATTCAGCAGTCTCTAAGTGCATCACTTTAAAACACAGCCTTATCTGGCCTTAAAACACTGTAATCCCTGCAGAAAACACTTCCATTTTCCCTGGAAACCCTCTCCTTTCCTTTTTCCTTGCCATTTTCTCCAGCATTGATCCATCTCCTTCTCCTACACATCCCATCCCCAACCCCTGTCTCAACCACGACCTCTCCCAGGCAGTTCCCAGCACCCTGCCTGCTTTCCCCAGGGGATTTGAATATGAATAAACTTCGGCAGAGGAATGTGATGAACACCATCAGGCAGCCTCCACTGCTCGAGCCAAGCCACCGCTATTGAGGCTGTGATGAAGTCCTCAGCCCCCCAGCACACGCCTGGGGAAAGCAGTCATCTGCTCAAGGGCCCGTGGGGTCCTGGAGGTGTTGGAATGCTGTCCCTGGCTTGCTTGGCCTCAGCAAGAAAAGACCCTTCTCTGACTCCATCCCTGTCACCCAGAGACCCTCAGGATGTGCCTGCTGGGGAGGGTCTGGGGCTGAAAGGGAAATTTCCCAGAGCTGAACAAACAGGCGGAAACTCGTTCACACCAGGGAAAGCCAACATGGAAATGGCAACTCAGCATGCCTTGACATTGCCTCCAGATATTTTCCATCCTCTCATACAAGCTGGAGCTGGCCAGAAAAGAGAGACACTTTCCGATGATAAATTTTGGGAATTTCGAGAAAAAACACGTACCCTGCTTTGGGGACAAAAACCCAATTGAATTTTTTTTTTTTGGTAACAGCATTCTGGGGCAAAAAAAAAAAAGAAAACAAGTAATTTGGGCTCCATCTGGTTTCAATCCCTTTGAAATATACTGTGGTGCTTTAGAATTGCTTTTAAATCTGAAAGATTGTTTTGAAATGAAATAGTGTTTCAGACTGAAAAACAGGAGTGCCATCACCAGAAGTGAAGGAAAAAGGCATTTCAGCCCCGATGTGCAGACGAGGCTGTGCCAGCACGTGGGACACAGCCTCTCCCACAGAAAATGCCTTTTCTTAAGGAAGTCTGTGGGAAGGAGGCATTTCCAGCCAGCTGCTCTGTGTGGGGCTGGTGGCTGTCACCTCTGCCAGGACTCAAGAGCCACCGTGGGGGCTCCCACTCCTTTCCTTGCCTTCAGCCCCAGAGTGCAGGACCTGCAGCGCAGCACTCATGAAGTGCTGGAAAACCTTCCCAGTACCCTGTGCCTTGGCTTGAGGATGCTCCAGCCATGGGGCCAGCCCCAACACTGCCCCCAGCATCCCTGGATAAAGCCCTGGAGTGCAGGATGGGCCCCGGGAGAGCTGTGCTCTCCTCACTGGAGGTATCCACAGCCCCTTATCTGAGACGGGTCCCATGCCCCGAGCCACAGGGAGCAGAGGCAGCTCTTCAGCAGTAAACTAAACAGAGAGGTCATCATCCCTGGTTAATATTTGCTGCTTCTGCTGGGGACTGTATACTTTTTTGTAGATCATTTACATCCAGCTAGCAGGCTGGTAATTAAATCCTGGTTGTTTGTTTGGAGTTTCTCCCTCTCGGGTCACGATGTCGACGTTTTCACTAGAGAAGATGTGTCCCTGAGGGAAATATCAATTGCCACAGAGAAATTCCCTATAAAAATACGCTGAAAGAATCTTCCTTTGAAAAATAAAATATAGTGACACCCTTGTGCCTTAAATCTACCCTTGCCAATGCCTCCTGCTGTCTTCCCTGTTTCTTCTTGCATCCTCAGTCCCTCATTAAGACTACTGCCCTTCTGGATGGAGGCAGATTGGTGTCCCTCTCTGGTTGTGGCTCTGTCCCTCTGCATTTTGGCTGGTGCTGTGGCTAATGGGTGTCCCAAGATGTGGGGCCCCTCTCTGCCCCACACTGATTCCCTCCTTGGGTGAAGGAGCTGGGATGCCCTGGCTGGCAGGAAAAAAAAGGCTGTCCTAGGGCAGGGGCTGTTGGGGATGCCTGGGAGCTCTGATGCTCTGGAGGTGCCTCCTGCAGCCAGGGGGTTAATGAAATGCCAGAAGCACCGAGGGGAATTTGGCCCAGCAGTTTGGTGTCTGCTGCTGGAGAGGAGCAGGCAGTCGGCAATACGGAAACACAGCCGCCACCAGCCCCCCCCTCCAGCCCTCCAGGAATGCACTAATTGGACTGATGAAGGCCAAACATACCACTTGTAATATATATAAATGGCTCATTAGGCAGAGAAATCGCAGTGCTGGGCTGAAGACACTGGGAACATGACATGGGGAGGAGATGCTCAGAGCCAGGGCAGGGCATGAAGCGGCCCCCGCTGAGCGGCCCCGCAGAGTGTGGCAAGAAGGCAACACCCAGAGCAACGGGGCTTTTTTCCAGAATGCTGCTGCTACTGACTGCTGGGAATGAAGGAGGGACAGCCCCTGCAAAAGCCTCCATCTAAGTCTCCTGGAGATCTTCTCCCCAAGATACATCAAGGGTCCTTTCATATGCAAACATGAAATTGCCCCGAATTTCCAAGGGAACATAGGTGGCAGCCCCTATGGGTGACAAAGGAGGACAGCTGGTTTCCTGTGCTGTGGATTTGGCTTGGTTCCAGAGATTGTCCCCTCCTGCATGGCAGCTGCACCCATGTGCCCTATTTCTGGGCAAGGTTTGTTCCCTAGAGGGGCTGGGGGTGAAAAGAGACCCAGGCAAGATGCTGGGGTCCTGCGAGAGCTGATCATTTGCTTCCATGCTGGGTCTTCCCCCTGCACTGTCCTCAGTGGCACAGGGGAATGGCCTCTGCAGAGGACAGGAAAGACAAGCAGCAAAGCTCTGGGCTCTCCCTACTCCCAGCTGGCTCCTGGGGCTCAAAGTCCTCCTTTTAGGACCCCACACACCCAGGGAATGAGTGGCTCTGGCTGGGGCTGGCTGACAAGACCAAAAGAGGATGCTCTCCTCCTGAACCCCCAGTCCATGCCAAACTTGATTTGTGCTTTTTCTCCCTTGTTTGAATAGAGGAAGGTGTACATGGGTCCTGTGCACCCTTCTTGCAGCCCCAGGCTGGGCATGCACTGCCCTGAAAGAAAACCCAAGCCTGTTCCCTGGTCCTGCATGTGCCCCACCAGTGCCCCATCAATCATTGACGGGTGTCCCCCCATCTTCATCCCAATCAAGGAGTTGGCTGCCAAGCTCTTGGGAGCTGATGTCATTCCATGGCTTGACTGAGCAATGTGCAAAACCTCACAGACAGGTCCCCAGGCTCAGATCTCTGTAATAAGCTTGGGGATTTACTCACGATGGTCCCTTGGAAGCCAGGATCTCGTTTCCCATTTCCCTGTCACTGTGCTCCTCACTGACACTGATCATTTAACCTGATCTTCTAGTCAGGGCTGTGGCTTTTTTGGGTGCCCTGGGCCAGTGCTACAGGCTTGCAAACCACAGTGAAACCCTCTGCAAATGAGGAACCCCCACACTGGTTCCCTGTGGATGGTGATGAGCTGGGCAGAGCCTGGGCACAGCAAAGGGAAGGAGCAGGAAGAGGGCAGCCCAGGGAGGGTGGCTGCTCCATCCCTGTCCACATGCACCTGGCACGTGGCTGACAGCAGCCACCCAAAACCTGAGGAGAGGCTGTATCCAGTGCTGAGGCCCACAGTTTGGCTCTCCAGCATGTGGCTGGAGTTTTCTACCTGCATGGGGACTTCTCCAGGTGGGTATTTTGGGGATGGCTGTTCCTCCCATTCCTCCTGGCTCACTTCCTTGCTGAAATGCAACTCCCCTTTTCTGCCATCCCCATTTGCACAACCGAGCCTCCCATGCTGTGAGCATTTCTTTAGGAGCCACGTTCTTTTTATATATATATACACACAGGCACGCGTGAATGTGCATATATATAAATAAACAGCTATTGTTTTAATTAGCCATTGTTTCAGAGCTCTGGAAACTGTTCCCTTCTGCAGACCACCCCGAAGGCAGAGGTCTTTGTGGGTTTACAGCTCAGATCACCCTGAGCTTGCCACTTGGGATGAGCTTCTACACTGCTGAAGAGCTTGGGTATGTGGGCAGGCAGGGAGTGAGGGAAGCAAAGGCCAGGGCACAGGGGCATTTTGCCTGTCCTGAATTGAGTTCCCTCCTGCTCAGCCCCTTTTTAACCTGCTTCTTATGTCAGTCAAGATGATGAAGACCCTGGACAAACAAGAAGGTGTTTCTTCACACACACAGAGGCACATAATCATATATTTACCCTGTCTGACTCTCTGGCATGTGGTGCTGCAGAGATTAAAGTTACCCATGAGCTCAGAAGGCAACGGTATAAGTTCAGAGATGAGGAATCCATTTGGCACCATGGAACACAGAACTCTGCCTGTGTTTCTGAGCTTCCTCACTGTCACCAGCAGAATATTACAGAGAAGAACCTGTATGTGCTAGGTCTATAGTTATATTCTACAGCCATGCACTGTGGCTTCTGTCAAAGAGGGGGCTGATTGATGCTGTTTTTACAGCTTGCATTGGTGGAGACAGAGCTGGACACACAAACTCAAGGAGAAAAACAGCCACGGAATCATTCACTTCTCTCCTTAATGTTTTCTAAGCCAGTGGTTTAGTAGCATCAACACTGCAGCCTTACCCAGCAGAGTAACCTCTGGATCTCCTGTAATCCATCCATTTTCATCACTTTCCAAATGTAATTCTGTGGTGGAGGCTCCAAAAGCTGAGTTACAGCCCCGAGCAAATTTATACAGCTGAGATCTAAATCCCTGTGAAAAATACCTCCTTCTTATGGAAATCCAGCGGCAGGGAGAGCTGTGGTGCCAAGTTGGCACCATGGCCAAATAACAGGGAGCCTTAATGAAAAAGTTAAAAAGACCAGGGGGTGAAGGGCAGGAGGAGGGATAAAGCTTGGAATGGGGAAAGTTTCCAAGAAATCTGTTCCTTGAGCTTACTGGGCTTTTAAAGCAATATATCTCTATATATGTCCCTGGGCCCTTGTGTTTGGAGAAGATCCAGGAGAAGCAGAAAAAGCTAATCAAACCTCAATGAGAGCTGTTAGTAGCAGAGTGAGTGCCAGCACAAAGGGGAAATTAAAGCAAGGAGCAACAGATCCTAGAGGAAAAAACACACAAATGTTTGCTTTGTTTTCTTAGGGCAAGAATAAAACAATAATCTCAATTATCTGGCAACTGCACCAGGGCCAGGTTCTGTGGTTCCAGACCTGGGAGCAAGCTCCACCTGCCTCTGTGTGAAGGAGCAGGGTGGAGCTTGTCCTGGGTGATGGTGTAAGGTATGTTCAGGCAGGCAACCTAGAAAGCACCTGCTTGCTACTGCTGATCAGCCTGAAGCACCACACTTTTTCATTTTCAAAGATGTGCAGAGCCACCCTTGTCCTGGATGTGAAGGAGAGCTCTGCTTGGAGAAACCCGTGGTGTAAAGGCAAGGTTGCTCTGGGGCACTACAGTGTGTGGCCACCAGAGTTTTGGGTAGGTTACCAAAACTCAGCAGAGAAGCAGACTGAAATGTTTGGAGGTTTTGGCCATGACAGTTCCCGGGAAACCTCCACAGCAGCTTCAAGCTCAGGTCTGACCTTTCCCTTTTGCTTCCTGTGGGGCTGCACAGAGTGTCCCAAGAGCCTGCAAGGCATGGCCAAGGATCCAGGCTGGCTGCAAGAGGCACCCACAGCCATGGCCTGACAAAGTGTGCCCAGCTCAGAGGTTCTCCTTGCTGGCATCAGAGTGGCACAAACTGGTGTTTAGCCACAGTTTTATTATCAGCCCATAGGTGTGAAAATCCCATTTGGTGTAGTAAGAATGAGGTGCACAAATACTTTCAGAAATTTGTTCGCCTCTGGGTAAGCTCTGACTCTGGTATCTCACTCACTGTTGGTCCAGTGGATGCTGCCAGCTTACCTGTGTTCTCCCTGTGGTCCACTGGACTGACAACTCCTGAGCCAAATAAAATGGAGAAAACCGTCTTGTTCCCAGCTTTTCCAGCACCACCCTTCCTCAGCTGGCCAAGCAGCTCTGCTGTCTATCCCACCATCTGCCCTGAGATGTCACAGCTCACCTTCACATAGTCGTATTCACAGAGGTAGGATGACTCCAAGTCAAAATGCATGAAGTACAGCTTGATTTTAAATCCATCAGGCACAGAGATGTTCCACGTCATTTCCGAGTCACTGGGATAGGAGTCAGGGAAGTTGGGAGATTGGATCTCCCCAAACATGTCTGTCAGCTCCACGGCATCTGCCACGCAGAGCAGCAAGGCACAGAAGGGCCAGGCCAGGGGGTACCTGGAACACACATGTGAGGAGGTGAGATGAAACTCTGGCAGTGACAATACCTGTGCAAGGCTCATCTGTTTTCCCAAGGGGATTGTGCAAGAGGAGATGCAGCACCATGGTACCATGAGCAACCCCTGGGAGGTGGAGGTGGGATCTGCATGTGGCTCCCATGAGGGGAAAGCCCCTTTGAAAGATGGGTGCCACAGGTGCCACAAGTGATGCAAAGGCACCTCCACAGCTCCCAGCCAGCCTCAAGTGCCATCAGGAGCTTGGTGTTTCCCATGCTCCTGGCAGCAGCAGCCATTGGCAATGCATCCGTTAACTAATGGAGCTCTGGTGGGCAAATCTTAATTTAATGGAAGAATAAACAAAAGCATGCTTAATAAAATAATGATGCTTTTCTAAATTGATTTACTGAAAGCATCATGGCAATAACTGCTAAGTATCATTATTATTATTATTATCACTGTTACTGCTGAGCCTTATCCTGCCAAATTGGGATCATTAGCCCTCAGTAAACAGTGCACATCTTTGCAGCTGGGCAAAGATGGAACCAGGCCTCAGCTTTGCAACCCTGCATGTTACTCCTCCTCTCCTCTCCTCCCTCCTCTTTTCTCTTCAGCATGCAGAGGCTGAGATTCATGAAGATGTTTTGTCATCAAACCCCTCTTTTAAAAAATCTCAGTCTGAAGAGTTTGTCCCAACTTGTTATCTTATCCCAGAGGAGGGCAGAGAAAACAGGTAGATCTGTGGTGGTCCAGCTGACTTCACACCAGCCTCGAGCTTCATTTGACATGAAAGGGAGCATGAACTCTGCACAAGGAGAGAACACCACCCATGCTGGAGGTGTGACTACAAAAGCCTGTGCTATTGCATAGGATCCAAAAAGAGGAGCAGACCTCGGGCTCTTTACACATAGTGGAGCATACAAAGGAAAAGAAACATGCAGGAAATAAGAGCCCTTAGAGATTAAAACTAAAATAGGTGCTAAGGCCTGGCAAAGGCTTGTAGGTGTGTACAACACACATTGGAACTACTCACATGTACACCTGGTTTCAAAATCAGGGCTTGATTTAGGTATGCTGATGAGGAAATTGAAGCTGCATCAGTGGATTATTTTTAACCTGTCTGTGTTCTTTCAAAACCAGGGCAGTAAATTTCTGGGGTTCTTTTGTGTAGTGCCATCACTTTTCTCAGATCTTCGTTACAAAGAAAAGTAAATGGGAGCTGAGAAATTCGGATTGATTTTTCTTTCAAGCAGAGTGAGGTTGAACATGCCCTTTTCTGACAGATGTTCTGAAACCACAAAAATGTGTGAAGAGGAAAAAACTGCTACTCCTCTGGTCAGAATACATGCACGGGGCTGGATGCTGAGCTGGTGTAAATGGGCATCACCTCCTCCATTTCAACAAGCTCTTTCCTTGTGCGGCTCTGCTTTCTCCGAAGCAGGGGAGGCAAAACAGCATCAAACTTCTTCCTCGCGACAGGAAAGTCTTAACCTCACGTGAAAGTGCCAAAGGACCGCGGGGTGCACCGAAACCTGAAGCCCGCGCGGCAGGTCCCACCTCGCTCGGCCCTGGCACAGCGCTGCCCGTGCCGGGATGTGCCTTTGGCTTTGCCGGGCTGCGGCACGAAGCCGGGGCGTGAGCAGCGCCTGGTTCGCGCAGGGATAGGGGAAGTGGAGCCGCGCTCATCCCCGAGAAGCCTTCCCCAGCAGGACAGCCCTAAGCCCTCCCGGCCGTGCCCGAGGCCGGGCTGAGCCCGTGAGGGGAACTCACCTCATCGTGCTGCCGGGAGAGCTCCCGCCGGCTCCGGCGGAGGATCGATGGTTCCCTCGCCGGGGACGCCTTCGCCTCTTTCCCAGCGCTCCGCTGTCCGCCTTATCTCTGTCCGGAGATTTGCGTGCGCCTATGTGTATGTGTGTGTGTGTGTGTGTGTGTGTGTGCGGCTGGGGCTGTCTGGCATTTTCCATGCAGGTCACGCCTTCCCGTGCCTGCAGCCGTTCCCCACATCCAGGCAGGCAGGCAGGCAGACCTGCCCGCATCCGAGCCCTCCTCCCCGCCCGCCTCTCCCTCCTCTCCGCGGCGGGGCTGCCCTGCGCTCCAGCATTCAGCGGAGTTTTTGTCTTCCCTAATCTCCAGAGTTTTGTGTATGTGTGTGTGCCCATGCACATTGTGTTTTCTCTCCCTCTTTTTTTTTCTCCCCGCTCACAGCCTGCTTTGCCAGATGGCTAAAATTTGCCTCTCAATAGAGTCTGAGGCTCCAGCAAAAACAGAAGGCAAGAATGTGTGAAAAAAAAAAAAAAAATCCTGTGCGGGGATAAATAGCTTTAGTGGTGGTGCTGCCGCTGGGATCGGCGCTCGGGAATTGCTTTCAGCATCTCTGCTTAGTGCCGAGCACCGTTTGGGATGAGGATCTGGCTTCCAAGAAACTTTGGAGCTGTGACAGTATGAATAAAATGAAGCCCTAATTTGCATCCTCCTGTAGAACGGAGGAATTGCCAGATTCAGTATTTTGTCCCAGAGCAAAAGAGCAGCTTTAGAAGTGGACTCTGCTCAGGAGTGAAAACTTTAAACACTGAAGTTTCAGTGTTTTGAGCCTGATTCCCTCCTGGTTCAGGAAACAGGTAAAAACATGAACACTCCCCGCTGAGCCGCGGGAGATTGATCTCTCCTCCCTGTGCCAGGCACAAACCAACCCAAACTCCCCTGTCTGCATAGCTAAGTGGGAAGAAGATCTATCTTGGCTGCAAATAAGGGAATAGCACGTAGGACGTCAAAGGATGCAAGTGTCTCCCTCATTCAGAAGTATCCTTGGACACACGAGGAGCAAAACTTTAATAGCTGTTTACCAACTTCAGCTTGAGCTGGTTAATGTAAACTCCGCAGATATCCACTGGCAGGCAGGGACGCACATGCAGCATGTTGAAAGGCACACAAAAACAAGAGCCGGGAAGAGGCAGGGAAACAGGGATGTGTTGGCACCACTCCTGGAGCAGCAGCTCCCAGCCCTGCCGGGCTCCAGAGCTCGCTGATGTCAGGCTGTGTTAAAGGGGCGATGGTACCTCCAGCTCTGCACAGGCTTTGTCCCTCCGGCAATCCTAGAGGAGCTGGAAGGGAAGGGGATAGAGTGAAAAAAGTAAAATTTTCTTTTCCATTTCTTTGTATTTTAGGGGGTTGTGGTTCCTTGGTTTCCCGTGCAGAAGCTGCTTCTCTCGTTCCTGTGAGTCTCTCATTCTGCACTGAGAAAGAAATGGTACCTAAGAGACACAGTGAAATAAAATAGAAAAATATGGGTGGAAAAGCACTAGAAAAAAAGAAGAAAGGCCTTGAGTAAAGGGAAGATCTCAGTCTGCCATAATTTCTAGCTCTATTTGGGAAGTTTTAACAGCTTATCACTAAACAGACACGAGCTCTCACTCATGCTAACACACCCAGGCAAGCTGATCAAACTAATTAATATGTAAGCAATGTGTCAAATGCAAGGATTTATTTTTGCAGACAAGTGTGGTCCTGTCTGAGCCCTGAATACACTGTGATCTATTTTTTCCCCTGCCTCTTCTGCAGGGTGGTTCCTTTATGCATTAATTTTTCCATCACGGCAGTCTTCTATAGCTTTTCGGAATGGCTTCTCTAATTCAGGGGCAATATTAATTCTGAAGTGAGATTTTCTTTGCCTGCCAATACTCCTTTCAAGACAGATCACCTCGGGTCAAAGTCAGTGTTTACACTTCAAGGCTGGACTGGGAAGTGTAAAGTGGTAACAGAAGCTCTGCAGGTTTTTGGACCATGTTGGTGGATGCAGCATGGGTTTGGAGCATCCATGCTGACCGTGTAGGCTCTGGAAGGCAGGAGAGGATGCCCAAGAGGCAGCACACTGCAGATCCCATCAGCAGCCCTCTGAACTGATTTCCCTGCTAGGCTGCTGAATCCTAGGGGTTTTCCTTGATCCAGTGCTCATCCCCATGCCCCAACCCACTTGGTGTGCAGAATCACATCCACCTAAAAGCTTGCGCTGACCAGCTCAGGACTCGGTTTTTTTAGCCAAATCTTACCTGAGATACTGTGGGCTCCTAAAGAAAGTTGAGGGGCAGTGGCTGCATGGCCACAACTTCAATTCTGCTGTACCCAAGTGCTTAAAATTACCTGCAGCCTCCTGCATCCCCTCTGCCTCCTGCTCCAAACTCCAGCCCCAATGGCAACATTGCTGAATCCTCTAGGAAGGGACTCTGATCTCCAAATGAGTCCTGTTGGAGCCTAATGAGCTGGCCTGGCTAATTGCACTGCCCCCCCTGGCTTACAGCCCTGATTACTCTCTGTAGCAACATAAACCCTGTGCTGCAGTGTCTGCTGATGGGGAGGCAGATGAGGACCTGGAAAGGGAAGGTGATGCAGAAGCTGTTCTGGCTACAATGCCTTCTCCAGTGTTATTCCCATCTGATAGAGAGGAGGACTCATCATAGCCAGGTCCGGCCATTGACATGGCTGTGTGAAGTGTCCATGAAAAGTAAAGGCAAAAAAGGTCACCAAAAGAGGATCTGGTGCTCCAGGCAAGGTTCTCATGTGCCCTGTTACCTGCTCTTTATCTGAAACATCCAGCTGGCTCACAGCTGCCGGTGATGCCAGGGCTGTGGAGACATGTCCCACCTTACTGGGGCACTTGTAAAAATACTACCTGAGGTCTCACCATGCAGTGACTGGAGTGGGCATGCTGAGTTTTTAGGAAGGAGTGTTTTCTTCCCCAGGTACTGGTGGAGCAGTGGAGTTAGACTGTGACAGGTCAGCAAACAGACTCGGACCTGCTTTCTCACTGATGTCTCCCATACTTGAAAGATCATTTATGGAATTACTTCTGCATGTCCATGATGCTCATCAAGGACTGAGCTCAGCAGTGTTGTCCAAAGCAGTTTTTTAATGCTGGGGACAAATTTACCTCCTTGCAATAATACCCCAACACTGAGTGGAGTTAGACAGGGCTAAAACAGGTGTGAAGGATAAGTATGGACTCAAAGGAATACGACTGTGGGATGAATCTATGACTGGTATAAATGGTCATAACCTGAAAACCAATCTCTTGGAAATGTTTTTGACCCTGCTGCTCTCTGGGTCAGGCCAGCACAGCCCTCATCACAGCCTGTCTCTGTGTTGGGCACACTGCAACGTGTGCACTGCTCCTTGTCATGATGTATGTGACAGGGACAAAAGTGCTGGCAGATCTTGCTCCTGTCTGAGCCATGGCATCTCCTCTGCTCTCCTCCACCTGGGATTCTGGAGAAGACCTCATTCTCCAGGAAATGTGAGCTCTGCTCTTTGCATCTTTCCTCAGCCCTGCAGGAGAAGCAGGCCCTGCTCCTGGCATTTCTCCCCCATCTCTGATGGGTTCCTGGAGCCCCCTCGTGGCTCCTGCCACTGACAAGATCCCACCGAAACCACCTTTGGGGAGCTGCTGGGGGTCTGCTGCAGCTCCTGTGCAGCTCCAGTGCTGGGCAGGCAGCTAGAGTCACCTTGGGGATGTCACAGTGGGGACAGGGCACAGGGGTGACAACAGAGACACTCAGGAGAGTGAAGAGGGCAGACAGCCCCATACCAAAGCCATTTCCCTGCTTTGTGAGCCTGGGAGGAGATGAGTCCTTCAGTGGCTTTGCAGCGCCTGCCCTTGGATGTGACAGCCCCAGGGGAGGTGGCCAGAGCCCAGATCCGGCGTGGGGGAAAGGGAGGGGGTATGGGCAAGGGGGACGTGAGACAATGGGGGAAAGCAAGGAGGTGGAGATCGGGGGAGGAGGCGACACAGAGGTGGGGAAAGGGGCTGTGGGGTGATGGCAGGGGGAGTCTGTGAGAAGAGGGGAGAGCGGCTGGGAAGCGGCGAGCAGGGCAGGGCAGGGCTCGCTGCCAGGGGCTGGGGACACCAGCCTGTCCCACGGGCCCCAGTGCCACTAGATGGCACTTGAGCCTCTGACACGGGGGGCCCGGGATGCGCCGGGGCTCCCAAAATGCTCCCGGCAGCAGTTCCCGTGGGGCATTCTGTCCTGGGGACTGGATAAGGAGAAAACCTAGGGGCTTTTGGGACAGGGACTTCCCTCCTGTCCCCGGGCTGTGCTGGCCCTCCTCTGGCGCTTGCCATGCAGAGAGGCTCATGCCACAGTCTCCTGCAGAGCTGACCTGCTGAGGTACCACACAGCTTCCACTGGAAGGCACCTCAAAAAATCTAGAGCACTCTCAGCACAGCCCAGTGGTTATTCTATAAATCGATGCTTTGCTCAGTTGTGAGAGAAAATCAGATCCATAATGCTGTGGATGGAAATATTGAGCACTTTTTCTCATTTTCTGTCCCATCCTCTGCCTCTACATGCACACTGTGAGGTCATGGGAAGCACCTCAGCATGGTGAGTCACACCATGTTCGGGACTGGCACAGGATAATCAGGATTGTTTCAACAACCAGACATTCCCCTCTCTGCTGAAACTGAGGGATGCCTGGGTGACCCCAAAAGGGTGCACAAAGGAAAGAAAATGCATGTAACAATTGAAATAAAACCAGAGAAATCTGGATGTTGTGTCATATATTGGCCAAGTCAAACATATCTCCTCTTCTCTAGATCCCAGCCACTGCATTACTGGCTCCTGACAGCTGCCAGGTCTGTGACTTTGTGCTGCTGTGTAACTGTGTGTGCTGGGCCTGACTTTGATGGATGTTTTGTCATTGCTCCCCTTTGCATTCCACTGGAAGGGAAGCCCATGAGTGTTTTTGAGAGTGTGAGACCTGAGGTGCTGAGGCATCACACACCTGACAGGATACAGGCTTGGCTCAGCCTACACCACTGTTGAAGGACAGACACAAGACTTGTGAAGGGCTCAGACACTTAGTACCCACAGAGGGAAGCAGCAGAGCATCTCTTGCACACCTTTGAGAGAAAAAGACCTCTGAAATTTATTTTGAGCAATCCAGGGAAAACCTGGGGTAGGGACAGGCTTTGAAACCTGGTCCTGCCTCATTACCTGATGCCCCACACTCTCCCCAGTCCAGGGGAGTGCTTGGCATGAGAAGGGCTCAGTTTTCCATCCCCAGGTGCCCAGACTCAGCATCCTTTGTTTGTTCAAGCACTTTTCTTGGTGACAAGTGAATCACTGGGGAGCTCTGCAGCCTGTAAGGGTCACACCACAACCAATCCCTCTGTGCAAACCAGTGTCCTCTTAAGAGGCAGATCACAGTTGTAATGCTTTCAGACAAGCCCAAATTGCTGTGATTTCCCCCTGACAGAGCAACTGTGAAATTGCAGTGGGACAGAGCGTGTGACAGATTATGTGGGTGGCAGGGGATGATAGCAAATCCATGGCCCTGGAGGGGGCTGAGCTGTGCTCCCGAGCACAGATAATGTGAGCTGGCTGAGCTCAGTCAACAGTTTGTTTGCAGGACCTTGTTTTGCTGGAAAAAAAAATAGACCCAGAAAAATCTCAGAGCATTATTTCCTTCTCTTTTTTTCATTCCAAAAGTTTGGCCCTGCTGAAGCTGGTGGGTGTTGGACCATGATGTGAGTCACTGCTGGTCCTGATAGCATCAGCCCCTGCTCACATGTCCAGGGTTCATTGCAATTCACTGTAGCTCGTAGCTCTCAGCATTCAGGTCTGCAGCCCTGCTCCTGGTGTGTCACTCTCCACACTAAATGCAGCCTCTTTCCCCTCTTGGGAAACCTGAGAATAAATGCCCTGGGAACCCAAAGCTTCCTGCTACAGCATGTGCATTTTTTCTCAGGACCAATAGACCTCCTGAAGCTCCCCAAAGGGGGAAACCCTCTGCCCTGGGTGGCTGTAGTTACTTCTAGGCATGGTGGTGAGGATGTGATGGATGTGGAAGCCTGCAGGTCTTTGTTAGCTGCAGCAATGAACAATCCCATCCCTGAGAGTGTTGTGTTGGGTCCACCTGCTCCATGGGGTCCAGGTTACAGTGGCACCAAGTAGAATGGTGACTGGGGAGCAATTTGTCATGAGTGGTGGCTCCTGAGGCTGCCATTTGGTCCTTGGTGGAGCAGGGGTAGGCAATTGCATCCTCTGAAGCTATTTACTGTGTGTCACTAGTGCTGGGGACACTGCCCATGTGTGCCATGAAATACATGCAAATTTATGCTTGAGGCCCCTGTCTGTGCCTGTGGTAGGAAGAATTTTTAAGGCTGGTGATGTCCTCATGATGCTGGCTATCTCAAGAACACGGCCTGGAATGAAAATTACCCCAAAAAGGTTTGGTGTACAGAGAAATGTCATGGTGACATCTGCTGCTTCTGGACTTGGTGAGGCCAAAACTGTTGGGAAAGCCCTGGTGCTGGGGCTGCTTCAGTGATGAGGCAGCTCGTATAGACATCTGTGCCAAGTGACTCATTTCCTCCTGGCCACAAGGGGAAACTGCTGCTGCCAGCATGGAAACCCACATGTTTGTAGGGCCTTTCAGTCACTCCAGGGATCATCCCTCTTGCTTTCCATTTCTGGGGTGGGACATGGAAGCTGGGCTGCTGAAGAGTTGCTAAGGCTGGAAGGCAAGGCAGGAGCATGGGGGGGTTGCAAGAAGGAGAAGGTGTCTCAGACACATCCTTTGACACTGGTGCACACCGTGTTACTGCTAAGGAGACCCCCGGGCCCCCACAGCCACAGCTGGTGTGTGCCTTGCACCTTTCACCCAGTGCAACATCCATGGCAGAGGCCTGATGTCCCCTGCCTCAGTTTCTCATTGGACACAATGACAATACAAATGTTGAGGCCATCGAGCCACTAACTGGCGAATGTGCTTCCCAAGCTGCTGCCCCTCACCTCCCAGCCCACCGAGCACCCCTACCCAAGGAAGGTTTGGATATTTAACCCTTCCACTGGCCATCCCTTGGAGCAGCAGGAGGAAGACTGGAAACTTGTGGCTATGTGCAGACAGCAGAGTAGAAGAGGACTCGGGAACTGAGGGATGCAGGAGAGGACCTGAGCTGTTTGCCTGCCTCTGTGCACTGCTCCGAACGGGCTCGGGAGCTGTCCTTCTTCAGGAGGGCTTTGTGAGCCTTGCTGTGGAGGATTATCGACAGGCAGCAGCTCTGCTCTCATTACAACCCGTAAATCACCCACCGCGGGTCGTTAGGGGGTGTGCAGAATGGCAGGAAATGCATAATCTGTTCTGTAGGCTGGAGGTGAAAACAGTTTATAGATCACATAGCCGGAGACAGGAGCATGGGGGGGTGGGGGGGGGGCTGATTTCAACAACTCACCTGGATATATGAGACCCAGCAATGGGCCATTAGCTCTCTTCAACATCTGCTGTGGCTTGTGCTTTTTGGGACAACCACATTTACAATGTTTTTCAAATCACATCTTAGTTTTTACTCATTCTCCAACCAACCCCTCCAGGACATAAAAATTCAGCTGATGATGAGCCATGGGTTTGGGAAAAGCAGGTTGTTAGTCCTGAGGGCAGCAGTGGGCAGAGAGGGATGGTGCCCTGAGCTGAATTTGTGGAGAGCAATTTCTGCATTATTCATTCATGAATGTGCTCGTTGGGAGTGTCTCTGAGCATAAAAAATGATAGTGAACATTTGTAGCATCACAAATTGACTGCACACAGGTGATTTCACTTGCTGTCAGGACGCGGCCACTTCTGGGGCAGAGTACAGGTACCTGAGCACGTCACCAGTGCAGGGGAGAGACTGGGCACACTGGGCAAGGGAGAAGTCTGAAGCCAGTGTCTGCCTGATCCACTGCCAGGCAGCGACACAGACACTCTGTGCCCTTGATTACAGACAGAAGAAATTTAAACATCAGTTTTACACCCCAGGGAAAGCTCCACAGCCTTGGGCCATGGCTCCAGACTGTGCTCCCATCTCAGAGCAGGGTGCTGAGCATGGCTGGAAGCTGGGGGTTAATGGTGCTTGCTGGTCTGACACAGCTGCACTGGTTTTGCCTTCAGACCAGTTAGAAACTGCAGAAACAGCTACAGAGAAGCTGAGAGTCATTTTGTTATCCTGGACTTTGTGAAGACTTTCCCCATGATTCCCTTGCTCTGCCTTCCTCCTCTGCTGTTTCCATCAGGCTTGGGGCACACAGGAGTGTGAGAAGCTGCTCAGAAAGCTGAGGGATGCAGTTTGGGTGAGGTGTGGTGTGCCTGGTCCTTAGGAAACTTGCTGATTTGGGTGCGGGCACCTGTGGCCTCCTGCAGGACGTGGATGTAGGCTTGGCTTGCCCAGGAGGACTTGCACATCAGCTCCATCCAATTTCTCCTTAATGGTATCTTTTAGTGGGGGCTGAGCTGGGACTCACAAACCTTCTTTCAGCTCTCAGTCTGGGCTCCCTGGGGAAAGCCAGTCTGTGATGAGTGGGGGCCAGAGGGCACAATGTGCAGGGGATAAGCTGTGTCGATAGCTAGCGTAGGTGGATGAAGAGTCTGTGTGCTACCATGCTATAAACAGTAACAAAGACACCAAACCCACACAGACAGGTCGCTGATGAGACACCAGCAGCCTTAACAAGAGACGGAGGAACCATCCAGCTGCCTCCAGCAGGTGCTGGTGGTGAGATATGCTTCATGTCTCATCAGTGCTGGGGAAGTGCTGACAAGAGAAACAAAAGGTGTGAGCAGGGATGGAGAAGGAGAAGCTGGATGGAAAATGTGTCTTTAGATCCATTTCTAAGTGAGAAAAATCTTGAACATCTTAGAAGACTGCAAGGGGAGGGGGTGGGCCACTCAGCAGGGTTTGGATCACCCCACAGCAGCACTGCAGCACGATGGGCTCTTGGTGTAGTCAATGAGAGCACCAGTCTGGGCTGTGCATCCGTGGAGTGACTCCAGCAAACACTTGTGCACCCGTGCTGTGAGCAAAGCTGAGCTGGAGCCCAGATCCTGGGCCACTTACTGCTGGAACTGCCAGCCTGGGAATGTCCTGTACCTTCCTCTGATGCAACTGACTTTGGGAACTGGGTGATGAAGGAGGGTACAGCATGGGGTGGCTGTCACTCCCTGCCTGTCCCATCTGCTTTGTGCCAAGGTCAGAAATGTTTTGTGGTTTTGGTTTTTTTTTTTTTTAATTTGGTTGGCTTTTGGAGTCTTTTTTTCACCCCCTAGCTGTGTAATTTCATCTATAAAATGCTGAAGTGTCAGCTGGGATCAAGTCCTGCCTTTCATTTTCTGTTTCTGCTTAAATTAATATTGATGTAGTGTTTATCTTTATTTAATATTCATGATGATAAAAGACTTGGAGTCATTCCCTTTTAATTACATCCCTCTCACAGAAACAGTCTAGTGCAATTAGAGGCCTTCCAGTGCATGAAAGAAAAACAAACAAAGTTTTTGCCCCCACTTCTGGAAGTGCCACGTGGGGCTCCCAGGGGCAGCCCCCTTCCCTCTGCTCTGGTGGCCTCTGAGCAGGAGTTCTGTGTAGGGCTCCTCTGGGCTGTGCTGTTAGGGAATCCACAACACTTGGTGACCACCTGCAGCCCTCTAATGTGGGGCAGTGTGTGGGAGAGATAGGAAAGAGGCAAATGTGCAGCTCCACTGGATGGGGGTAGGTGGCTTTGAATGCAAGGAAAAGCAGCTGGGGTTTCCTGAGGGGGGGTTGTGATGTGGGAGCTCCATTTCTGTCCTTGCAGCAGCCCCCCTAGGGGGGTGACTGGAGCCCTTATGCTTAGATGGGGGGGAATTGGAGCCCCTGTGCTCTCTACCCTCCCTTCTGCCTGGGGATGTGTCCTTGTGCAGCTCAGAGTCTGTCCCTTCCCTCCCAGCTATAACCACTTAAATAAAATCTGGGAAAATGACCATGGAGTGATGCCTTGATGGCAAGGCAATGAGCAGCTCTCCTCTTTAGCACTCAGGCAGCATTCCTCCTCTCTCCCATTACCTTATCCACGAGCAAATTGTTATATTGAGCTGTGCAAATTGCCCAGAAGCTTCTGCTGGGAGCCTGAACCTTTTCTGACACATAAAGCCAATCTGTCTGAGCGTGCCTAATGTTCAGACACGGTCTGGTGATCAGCATCTGTTTTGGCAGCTGGGGCAGTGGTGGCTTCTGCTCTTGGTGTGGTTGGTGACAGGAGGCAGCAAGCCTGAGGACTTCCTGTGGACTGTGACAACTCTTCCTGCTGTCTCAGAGCTGGGTTTTCACAAGTCTTTGAAAATTTGAGCCCTGAAGCATTGGATGTCAGCATCCTACATGGAAACATCCCATGTTCCACTCTGTTTGGGGACCCCTGTGCCAAAGAACTTTCTGTTCTTGGGCTGCCTTTTGGTGAGTAATCAGATGTTGCTGGTCACATCCTGCTCACAACCAGCTGATTGCTACCTGCAGCTTTCTCATGTTCAGTGGCTGTTTCCAGCAGCAGTGTCCTTTGGCTGAGACAGCACCTTAATGAGGAGCTCCTTTAAAGTCTCTGCTCTGTTCAGGCAGGGCTGAGTGCAACAGGCCGATCATTTTCACCCTGAAAAATGTACATAATTCCATTTTACATAGGGGATAATCACTGCAGAACTGACTCTTATTTCCATCCTTTTCCTGCTGTAATTACTATCCCCCTGCTGGATGTCTGTGCATGATGAGTGAAAATTTAAACTGCCCTGGGTGATGGGACATAGACCTTGCTGAAAAATTTAAATGTCTTGTATCCAGAGAAGGCTGGCCCATAAATAAAGGATGAAGTCTCCACTGCAGGAGGGAAAGAACTAGTGCAGCTCCCTATTTAACACCTTCCTGCCCACCTCCATCCTTGCTTGGTGCTGTGGTTCTTCTCCTTGCTGAAATCTAGGAACTTGTAGGAGCCCCAGAGTGTCAGAGGCTGAAGCCACAGAGCTAGGAGGCCTGGTTGAGTCACTGTGTGGGTTTTAAGGAAGCCTTGGATTTAGGAGTAAATTGAAACAACCATCCTGAGTTTAAGTGGGCATGTTGATCCATTTAGCCTAAGAGCTAAAGCTGCTGGTACCTGTGGAGCACAGAGGCTTAGCTAGAGCAGAAGTAATAGGCCAGTTTTCTTCACTGAAAAATGAGGAATACAAGTAATTAATCTCCTTGTGACATGGAGGGGGTGCTGGGGGAGAGTGATTATAACATGCCCTGAGCACTAGCATGAATAACTCACTATCCCTTCAAAGGTCAGAGATTTTTTAGTTTCACCGTAGAGAGCTGTTTCTATTCCCACATCTCTTCAGAGGTACTTTACACTCATAATTTGCAGATCAGCCCAGACAGTCACAGATGAAATGACAGCTTGGTGAAAAATCTCTCCCAGTAGTAAGTTGCTATTTCTGTGCATTACTGACTGTGCTGCTTGAGTTCACTGTAAAGAACAGGAGTTGAGACCTAAGGCATCATCAGGTCTGACTCCCTTCTGTCACAGGCACAACATCACACAGACTTCAGGGATCCCTCCCCTATCTTCTGCTGCTGGCAAGGGCTCGGCCAACACACAGATACAAGGGTCAGTCTCCCCCAGCATGTCTGTCCTCAGTCCACACTGCTTTAAGCAGTTGCACGGAGGAGGAAATCGTGTGGGATGGACCAATGTTTCAGGAAGAGGCAGTGACTCTTCCTACCTCGAAGGTGGTAAATTTGCTCTGAATGTGAAATCTCTCATTTCCAGTTTAATGTCCCAGGAAAGAGCTGAGGGGCTTGGCCTCCTGTCTCTCACCCCAGCACCAGGCACCTTTAGGCAACTGAAAGTCTCAAAGATGTTAAATTCCTCTTCAGTTCAATGAAATGTGGAAGAGAAAGACCCAAATTGGTGTCTCCAAGGGGTGAACTCAACAGCCTCAGACGTGAGAATCCACTTGGGAAATTCCTTAAAAAGCCACCTCCATGTATCTGCTGTCTGTGGAAGACTGGGTGTGATGAGTGGGATGCAGGCACAGACAAGTTAAAAGCTGTGCTTTGATGGCTCTGTGGCACCTTCTGCCATCCGCCCTCAGGGGTGGGGAGAGGGAGTAAGGCAGGATGGAATATTTGCTGCCATTAACATGGGTAATTACTTTGTAGTTTCCTTTTCAGAGCTGGTGCAGTGAGCTGTGCAGAGCAGATGGAAATTGCATTGGCACAATTTGGGGGTGATGTAGAAATTGCTAAACTGCCAGGACATCCTTCACTGGGGTCCCGTGGAGGTGGGTGACTCCACCGTAGTGGGTGTGCTAAAAAAAAAAAACATCTTATGGGGTGGTATGGGGTCACAGGGATGGGGGAGCTCATTCCTGGAGCTTGCGTCTTAGGGAGGTTTGTGTGGGTTCCTCCAATTAAACCATTACACTTAATTACTTGGAGCTCCCTGTGGAGGCCAACAGGTAACAAACTTGAGAGTAGGTCTTTATTAACTGTGGTTTAGGATATTGGGTGGGGAAGTGCAGGTTGCTGTGGAATTTGCTGTCTGAATCCTGGAGAAACTCTGCTCCCGTCTCCTGAATGTCCCTGTCCCCAAGGCAGGCAGTGTCATACAGTCCCTGTTAGCATTGTACTCTCTGCAAGGTGTTTCCATCAGGTGGCTCTTCCCCTTCCCAGGACTGAAGGGCCTCTGGATTTTGCAGGATGACCTCAAGGGCCACAGATCTTTTTTGTTTGCAGGCCTTCTTTAGAGGGAAACTCCCAGAAATGGAATGTTGCCCCGGAGTGCAACCAGGAATGATCATGTTGGTGGCTTGGGGGCTCTGTAACAATCTGGTAGAGGTGACCAGAGATGCCTGTCTGTTCCATCTTCCTGCATTCCAGCTATTTTTCGTGCTGGAAACTTTGGATGGAGATTTTCTAAAGGCCACAGCAGTCTATCCAGCTCTATTCCAGCTGTGTTCTGCCTGCAGCAAGTAGTTTGTGATAGTTCTTTTTTCTTGTTTTGTACTGCTTGTTCACACCTCTCTGGTGTGGCCCATCCTCCCCCAAGCACAGTGAGGAAGCCCTTTCATCTTGCAGCTTCACTGTGGAGAAAGAAGGAACTCTGAGTTTGTATTAATTTTGAAGAAATAGATATTTTGATTGTCAAGTCAATCCCAGGTTATTTTGGGCAAATGCGGTTTGACAGACCATTATTTTGAAGGGACATGGATCATTTAACTAAGCCTAATTGCCTCTGTGTGACAATTAGTCACTCGGGCTGAGGAGGAATTGGTGTCACCATCATTTTGCATCTGGGAGCCAGTGACTAAATCTAATGAAAGTGTTTGAATCAGAACTTCTGTGTATATACATTCATTTTTATTCAAAATTGGCCACATCTCATGGGTCTGGGCAAGACTGTGTGAGTGTGTGGTTGTGCTGCAAGGGTGCAAAGAAGTGCTGAGGATTTGGGAAAATGAGGAGGAGAATGAGGTTTTCAAGTGTCTTCTTGGTTGGAGATATGGGGGGCTGCTCCTGTAGGTATGGGGAGCAGTGCTCAGTGCCAGTTTTGGCTCTGAGATACAATTAACCTCTTGGCAAGGGTGATAGGCTCATGTTTGCAGTACAAACCTAGTGGAGAGAGGAAAACAGCCAAAGGTCTGGAGAAGGGAAGGGTTCCACAATCCTTGGACTGCTCCATCACCTGGTAGAGTCACTTTGAAAAGCAAGTCAAGAAGCTTGAGACCAAGGGTGCAAGGCTGTTCCTCAGGATGAGGTGAAAGACTCTTTCCTCTTTAATTTCCAGGAGGTAAATGATGCTCTGTGGTTGTGTCCTGGCTGTGGTCAGGGTTACACAGAAAGGAGTAAGGGCTTGCAAGTTCCACTGCCACCCCATAGCACGCCATGTGATGCTGAGGTGGTTTATTTGCTGTTTACACTTTCAATGTGTCAGGTAAATCTTGCCAGACTTTGAGGCTCTCAGTCGTCTTTGGTGTTGAATTCAGTGGTGGGAATGTTTTGTGAAGGAAAGGTGGGAGGGCAGTGCTCCTTTGCTTCAGGTGCCACAGGCACTGGAATGCCACTGCAGAATTGGAGGGTGGTAAGTGGCTTCTGGGATCTTGCTCTCCTGTCCCACAAAGCCCAAAGTTTCCAAAGTCTTTCAGTTTTTCAGAGAACTGCAGACTGTCAGCTGAACATTGCAAGCCAGCAAAGGAGTCAGGAAATGAACTCCTCCATGAAACAAAAATCAAACTGACTCATTTGTTTTCAAGGTTCTTTACCCCAGCAAAAATGAAAGCCATAATCACACAGGGGAAATAGGAAGATAAATTGGGTGTTATTTCAAGTATCGCTTGCTCACATAATTTTATTGTGATGTTTGCAAGAATGGGCATTTGTTCCAAAGCTTTGGAATCTGGATTCAGACAAATTCTTGTTACTCTAAGCTTTTAGCAAAAAAAGAAAAAAAAAAAAAAAAAAAAAAAGAAAAAAATGTTTTATGTCTCATAGTCATAGAAGACAGCTTGAAAATTGTGGCCTGAGATTGACTTAGAAGCTCAGCAACCAGAAAATGAGTAAAGGAGAACTCAGAGGACACTTTGTCAGATTCAGGCCAGGAGGCCTTGCCTTTGCACACCTCTCCACAATGCAGTGCAGATAATGAATGTGTCTCAATGTCTGGGGACACCGAGGTGCTGGATGTGTGAGCAGCCTGTGACCGAGCCAGCCTCCCAGGAAGCTCATTTGTCTGCAGCATCTCTGCAGCTTGAACCTGCTGGGAACAGGGGAGCAGGGCACCTGGGCTATTTGTCTCACTGAATGCAGGAAGGACTTGGTGCTGACGTCAGGGAAGATGTTGTGGGAGCTGCCAGACCCTTTGACCACCGGATTTCTGATTTTATTGTGCCCCAATGCTGTCGTCAGATGAATGCAACTCCTGCTCCTCCTCTGAACAGCTTTGACAGCTGCTCTGATGGAAACAAAACTGAATTGGCCCCTCTCCTGTTTTGATCAAGACAAATGTTTCTGTGCTTTCAAACAGCCAAACACACATTCTCAGAAGGACAATAAATTTTAGGGACATATCAGGTAATGTGTGTGTGAGATGGAAAGCAGTGCAACATTGGGGGAGATTTGGATCTAACACAATCTTTCCATGCTCTTGAGAAATCAAATACCCTGACTCACTATGGCCTTAAGGGAAGGGAGTGAAGGGGAGACAGAATCAGTGTGGTACAGTTGAAGTAAGATTGTGCCAGGCTCCCTCACATCTCTATCCCACTCCCAACAGATGGATGCCCATCACAAGAGGACCCTGGTGTTACACACACCATTTCACAGCTGTCTGAGCCAAGTGAAACCTAGATGGCTGCTAATGTGCCTTGCAGAGCTGTGTCCCCTCTTCATTACTGATGTTTAAATCCCGTTCAGAGGCACAGCCATTAATTTTGCCATTGCCTTCGTGTTGAGGAGCCAGCACAGACAATGTTGAGTGTTCCTGGAGCCAAAAGTCTGGCTGAAAACACCTCCCACTCCACTCAGCTGCTGTCCTCACCCACACTGCCCAGGAGGAGCTGGACTCAGGTCCATTGGTGCAGGTGCTGCTGAGAAGGTCTGCTTCAATGAAGAAGAGACAAGTGTCCTGGTGAATGCAGGGGATGAAAGATTTTATCTTGTCCCTGTTCTGCTTTCATCTCCTCCCCCACAACTTGTTCAGTGCTGTTTGGGCATTGTCCTGCTTTAACTGGCCTATGATGCATTTTCTGAGGTGGGTGGCTGCCACCTGTCACTCCAAAGTGTCACACCTTTGAGAGCAGAGATTATTTCAGAACAGAATAGTTATGAAGTAGCAATAAGAAGGAGCTGGGGTTTTAAGAAATAATCCCAGTGGTCTTTGAGGAAAATTCTAGCTATTCTTTTGCCCCCCAAAAAGGGAGAAACAGTCAAAAGAAAAAAGGTAATATTCAGCAAGAAGAAGCAAAAACTTGTCTGATATGTCAATGCTCCCTGACTGGTTCTGGCCAAGTAATTCAAATCTCATGGATGTAGCCCAGCTTGTCTGGACTCTAAGGCTGTCACAGGAGATGCTCTCAGCCCTGTGACAATCCAGTCCCAACCAGTGTTTCTCTTTCAGTATTTCAAAACTGAGTTTGGCTGACTTCTTTTCCTAACTAGGAGACACTGAGCAGGATCAGGGTCTCCTCTGCAGAGACCCACTAGTGAGCCTCTCGTCATTAGGAAATGACAATATGCATAAACATGTGTAGGCTAGGAGCTGTTCGTCCCTTAACTTAAATATTGAGTCTCTGGGAGCTACAAAGCCTGGCTCTGCTGCAGTTAAGAGCTTTCCATGTGATGTCCAGAGCAGCAGCAAAGTCTCTGATGATCTGCATGACTGCCTGTGCTGCTTAGCTAGAATATTGCATCTCCTAGTGAAATGGTCAAAGCTAAAGATGGGGAGGACAACCTTCTTGCACTCATGAAAGTGATTTACCTGCCAATATTTCCAGTCCTCAAGGGTTTTCCTTGTTTCTACTTTTGATGTACCCTTGCCATGCCCCTGAATCTTATCCCACAGACTGAGCTCTCCTCTCAATGGAAATGTAGTGGGGCAGGTTGTTGGCAGATGTGGGTTTCTTAGCAGCTGCAATGGGGACAGGTACATGCATCTTAAGCATCAAGCTCTCGGCTTGGTTTCCCTCCCCACCCCTTTTTCATTTTAGGCTTGTACTGTTGACATAAACTGTGTTTAAATTGCTTGCAGAGTTGACAGCCAGTAGTCAGGCAGCCTGTTACACTGATGCTGTGCTCTGGTACCAGTCACTCCACGAAACGTGGGGCAGGAAAATGTTTTGTCCAACTCATGGCAAGAAACCATCTCCCACTGGTGTGTAAATAACTCCCCTTCTGCCTTATCTGCAGATTTATGTTCATCTTTCTGGGTGTCTGTCCTTTGATATGTCCCACAAACACCCTGATTCCATTTGCCTTCCTGATCCCTGCCCCAGTGCTCAGATATCAAATGGAGAGCTCTGACTCCCCAGTAAGACTGGGATGAGGCAGGGAGTGGGGTTATGCTGAGGTGAAGCCAAAAGGCTGTGGGAGGCAGCCAGGAGGATTTTTGTCCTGCTTGGTTGTTCTACTCGTTTTTATGTCCTGTGGGAGAGGAAGCTGAAGGCCTGGGATGAAGCTGTGGGATGGCTTTAGACCATGAATCTTTGATATGGTAGACAAAGTTTTGTTGGCAGAGGGAGTTCAAGACAGCAAAGGAGGCATGTGTGATCCTGGCCATGATGCAATGTTGGGACTAGGACAGGTCAGAAGATTTCCTGGGGAAAGATTTCCCCATGCAGTGCAGGTCCCTGGGCATCCCCTAGAGCCAGAGCATCCTGCAGTAGAAAAGGCCAGGCTTCTCCAGATGGAACATTCATGAATTCAGATGGATTTGCTGTCACAGCCAGCTCCAGCACTTGGACAGCTGCAGATCCAACAGCTACCCACAATCAGCTGCATGGCCAAGTCTGTGCTGGGGATGGAGCTGCTGCCAGGCATGCTGCAGGTGCTGTGGACATGGGTAGCAGGTCCCTGAGGTCTGGGATGTGTCTCTTGGTGCCTCTGGGCAGAGCAGGGGGTCAGAGGTGTTTGGAGGAGCAGGAAGTGGCACCTGAGAGGTGGCTGTGGCAGCAGGGAGGCAGGGATGTAAAGAGGGAGGGGGAGTACAAGGACACAGATTTCTGGGCTATGGGGCTGTCCAGCAGCACAGCTGTGGCTTATTCAGGTGGATGCTGTGGGGAGCAAACATCCCTCCGTGCGGGTTTGGGGACCAGATTTCCTGGCTTGCAGCCACTAGAGGCTGCCCTGCTCCAGCTCCTGAGCTTCCACTCCTTGGGATAACTGCAGCTTTGCTGCCTGTGCTGGAGGAATCGGGAGAAGACCTGAAGTTTTTTTTTTCTCCTTTCCTCTTCTGGCAGATGTTGCAGCAAACCTGTGACCTCAGGGCTGTACCTTGTGTCCCTGCTCACAGGCAGAGGAGCTGAGGTACCAGAAGCTGTGTGATGGACATTATCACAGAGCCCAGGGCCTGTCTGGGGCTGCTGCCACGAAAGGGGGCAGGAGCACACCCTGTGTGTGTCTGTGTGTCTGTCTGTGTGTATAATAACAGCACAATCCACAGACCTGCTGGGAGAGCCTGGGGGGACCCGATTCTGGGACCAGCTGGGCAAACCTGATGGCTGGGACTGGAAGCACCAGAGCTTCTCTGGGAGATCTGTAGTGTCTCCAGCTGCAGATGCACCCTCAGTCCTGCACTCATACACCTCTGCAGGCCCAGCACCCCTTTGCTAAGTCCCTGTGCTGGGGGAAGCTCACTGCTTCTTAACTTCATTGTTGACACACCCACTGCAATGTCCTATTCAACAAAAATCCTGCCTGTATGGTCCAGGCATTTCTGCTCTGCATGGTGGCAGATGCAGAGATGTAGCTGCAGAAAGGTAAGACCTGAGCTGTGCTGAGTGGGTTGGAAATATCCCTGAGACAATCCTGCTGCCCTGAGACAAAGCCATGGTGATGGAGATGTGAATTTCAGGCAGGATGCATGAGGTGATCCCATGGGGATGCTGAACAGATTATCCTGATGGTCCCTCATAGCCTTCAGATGGCCCAAAAGCTTCTGGGCTGACATCACCAAGTGCTCAGCACCAAACCGTCCTCTCTGTCCCTTTCATTTGAGGGGGACTGTGTGGGTCCCACCCCAGTTTGCAAGGTGCCACACATAACACTGGGCTGGCTCACGGGCCAGGTCTAGTGTCACTGGATCTGGCACAATTCCTCCATGTCCCAGCCATCCCAGAAACAGCTGTGTGCTCCTGTGTGGCAGCAGGCAAGGCAGTGCTGGGGAGGGATGGTTCCCAGGGAGTCAGGCAGCTTTGGGGTGCTCATGGGTCAGAGCTACCACTCCTCTCTTTCTCCTTTTATCTCATTCATTGCTGCTCCTCTCTTTTCTCCCGTGCCCTACAGAGGTTGTCATAAATCTCTGCTTCTGCCCTGCTGCTAATGGGCTGCGTTGTCCAGAGCCAGCAGGATCCTCAGGTGGTGTAAATTGATGTGGCTGCCCTGTGATGAGGGTTCTGGCACACAATTAGCCCAGATGAGGAGCTGCTCCATAGTCCTATTTCATTGTTATCAAAGTCCAAGCATGGTTTCCAGTGCCTGAAAGTCGCTGCCTTCTATCACATTTTGTCTTTGGCAGACCAGTGTGTTGACAAAGACATCTTCGTTTATCTTCTCAGTGCATCTGTTGCAGCCGGATGCTTCTCTGACCCTCATGTTTTCAATAATCTTTTTCCTCCTTCCCTCCAGCATTACAGAGCCTCTTATTCATTTGAGAGGTAAGTATTTATGTATGTGATGGTGAGGAAAACTTAATCAATAATGCCTGTGAATAACATTTCTTTGTGTGTTAGACCCATCAGATCTACCCCCACCCCCACCTTCCTTTGTTTTGTTGAGCGTTTGGAGTGGGTTTTTTGTTTATTTTTATCCTTTCCCTGTAGAATTCACATTCTGCTCTGGCCATTTTTTTTTTTTCTTCCCATAGTTCAATTGTCAGAGGAAGAAAGTGTACTCCAAGGAAAAGCTGATCTCACCAGACCCCTCCACCCGCACCATGTCTGTCCAGGGGGCTGCTCACCCTGCCGCCCCCAGCCTTTCCAGGAGGGACAGGGAAAATTCAGTCTCACATCTTCTGAGCACAGACTTCTCTGTTGGCAAGTGGTTCCCCAAATCTCCACATTTCAGAACTGAGTGGTGAAATGCAGCTCCAAAATCCTCATGCACAGATTTGTGGGGTTTTTTTTGGGTTTTTTTTTTTTCCCTCCAGGTGATTAAAAATAAGAGACATGAAATTGTGTCTTCCAGAGCAAGAGTCTCAGTGAGGCTTCAGCTGCTGTCTTTGCAAGGGCAGGGTGCTGTGGGCACTGGGCTTGTTGCCTTCTCAGGGTGAGCTGGGGCAGCCCAGAGGTTGCTCTTGCCAGGGATTGTGACGGGATGCTCCAGCTCCTGCTGTAGCTGAAGGGCTGGATGTTAGGAAAACACTGGTGGGAAAATCCCCTCTAATCCTTCTCCCTGCTGTATTTTCTATGCAGTGGGTGCCAGATGGGTCTCATGTAAACCACACTGTGCTGGGACAGTCTCAGTGTGGACCAGTCCCCACCCAGTGGTTCAGCTCAGCTCTTCCACACCTCCCCGCAGCGTTTGCTGGCTGTTCTGGCCATCAGCATCCCTGGGGATCCTGCTCTGGACGTGGCTGAGCTGCTCTTCCTGTGCCCTGGAGCAAGTGTGGCAGCTACATGTGCATTCTGCCCAGTGCCTGTGGTAGTCAGAGGGAAGCTCATACACCGTGGTGATGCCTCTGTGTTTGTGGGAAGCAGCTACAGGAAACTAATGGACCGTGAAATTATCCAAGGAAAGAAAAAAGAAGGAGAGAGATAGAGCAAACTGCACTGCATCCACAACCTGCTCCACTCTCAGCCAGCTTAATGCACTGGGAAATAAGATATAGTAGTTTTATGCTGAAGACAGGAGGGGCTGGTAAAATGGCTCTTTCCAGCTTATTTGAGTGACCTAGTGTGAAGCTGCACTGGAAAGATCGATTTCCTGGGGGAAGCTACAAGGAAGTGTTACTGCATTAAAAGAAAAGGAAAAAAGCAAAACAACAAAAAACATCTTTCAGGGGGAAATGGATAGTCATCATCATCCTTCTGATAGTAAAGTGGACCAATCTAGTAATCTTTATCCTAAGGGATCCCAAAGTGTGTTGCCAAATTGTGTGTACAGAAATTCCTTGCCATTTTTCTGGAGCTCCACATCCAGTGGGGGAAGGACACATGGGGGAAAAATGTGCTTGCAAACAGAGACTGCAGGGAGAAATTGAGAGATATGAAATAGCTACTTAGAGCAGAATTCAGCAATGGGGCAGCATCCCTGAGTGAGAGGGATGGAGGTTGCTAATGGCCCTGAGTGGGTGCAAGGAAAGCAGCAGCAGCTTTTCATCACCAGGCTCCCTATCTAACCTAATCTGGTCTAATCAATTCTGCTTTTTACATTCCTGCCACAGCAGTGTCTGAGATGGGAAATGAAGTTGTCTGCAGTAACTAGAGCTGTTTGGGAAATGCGTTATTTTTTCCCATCAAAAACGTCTGTTGAGAACATATGTTTTTGTTGAAGCAAGAGAAAAGCCCTCTGATTTTTATTTAGTCTATTCAAAATCTGGAGCTCAGGGTTTCAGGTTGCTGGAGTGTCTATTGGAATTACTGCACTTCTCAACTCACAGAGAAGAATTGTCTGGGGAAATGTTAAGTGTCCATTTGATCAAAAAGCTTCTTTATTGCTGTGTTGCTCCAGGAGTAGAACATGAATGGTCTGACTGCCAAAGAATCAGTCAGAGATCATTTACCCATCCTGCTGCAAGCTCACCAGGTGATGATAATCTGTTATGGCTGCACCTTTTTCCACACCTTCCTATATAGAATCAGAGAATACCAGGTTGGAAGGGACCTCAGGGATTCTCTGGTCCAACATTCTTGGCAAAAGCATGGTCCAGACAAAATGGCCTGGAACTGTCTCCAGCTGAATGTTAGAAGTGCCCAGTGATGGGCAATATGCCACTGGGAAGACGATTCCAACGACTAATTATTATCATAGTGAAAAAATTTCCTTTTGTGTCCAATAATCTTATTTATCCTCAGGTTTTGCATGCCCCAAAACAGAATCTGTCACCGAGACCCAACCCGGGCCTCAGCAACAACTTCAGTTCCCTGCTGGCAGGTCTGAGAGGGATTCAGAGTGCACCTGCTCAGGGCCTTCTTTTTTATCCCACTAGAAATATCTGGAGAGGGAATTTCATCTAATAAGAGAAAGATCAAGAGGAAGTTCTAGGGCTGTTTTGTGCTGCTTGAACCTGTGCAGTAATTCAATTTCTCCAGTGCCATGTTCATCCTACACCAGCTGAGGATCTGAAATCTGTTTGCCAGGTTAATTTGCTTGCAAACAACAGAAAATTGACACCAGTGCTGCAGCTTAAATGCTACATGAGAGAATGTAAGCTGATGTGAAAGAGCAACCACCCCCCAAAATAATGGATGGGGGTCACGTGCTTTGCTAAATACAGCTCCAGCTGGGATGCAGAAAGTGGAAAACATAAATAAGAAAGAGGTGGGATTGTCTGATGTGACTGCTTTGAGTCATGCACAAAGGCAGCTACAGGAGGTGGATGGGCGACCAGAGCACGTGGGTTTTCCTCCACCTCTTCTGTTTTTTCCTTTGCAAAGTCTTTTGTGGAAAGAATAGAAAGAAGTCCCTGGCAAATGAAGCTGTGCTGGGGGTCTGTGGTCCTGTTGTGGGATGAAGCTAACTGAGATCCTCTCACCTGGCTGATAGGACCAGCTCTCCTCTGGTCCCATGTGCCAGCAGGAGCGGTAGCCCAAAGTCCCTCATCCACAAATGATGTCCTGGGTCATCATCTCCATCCTGTCCACATCCCAGACCAAACCAGGTGGTCCCAGCTGGTCGGTCTCAGGGTGATGGGCTGCCAGAGCTATCACAGCTCATGCTGTGTCCATGAGAGCTCTCTCGGGTAAAGAGAACTCTCTTCCCATCATGGGGCTGCCTCAGATTAGTCCTCTTGAATTCCAATGAGCAGCGTGTCCCACTGTGTCACCAGAGTGGGAGCAGCCTGGAGCAATGCCGGGCTCCAGCAGTCCGTCACCGCTCAGCCAAGCACAGAGCCCGGCTCTCTGCTTATGAAAAGAAAGTTACATTAGAAAGGCCTTTTACCCAGATACTTAATTAAAATAATATTGAAACAAGCAAGACACACTGTGTGCTAAGCACACGGTCACAGCTTCCCACAGCTCATTTGCAAGAGTGCTCAATAATGGCTGTGGGTAATTATTTTTTAATCAGCCAGTGTAAAGAACGATTGGCATGTTAACAAATGGCACTTATTTTCTCTTGCTCCGACGGGGCGAGATCAGAGGCGATGTGGTGCCAGCCAAAGAGTATCCCCTGGCACAGCAAAATCCCTCAGCTCACCATGGCTGGGTCTTGTGTTTGGAGATGCAAAGAAGTGGCTGGGATTAGGAAAAGCTGGGGGCAGGCAGGAGGAGGCTGTGGGTATGGGGCAGCCCAAAAGCACTGAGGTGCTTGGGAATGAGGCTCTGGGTGCAAAAACAGGAGGAGGAAAGCTAGACCTTATACCTTTGCAGCTATAAGGCTCCCATCCTCCCTCCCAGGTGAGCCAGGAGATAATTCAGGACTGCCTTATGTCTGTCCAGAACCAATTCTTCAATCAGGGAGACTTGGGCTGGCTTTCTCATTAATTAGCTGAAGTGTCACCAAAGCTCAGATGTGATTTCGAGGGCAAGAGCAGTGTTGCCAGCCAGTGGTGAGATCTACCCCTTGTGAATATTTTGCCCTTCCTAATTGCCTGCTGTCCCACTCCCTGAAAGTCCGGACTGGCTCAGAAGCAGGGCAGCTCTGAACTAGTGCAATTAGACAGATTTCTCTCCTTTTAAAAGCTAAGTGTCTGTTATATTTTATTCCTTCCAAAGAGCAGAGCCATCAAGGAGGCACAGGACCTTTTCTCCAAGGTTCCTGCTTTTCTCCATCTGCCTGCCTCCAAGGCCAAGCCTGGCTGAACCCTGAAGAATGAACTTTCTCAATTCTGGCTTTTTCTTCCTCGGTTTGTCATCCCTGCTTTGACTCTCAGAGGGCCTTGTGCTCCCGACAGTGCTTGGGTAACTTTGAACATTAATAATTCTGCTTGTTCTAAAACCACATTCTGGGTGCCATGAAAATTAATGAGGGAGCCTCTGGAAATCAATTTGCTGCTGTAAAGTCTCCTTTCTGCGGAGCTGGGTGCTTTGGGCCTTAGGGGTTTATTTTAGGATGGCAGCGTTCCGTATCCTTGGCCAAAGGATGTTCTGTCTTGGGCTTTTGCTGTGGAAAAATGCCTTATTTAACTGCCACACATTTTATACCTCCTTTAAGAGACAAGGGTTTATCAAGTCTTGCTCTGACTCTTCAGGTCTGGGTTTACTCAGCTGACTTAGACTCAGGAGGGTGCCAGCCGTGTCTCCTCAGCTTGCAGGGCTTAGCCATGCCATTTCTCCCAACCTTTCTGCATGACTCTAGTTCTTCCTTCTGCTGCTCCCTCCTCATCCTACAAATTTCAGCCTCCTAGGTTTTCAGGTTTTGGTCCCCTTAGGAGACATTCTGGCAGGTGAGGAGGAGCAGAACTCTCTCTACAGTGCCCTGATACCACTGCTCAGCTGAGCGAGCAGTTGCCTTCTTGTGGCTCAGTGACCAAGTGTTCCTGAAACCTCAGCCCCCCTGGCTGGAGAAAGTTCAAAGATGCTTCTTCACTTGGGAAATTCATTGTCATCACCACAAAGGGGGCTCCCAAGTCTTCCAGGCAAGCTCTTGGTTTCCCAGCAGCTGGCTTTATGTGGCCTTTGTGTTCCCACGAGACTGTGTGGGCTCATCTTCATCTCGTCTTTCCATCTGCTTGATTTATTTCATTAAGTTGCAAAATTACAACTGACACATTCCTCCCACAATTGAATTGTTTTTCAGGGTGCAAAAAAAAAAAAAAAAAGACTTATCATACCACCCAAGTGTTGGAACTTCTGATTTTCCCATCTGGGCAGATGTGCTTGGTGCCTCTGGGATTTCAATATCCACATTGCCCCAGAGTTTTAAATCAGCCACTGTGTCCAGCCTCTCCTTTGTGAAGTGCTGTTCAGGAGCCAGAGGTGGGCCATGGAGATTTCCCATTCCTTTGGTGCAAGTTTAATTTATTTTCCATTATGTTTTTTCTAATTGTTTTGTTTGGTTCCCCCCAGGTGCAGTGAGTTCTCATGGTTGTCTTTCCTTGCAGAGCCTCCAACACCAATAAACCCAAGAGTGGAGTAAGATCACAGCAGGGAGCTGGCCAAGAGGATGCTGATGCTGCTCCCACTGGGGATGACTTATGGGTCCTATCTAGAGCCTTGAGGTGGGTTTGAATCCAACACCACCAGCCAGCAGATGATCTTTCTGTCCTCTTCCCTCCTTTACTTTCCACTCCCAAGATGAGACTCCATCTATTCCCACCCTATTTTCTTTCCTCTGAGTGAGTGTATAACACATTTTGTGTCCTCATCTTTGAGGTGCCCAAAGGTCAGATTTGTCAGAGAGCTTTTCCCTTTCTGCTTTTTAAAAGCAATTTGATTAAAACAGGTCTCTAAACCCTGCCCCTGCCCAGGCTCAGGGGAGCCAGCCAGGACTCTTCTTCTTGCAAGTCAATTTTCCCTCCCAGTCAGTCCATTAAAATGCTTTTCCCTGCCGGAGCTGTTCTGGGTGAGAGCACTCTGCTTTATTAATTTGGACATGTTTGCTTGGGAATTGGCAGAGGGGGATTTCTGCGTGAATTTTATCCTTTGAAACAATGCAGTGGTTCTGGCTGTTTGTGGTTTATTTTCCTAGAGTAAGGATGAGATGGTTTTGCTGGGGAACTGACCTGTTAGGGTTCAGCCCAGCTGGCTGGGGGGACATGCTCAGGTTAGTAAAATACCAGCAGTCAGTACTGAGGTGCTGCTGCATCCCTGATCAAACTTACATTTGAGGAAAAGGGTATCTGGGTCTTGACCCATTCCAAGCATGGGGACAGGGACAAGGTGAGGGATGCTGTGTGCTCACCTGGCTCCTGGGGCAGTTGCTAGAGGTGATGTTCTCTGACTGTACAACACATTGCGCACCCTAAGCAGTGTTTGCATGCATCAACTAGACAAACAGCATGCTCTCAGATCTGATATAAATCACCTTTCCAATCTCAGAAGGCTCTCCATATCCATTACAGTTCCTATTTGGACTCACTCTTAGCTGGAAAATGAGTACAGATCTCTGCTGGTGGAGACATTCAATGTACACCCACATCTACATTTGGAGTTAATCTTGTAGTCACTCTCTGCCAGATCCAATAGAATGAGCTCCCCTTTCTTCATCAAATCTCAGGTGGAAGTTGAGATTAAAGTGTGAAATTGATGTTGCCCAGCAAAGACCTTTCTGGAATGGCCACTGAATGCAGGGACCAAGCACACATGGGTACTTGCAGGGATGTGTGTGTACAGGCACACATCCTGTCCTTGCTTTTGAGATCACACACATTGACAGCCAGTCCCTGCTCCCCAGCCAGCACTCAGGCTCTCACCAATATCTAATCTCTTCCTGTTGTTAGTGATGATTGCCATAAATACCCACAACACGAATGTGACTTCAGCCAGGCAGTTAAATTCCATTTGTTTTCCTATGATTTAAATCCCACTGTGTTAAAAAGTGTAATTTCTCTGCCTTTCCCCACTGCCCTCTGCTCTCCTCCATATGGAGATTATGAGCTGGGGGAAAGTAAATGTCTTATTTGAAGTAAAAAAAGAGAAAGATAATGTTGAAATAACTGCTGTTGGAGGAAGATATATTTTTCAAACACATCCTCTGTGCACAGCATGAGGCAGCAGCTGCCCGTGTTTCAGAGCATTATGGTACATTAGCCTCTACATGCAGTGTTGCTTGCTTTGTTTATTATTTTAATTTCCACATCTCTGGCAGGCGTAGATGGTGCCAGGGTGAGGGCATGGGAGGAGTGAAAGGCTCTCCTCTGCCATGCAGTGGGGCTGGGGCAGCAGCTATCAGTCTCCAGGCAGTGACCTAAGGGAGCAGGGCAGGGGCTAGGACACTGCCAACCCAGCAATGAACATGGCAATTCCTTCTCTTTGCCTGGAAAAAAGGGGTGATCTGGAGCCTCCAAACTCAGCCTGTATGGACACCCTGGAGCCTTAGCTACAGGGGTCTTTGACAGGATGTTGTCCGAGCTACTCCATCCTTACCTGCTCCAGGTGTGGAGCTGTATCACTAACAGTGTGGGAAGGTCAGTGTCTGTCTGTGGAGAATGATCTGGGTGAGATAAAAGGGGCTATTTTTCTTCTTTACGACAGCAGCCTTTCTCACTGAGCCCTCCGTGCTGCCCATGTGAAAGCAAAGATAGGAAAATGTGGGTTCCAGTCAGCCCTCATCTTCACTCTATCCTGTGCAGATGGATTTCTTTGTCTGTGTTTTGTTTAATGTCTCCAGAAAATTAAGGCAAATTTTTAAGGAAAAAAAACCAAAAAACTTTGTAATGGGGGGAGAAAGAGAGAATATGTTTTGACATTCTGTCTCAAAACACCATCCTTTTGTCTCCACCAAGAGTCTTTTCTGCATTTGACCTGAATTCTCAAATACTTCTGTCCCTCCTAAAGGTCTGGTTTTCAACAAAAACACCCCTCTTGATTCACTGGATAAAGTTGCCCAGGTCCACTCAGGAGGCTGCCCACAGAGTGCTCTGGAATGCCAGGACCTCACAGGGCTTCTAAATGCCCCATCATTTAAGCAGATTTAAGCAGAATATCTGTGATTCTGTCTCTTACCTCATCCCTGGGCTGTGCTGATGGCTTCATCTGTCCCACTTCATTGCCTGGAGAACCCCAGAAGATGGGAGGCTTGGGAAATATCTTGCTCCTCTGAGAAGCTATTTGCAAATATTAACATAAAGCCTATTTGTATGCATTAAAGGCCAAAGTTAGGCTGAATTCCTCTTATTGCCAGAGCCCTGGTGAGATGGGAGGGAGCAGACGGTATGTGATGGTGGGTGGATGGGAATGAGAGGTTGGATTCATTAATGACACTTTTCCCTTTCTGCCTAGTTCTGGTACCAGCACAGATTTGCAAGGTAATGCAGCCAGTGGGTAGCAGAGATGCTTGGAAAACTGTGTCTGTTTGGCTTGGCAAATAGGAAAAGGAAATATAAATCAAAGCAAACTACAAAGTAAACAGCCAGTGGGTCTGTGTGGTTGCACTCCATTGTGCCTTTTCAAAACCAAGTAGATCCCAGTCCAGGATCTGGACTTCAGGCCCTGACAATGAGGAGTCTGCTCTGAGCTGGCCCTGCAGAGAGGACAAGAAAAGGTGGTGTATGCCATGTCATCATCCCATCTGCCTTGAAACCCCTTCCTGGAATGGAGCAAAACATCCTCTGGAAGTGCCCATCTCCCCTCTGACTGCAGGGAGAGCATCTGGCCAGTTCCAAGGCAGCCAGATTGCAGGGAATGGAGTATTTTCCTGCATTTAGTAGCTTTTCACACCCCAATGGAACAGATGGGAAAGGCATCTTGGGGCCCCAGTGGGAAAGGTGCAAATCCATCCTGCAGCCCTTGTACCAGCATGGCCAAATGCTCATCCATTGCAGCCGCTGCAGGTGAAGAGATAAGAAGAAGGAGCAAGACTTTGATTGCTGTGAATACCCAGCACATGGAGGAAACAAAGAGAGCCATTTATCTCCTTTACTGCTTGGTGCTGTCAACAGGAATGGAGCAAACAGCTGCCCAGTCCCACTTTGTCAGAAAATCCTGCCCTGAGTATTCGTTTCAGCTCATCCAAAAGAGCCTGACACTAAACATAAATCACAGTCAAAGATGAATGAAACTATACATGTGTATGTGTCCTTACTCTGGTATTATTGTGCAGCCCAAAGATGGGAATTCAGAGTCAAATTCTTTAAGTTCAGACAAAAAATTCTGGTCTAACCTCCCCATAGTGCCTCTGAATCAGGCCAGCATTTCCAAGCCAAGAGGGGCAGCTCTGCCCAGCCTTTATTTTAGGTAGGAGTGAAATTTGGAAAGATGAAATGAAATCACATGGCTTTGCCAGACAGCTGACAGTCAAAAATAAATGTGTTTCCATGGGAAAAGGGGAGAATTTTTAGCAAATGTATTAAGGCTTGCTAATCTCAAAACTGTGTTTCGCTTTCTTTACAAAGCCAGTAATTGCAGAGAGGATCTGGAGGAGCTGGAGCCACTTGAGATGAGTGACTTGTAAGTAGACACTAGTTTGAATTTCACTTTTTGGAACTGATGGTGAAGGGGCAGGGTTGGCTGGTTTCTAATGCAGTGTTTTCCAGGTATGTTGTATAACTTTTTTTCTTCCAAATCTCTGGAGTGGTCTATAATGAGCAATTATAAAAGGCTAATCTCATTAAAAGGAAAATCTCCTCATTCATTTAATTCTTAAATCTCTTTCTGTTGGGAGGGGAATATTTAAATGAGCTTCCTCCCATTATAAAGTTACTCCATGGTCTGTTTTTCATCACAGTTAAATCAGAACAGGGGCATGAGGTGCTTTTACTTTAATCTGTTTTTAATTTGATTTTCCTTAAATGAAGTTGGATCATTTCTGGTGCAGAGTCCTAGAAACCAGGGAGATGACGACTAGCAAGAGGTCATTTATTCTGCTCCATGGTCCCAACAGGGACCCTAAACTTTCATTAATGATCATTGCAGCCATAAAGAAACCCACTCATTTTACCCATTGGCCAATAAATACTTTATAGTATTTAATGGGACTCTTCTTTATTTAAAGGTGGGAGGGAGAAGAGCCCTTTGTAGAAGGAGAATCTCACGGGGAGAGCTGTCAGCAGGGAGGAACGTTGTCTGCACATCACGGGGGGCTGGAGAGAGGGACCCAGAGCTGGAGCAGCAGTTGGACCTCGTGAAGCCATGTCTGGGGCTGGGGATGCTGGGCAGTGACAGAGGGGACAGCAGCACCCTGACATCGCGGGGGAGGCGGTTGCAGGCTCTGCACCAGGACGATGCTTTGTTATCTGGGCTGTGCACTCCAGCACTGCCAGCCTGCATGCCTGGATAGCACTTCTGCCTGTGCCAAATTCATCACTGGGCCTTTCTTTTGCTCCCCTTCTGTCTCTTATCAGCCACCCCCGTGCCTCAGTACCCACCAGTGCTGTCAGGAGACAAGGCTGTGCCTCCACCACTGCCCCCTCCTCTCCCCAGGGCAGGACTTGGCCTCTCTGGCCACTCAGTGGGGGAAGGCAGAGCTCAACAGGACAAAAGTCAATCTCAATAATAAAGTAACAGACCAGGAGAAGGAGAGTACCTGGAATTACTTTTCATTCAGAAGTCAGCCCAAGATAAGGCGTCAGCCCAAATGCCAATATGCTAATGTTGATCCTTCAGCAGTGTGCTCTGCCAGCATCTCCACCTTGCTTGTTCCACATATGTGACAACCTGTCTCTCCTCAGCACCAGAGATACATATTTTGCATAGAAATTAGGGCAAATCATGCCAATGTTTCAATATGATTAAAAAAGGCCAACGCCCTTCTGCCATCCTCTTGAGTCCTCTTTCTTTTTACCCATCACCCTGTCCTGCTGAGCTTCCCACCACATGGAAGTGACTCCCTGGTTTTGAGTTTGATCCCTTCCTTCCATCTGCTCCACTCTCCAACTTTCCAAAGGCAAATATCCAGAGTTTGACGTGGAAGGATGGAAAATATTTTGCTAAGGGGAGGAGAAGAAGAATGGAGGGTTTGTTCAAAGAGAAAAACTTCAGCATGATGAGGGACATTGTTTGAAATGGTCCAAAGCAAAACCTGGGGTTGAGACATTGTCAGAAAATGGCCAGGAGTAAAACTGGGACCTGGGCCAGAGTGTCAAAAGGGTTGATTTGGCAAGAAACTGGAGTTCTTTCTCAGAACAGGGCTTTGTCCTGGCTGCCCTTTCCTTTCTCTGTATTGTTTTGTGTTTTAGGCTACTCTTCCTTTCTGCAGTGAGAGAGAGCCCATGGATGTTCTGTGCCCTGTAGGAACAGAGGAGCTGCACAGAGGCAAGGTTCAATTGTTATCTTGTCTAAAGGCATTCACAGACAGTCAATCCTGTCTCTCAATAAATGAAGTGTTTCCTCTCCAGTTTATCTCCCTGGACTCCAGCAGCCCAGATTGCTAATAGGCAGCAGCCTCTTCCCTCAGCAGAGCAATTCTTTCTCATTCATGGATTGTTCTCCTCAAATTCAGTCATGACAGAAATGGAAATCCATTTTTACACCTCTTGGGCTTTTTGTCTGGAAAAAAACCCTTTCCAGTTGATGAAATGAGTCCAACATTGAAAGCCTTTTTAAACCTGCAGACAGATTGCTTTCTCTCTTGGTCTTGATTAATTTAAATGTAAAATTTAGGTGAGTAGTTCTTGACTGTAGGAGAAGGTTGGCTGTGGAGTTTTGTTTTCTAGGAGTCATCTTCCCAAGCATAGTAAATAAGCACAAAATGAAATAAAACTAAGGAAATATTATGAAACACTGTATTCTTATTAGGAGATCTGCAAGTGATATTTTCATTTTGGAATCAACAGGTAGCCATTATTATGGAAACAGTAACCTTAATAAAAAATGACTGTGGTAAAATGATCTGTGCAAGGAAAAGGTCTAAATCCCCATATATAATTTGGAATCCAAATTGCTGACTTTAACGGAAAAAAGGTTGGAAAATGGTTTTGTTTCTTTTCTTATGAAAATGCTGACTTTAATGCCCCCCCCCCCCAAAAAAAATTCCATTGAAAAATGCAGAAAATATTTCAAGGGAAAATTATCCAATACTATAAATATCACTTCCATTTTTGATTGTAAAGATGTGATTTATTTGTGAGGAATACTGCAACTTTCTAAAAACGTCTACCAGTACTTCATCAAGCTGCCTGACTCCTATCAAAGTGTTCCTGCATGGAAAAACCAAAGCCCAGCAGGCTTGGCCAGCCTAAGTCCCACCAGCACAGACAGCAGGGAAAGGACCCTGGGCAAACCCTTCACCAGCTCTCCAAATAAAGATGGGTATTGTAGTTCAACCTACTCTTAAAACCTGCAAGGATGGAGAGAGGGATGGGTGGGTGGGTGGATGGATGGATGGATGGATGGATGGATGGATGGATGGATGGATGGATGGATGGATGTTCAGCATCCCCCACCAGTAACTCTTTTCCCTGCTTGGCTGGTGATGTTCTGGCTGTGTGTTGGCACAGAATCTACAGGATAATTCCTCATTTTCAGATGCTACGAGTGCCCAGATACTAGAGGGGAAAACAAGCGCAGCCTTGCCCTGAACTCAGAGCCTGGGATAAACCCCAGCCTAGACATCTCCAGCTGCATGAGGACTATGTTTAAGGAGAAAACTTTGCTCCTTTTCCCTCAGGGCCCCAGGAAGCCTTTGGGAACATAGGAGATATGCTGGTAAAACGAGGTTGGAAAAGCAAGACCAGGATGACAGAACTATTCCTGCCTATCGGTTCTTTCTAATCCTGAGGCTGCAGAAACAGCTGGAGCTCCTGCTTACACTCCTTTCTTCTGAGCACAAGAGTCCTCACAAAGATGTGTATTTTTTCCAAGTGCACAGCTTTCTGGCTGCTATTTTTGCTGTGCTGTTACATATGCTCCTGTGGCGTGATGATATTTCTGTTCTATCCTTTACATCTTCCCTGACAGGGTGCACAGTGCCTTGCCAAACATCCACAGTTATGAGCTTGCCTTCTCCCTTTGGTAGAAAGGGAAACTGAGGCAGGGGGAAGAGCTGTCATACAGCCACCGTTGCTCAGGGGAAGTAGGAGACCTCAGGAGCTTAGCTCTGGGTTCACTTTTAGCAGCAAAGCTGTCCTTCCCCTCTGAACTGGGCTACTTTAAGTTGCCTCCGCGTTTTATTATGTACAGGATTTTCGTCAGACGTGCAAAGTAAATTAGCACCGTATTCACAGCCATAATCACCTACCAATGATCTCATACATGTGGCACAAAGGGAAAGGATCTGCATGGGATTCTGTTCTGCAAGTATAATCCGCCCATAGCCTCCTTGTTAATTAGCTCCTCTCAAGCATCCAATCTGTGGCAATTATAGCAATCAAAAATGCATTCATCCCCCCACCCCTCCTGCTCCCCATCAGCACCTGACAAGCCGCAGGCACATTATCCCAAACCACGGCAAGCCGCGCTGATAGGACAGAAGCCTCCCCGCCGCCTGACTCAAGATTCATCACCCACAATACCAGCCCTGGCACAAGGCCTTGCATACCAGGAATTATTACAAAAAAAGGAAGAAAAGGAGACAGAAAGAGACAAATTTCAATTTTCTCCCATAGTTTTGGGAGCCCATAGAAAACCGACTGAAAGATGCTATTTAGCCCATTGGGTTCAATTGGTGTCATCTTCTTCTTTTTTTGTTTTTTTTTTTGCTGATGTCAATGAAAAAGTGAATCTCTCTCATTTTAATGTCGCCTGATTGAAAGTGCTGCTCGCCATATCACGCCAGGAGGCCCAGGTGGATGGATGCCTGGGTGATGGATGTGTTGTGCTGTGCTCCTCGAGGCACACTGTGTGAGAGCAGTGGTGGGATTGCACTGGGGGAGATGGGAGTGGAATCCCACTACAAAGATTTGCCAGTTAAATGCAGCTCCTTCCTCCTGCTGCTTCCCCGTACCTTTCACTCCAAGATCTCTGGGGCATGTGTGCAAGAGCAGCTTCTGGTGGGAACCTCAGTTTGAAGGTTGCACTATAGGCACTCCTTGCTCCCATTGGGATCAATAATATCGTATTTCTTGGGCAAACCCCTTTGATTTTGCACTAGTACCTACTATCTCAGTAATCCTAGGGGTAAATTTGCTCCTTATCTTCCTGACTGGATTTTTTCCTTGCTGTCCAAGTATACAGATAAAGAACAGTTTTCTCAGTCCAGATCCTGTCACTGACCTGCATGCACTGAGTTCCAGTAGCCCTCCACAGCTCCCCATTGCTGTGTCTCAGTGCTGGCACAGAGGAAAATCCATGTGAGTGCTCCTAGGTCAGTCCTATGCAAAATCAGTTGGCTGAGCTGGTTGCAGCAGTGCTCACCAGCCTCCTAGTCCAGCTTGTCTGTGCGAAAATCATCCTTTGGGTAGACTGATCCCTTGGGAAAGTTGAACTCTCAGTCTAATGCTCCAGCCTGCCAAATTAACCAGCCCAGCTGGATAAACCATTCTGGGTCCTGTAGACTGCATGATGCTGCCAGGGTTTTAGCTTTGAAGTGTTGAGAAAAGTCCACCAAGGGAGAGATGGTCCAATAAAGGACACACTGAGCTCAGAAGAGCCCCCAGATAGCTTCTGCATCCAATACTACTTGTCCCTTGGTCTCCTACAAGGTCCTCCCAGAGAGGGAATTACTGCTGTTGTTCACAGACAAAATATGTCCCTCTGATGCTCTTGAACTCCTCTGCCTGGAAAATAAATGTCAGGATGCCCACACCCCCACATGGCCTGCACGGAGCAGAGGCAGGCTGATGAGGGAAGGACTAAAGAGCCAGAGACAGACAGAGAACCTCCACAAAGAACTTCTCTGCAGGTATTTGAATGACTGTATTGTGCCCTCTTCATCCATCACAGCACTCTGTGCACGGCTCCAGCCCACACAAGAACCACATGGGGCTAATCCTGCTTTTCAGGCTTCACTGACAGCTTTGCTGCCCAGTCCTCACTGCAGCCCCAGACACCTGCCATGGCACATGGCACAAGGCTGCTTCAGCAGGGACGAAGTGGGTGGAAGGTAAGAAAAAGCTGTATGATCAGGACAGTTGCTGCTGTAACCAGCTGCTGCTTTTCCACCTCTGTCTAACCAGGATAGTGTGAGGAAGATCCCTCCAGCCCTGCAGGCAGCATCTGCAGGATGCACATGGAGACAGCAGTTCCCAGCCACTCTCCAGGGAGGATCACAGGGCCCTGGGCACTGGCCCAGCCCCAGTGGCACTAGTGGAGACCAGCTTAGATACAGCTGACATCTGGCCTTGGGGTCCAGCAGGATTTCTTCCTCCTGGCACTGCCATTTTTATCTCTCCCCTGCAACCCTCTGCACCTTGCTTGGCATCTCCTTCTCTTGCCTCTCTACTTTCAAGCTCATTTCTCTCTAACCTGGACTTGCCACAAGACCACCCTCACTGCAGGTCCTGCTGGCTCTGAACTTTGCCTGCCCTCTGGCATGCAGGCCAGCACCAGGCAGAGAACTGAGCCCCAGGTACCAGCTCTGGCCATCTGCCATCCAGAGTGCTGCTTCCCTTTGCTTGCCCAATAAATAAAGACACTGAAGAGGTAGCTCCATTACTTGAGATGATTCGTGTGGCAGCTGAATGTCATGTGTAGGATTTTTCAGACATGAAATAACTTTCCAGAGCACTGTGTTTGACTCAAATCTACTGCTTATGTCCATTTATTTAGAGGTTCATGGTGGGGTTTCTTTCCTTTGAGCACAAAGTCTGTTTGCTATCTCTCCTCCTTCCTCATATTCCTGCTGGGGGAGAGAACTGAGTTGCATCCTGGGATGTGAATGCCTGAGGGGTGAGGGCTGGCAGAAAGAAAGCCCAAATCCTCCACGGTGGAGGTGCTGAGCTGGGGTCAGGGTGTGCTGCTGCATGGAGGTGTAGGAACCTCTGCAGAGGACCCGAGCCTTTGCATCGGTATGGAAATGGCTGGAGAATGGGAACTAATCAGCATATACGGAAATAGTGGGAATATTATCTGAATTAGCTAAGCTGTCATTCAGTTTCCCTTTTCCCTTCCTGCTTTCTTTCCTTCCCAAGCCAAAAGAGCTGGTTTACATTCTAATGGCTTTAATTACTTCTCGAAAATGTGAGCGGATGGGGAAGTGCTGCCACCAACAACGCTTTCATGGTTGGCTGAACACAATTTGAATTAATTTGGCTGGGATGGCTATTAGCACTAATACTCCAGTGCCTGACTCGCTGGTGGTGCTCTAACTTCCCGCGCCCCTGACAGAGTGGAGGCTTCCAGGCACTTGCTCAGTTGCCCACCTGCTGAGGCACCTCAAGTAGAGTTGGAAAGTGCCCCCTCTCCTTAACATCTCCCTCAGTCCTGGCTTTATTTCACTTACATGTGTTCTTATTCTGGAAATGACTTAGAGCTGTCTTTGAGCCTGTATCAAGCCATCCTTCCTGTGCCTCCATCTCTCACAATTGCACTCTGGCATGCAGAAGATGTGAAAGTGCATCCCAGCTTGGCTTTGTGCCTGTGTGCTCATCTCTGTGTGTATATGTGTATATTCTCTGTTGTGGACCGAGGGGCTGAGCTCCAGCTGCTCTGCCTTGGAGGTAAAAATAGCAGGAGCCCTTCCTCAGCTTAGTCACATCTGCTAGCTCACAACATTTGTGGGGACTTCACTTCTCTAGGATCTCTTCCTCTCTGGAAATGGCTGGGAGGTTTAAAAGCATCAGCAAGGGGATGGGAGCCCTTTGGCAGCGTGGTATTCCAAGGTTCACCTGGTCTATACGAGCCTCATTTCTCCAGGAAGCCAAGGGGGAAGCAGCAGCTCTGGCAGCATTGGGGCAGCAGCTCTGTATCTGAGGGCTGAAACTGGCTGTTGTTTTCTGTACAGGATCCCCTTTTCTACAGCCTCAGGATGGGCTCTAATCCCAGAACCAGCCAGAGCTTCTGTAGGCTTCCTCCTCCCTCCCTGCCTGTGTGTCCTGCTTAGGATCAGGCCATGAATGCCAACCTTGCAGGCAAGCCTTGGAGACAAGTGGCTGCTGGACTGGTACAGATATGCTGGCAGTAGGTGATGTGCAGGCTCGAGCAGGTGTGGACTGGCCAAGAAATTACATCTTCACATATTAGCACCTCTCAGAGTTGTGTTTGCAGCAGGCCACTTGGATTGGTCAGAGAAGCAGAAGCTTGTCACTGGTCCATTATTCCCATGTCCCCTCCAGCCACATCTGATCTCATGGCTGCTGTGAGAGAAGCAGGATGTGTAGATGCTTTGGTCTCTCTTGCCCCTGATTTTCACCCCCCTGCCATCACATTTAGCCTGGCCCCTAACACTGCTGCAACAGCCAGGGAGAGAGATCTGGCTGGGTGTTAATAAAGAGCCTGAAGGAGAAGGAAATTAAAGTAATCTTCTGCATTGTGTCCTTTCCTCTACCCCCACTGTGCTCCCTCCTCCCTCCTCACACACACACACTGCTTCTCATTGCAAATGTTCTCTCCTGGGATGGATTTTCTTTGATCTGTCTGCAACCAAATCTTCACAAACACCACCAGCTTCACTGACTTACAAATCTGTTGTGCTTGAGTGGGCTAAAAAGCCTGACACTGCTTTGGATTTCATGTCCCTTTCAAACTTCAGCTGGAAAGAGCCAGTGCTGGGACCACCTTAGCCATTGCTGGAGACTGGTATTCCATATCCTCCCCTGCATTATCTGAAGTGCCTGTTTTCTGTGTCGCACTGGGCTGGGGGTGGGACTAGCACTGCTGATGGTGGGGGTGCTGGTGAGTGCTGAGTGGGGCCAGGGTTACTCCTTTGGGAGCTTTTGCTCTTGGTCATATATTCCAGCAAAGCTTCCCCAGACTCTGGGCCTGAGGCTCAGCCTGTTGTCTCCATCTGGCTCCGCTCTCTTCCCCTGCATCTGCATCAGCCAGGCCCTCAGCTGTGACTCCAGCTGCTCCCTGAGCACAGACCTGCCTCTCCCAGCTGCAGCGAGCTGCTGTCCCCCTCACCTTTTGCCCTCTCATGGAAATTCGATCTCAGCCCAGGAGTGTTCACTAAGGCACCTCTGTGCTGCTGTGGATGAAGAGGACAGCAGTACTATCATAATCACCATGGGCACCCTTGCTGAAGAAGTGCCCCAAACTTTCTGTTTGCCTCAGTTCTACCCCTCATCAGATTAAAGCTGTTGCCTCTCAGGCTGTCCTGGAACACCTTGAGGTGTCCCCAAAGGGGTGCATAGCCCCTCCCAAGGGATGAGCTCCTTGGAGCAAGCTGAATTGATATGGGATCTTTACAGCATCATGGATCAGTGGATTAAAACTTCGATACACTCCAGTGCTTAGGAGGGCAATAGGTCCATACCAAGGTCTTTGGATGCTCCAGAGCTTGATGTGAGACACCTTCTTGGACTCCAGCCAAAACCTGAGGCCAGGCAGGTTGCAGCAGGCTGCAGGGGAAGTCAGTCTGGTTCCAGCCCTGCAACTGGACGTGCCAGGATACAAAGAGAACAATCAAATATTATTATTCATCCTTGAGCACTGGTGATGGTCTGATTACTGTCTGCAAGGAAGATATCAGACTGCTCACGGCAGGGACAGCTTTCTGAGGTATAAAAGAGATTATTGTATATTTAAAATACAGACTTTGAGAAATGTTTTCTTGGCTCCAAGAAGAAAAGCTTCTTTATTTGTGGAGTTAATTTGCATTTACTGTAGCCTGCATTAAAGTTACCCGTTTCCTTTCATTCAAGGGACTTCTCCTTTGTTCACATGAAAGCAGGCAGATTAACCATCTGCAATGCACGTGTTCCTCCTGCTAATTGCTTACGGGATTCTTCCCTTTACACTCCCCAGAACGACTTCCCAAAGAGTAAGCCAAAGTCACCACAACTTCCCAAGAAGATTACCTAGGAGAGGAGGCTCTGCCACAGCAACATGAGAATACTGAGCATGGACAAACACCGAGGGATGGACCCAGCACTCAATTCTACTGATGCACTCTAGGTTACCACAGCAATCAGAAACTGTGTCTGTCACACATCGCTTCCCTGCTGGCCCTGCTAGCGTCCTGCAAGCCGATCACAGGGGGATGTCAGGCAGCTTTGAAAGGAGCTCTTGACTTCTTGGGTGCATATGCAGTATGTCACTAAGTGTGGCAGCTCCTCCAGCATTCCCTGCCTGGCTTGCTAATGAGAGCTCTTTGATTCGGCATCCCTCTTTGCCCTTGCTGGTATGTAGCAGGCTTTTGATGGCATCATCAAGTGGGCTCTGCGGTGCTAGGTGCTGTACATAATAAGAGACTTCCTGCTCTGAAACATTTACAGTCTGAAAGGGCTACACAAAGGAGAGAGGCTGGAAACCCAGAGAAATGAAGACCCAACTTCAAAAAGGTATCTAAGAACCTCAAATGCTCACCAATGCTAAGAAACTCCCTGGGGGCCAAGGCAAAACTGGCACACCTCCCAGATGGATATCCCACCAACAAAATGTGCTTTTTTTCTTCTTTTGAGCAAAGCTTGGGAAAAACTGGCTGATTCACCAGAGTACCTGCTCTGCAGGAACTGGGCTTTGTGCCTTGCTTCTGGATCTGTGTGTTTCTCTAGAAACACAGAGGTGTAGAGGTCCTGCTCCCCTATATCACATCTGCAGTTTTGCTAGCTGTTGACAGTTTTGCAGATGCAAATCCTTATCTACCTTTCCCCCCCAGAACACTCAGTCCTTGTCTCTCACAGGCTTCAAGGTGGCATGAGATATGGATGTGTATCATGGCTATGCCCTGCTCCTTAGGCAGAACACATGAGTGAAGCTGGGTGCTTTCTAAAGCCCTTGGTATTGGAGGGACCCACCTTCCAGATTTATCCTTTTTGTTGGGGATAAATTTGTCCAGCCAATGTCGCTGCTGCCCATTTTCAGCTGGCCAGCGAGCAGATATCCTTTAGGTCCCTCTCAGGGGGACCTGATCAGACTTTCCCCAGAGACGTTAACTTGCAGGGATCCAACACTATAATTTATACATGTTTTAGCTAAGTGATTTAACTGACTGAAAATCACTAAAGCAAGTTGAAATAAGAGCAAGTGATGCAGCTAAGAAAAGACTTTCAGAGGAGATAGGTTTGTAAGTTGTCAGAGGGAACTCTCTTCCTGTCCTCCATTTAACATGAAAATTTGCCTATTTTTATGCTTCTAGCACCAAAAATGAGGATTTCTGACTCATTCTGCGGGGTTGAAGTAACACAGTTTCTTAGGCTCTGAGGAAGAAAGCAGCAATCATGGGGACTACAGCATCACACACCACCCCCCTAGCAATGCTGTACCAGTTTTCAGCATCCAATGTCACTAAATCCTTTGTGGGAAAGCACTGCATCTCTCATCTGAGCAGCCCAGAATGAAGATTTCATCTAAAGCGCCACCTTGCCTTTGCACAGGGGGATTTGTAAAGAACAAAAGCTTCAAATAATCCTCCTCATCTTAATAAAAGGATAAGACAGAGTTACAAGCAGTCTGGGAAAAATCTAGCCAGGTTTCAAATTTGGACAGGCAGCTTAAGCCAGGGAGATTAAACAGTTTGACAGACATGAGTATTTCTGTCCTTCTAAATTGTTGTGTGAGCAGAAGACAGCAATGTAGGTTCTTAGATGATCCTGGCAGTTTGCTGAGAAGAGCTGTCCAAATTCCTTGATTTCCTTCCTGTGAGGGAATACTGGTTCAGACTGTTGGCTGGCACAGAGTGGCTTTTCCCCTCTGACGGCAGGGGAACCCAGCCAATTCCAGCCTGCTGAGCTCCTGGCTGGCTTTCCGAGCTGCAGTGTTGAGGGTAAGCGTGCCAGGAGAGTCTTCAGTGAATGAGCCTGTGTGCTCAGGAGAGACCATCTGGTTTTACTGGAAGCACTGCAGATTAAAGGTCTCCTAATGGTATTTAATTTAGATTCCACAAGACCTCCAGTGGATAGCTAACAAAGGATCAAAAATGTATTTTCTTGAAACATCTCCACTGAGAGATAGCAAAGCTGCTGAGGCTTAGTGGATGTAAGTGTGTAAACACTGCTCAGACAGCTCCTCAGCACGGGCTTGGTTCATGCAGAACAGCAAGAAAAAGCAGACAGCTCTTAAGTTTTTTCTCATCTCAAGGCTTTCCAGAGGGTCATGATGGTGAAATGGGTGCTGGAGCTTGGTGCAAGGGCTGCATGCTGCTGGCAGGGTTTCTCCTTTGCCTGCTGCACAGCTGCATATAGGAATATTCTTGACATAGTATTGGTGAATTTGGACCAGGCAGATGAGAAATGTGAATATGTTTCTAGGGAGGAAACTGGGTACCTCTTTATAGATGCTCAACATCTTTCAGATCCAGCCTTAGACTGGTGATAAGTGGGTTTGACATGCATCCTTTGGGATAATCTCCACTTTTAGGGATTGTGCCTGTGGATCTTTGACCCTGCTGGATCTCAGCCACATTCACAAGAAGATTGCAACTGACTGTTTCATGCAGCATTCACCTGACCTCTCACATTCTTTCTGAGCCAAGTCCCCACTTCTTCCATTTCTGCAGTCAAGGAGTATTTGCTGGGATGCCAGGAGTGGTGCTGGACCATCAGGCTGTGGGACTCTGTTTTTCACCACAGTAAAACCTCATGGCAGGAGCTCTGCCCTGTAGAACACTTTGCTGCTGTTTCTCCTGCCCGTGCCAGCAGAGAGATTTCCTGCTGTAGCAGTGCAGCAAGGTACAACCTGAGCTGAGACTTCTACCACAACAGTACCATAAATCCTCTCTCCGATGCTCCAATTATCCCTCTCAGTGCACAGCTGACTTCAGAATCCCATCAGACAACTTCACTTAAATTCTACGAGCGACAGAGTCATTAAGTGCAGTCTGGTCACCCTAATTCCTTAATAATTTGACATGGGCATTTTTTCACCTTTTTTATGTCCATACAGGGAGGTGATTATAATCAGGGAAGTGACTTGGTTCAAATGACATAATTGGTTTTCATATTTATTCCCCCTCACTGATCTCAGTTCAAATGTGCTCAGCTCACAAGTCAAAAAGATGATTTCTTCTAATTATCAGTTCGGCAGAGCTCATCTTGGGCTCTGCAAATCCAACTGTATCCTTCGTGCCTCTGCCATGCTGTCACCAAGAATAAAATGTTTGCAATCAGGATGCAGTCATGTTTTGTTGCTAATGTGCAAGGCAGAACAGAAGCTTATTTGCTCCTTCACCCTGCTACTGGCTCAGTTGAGTCAAGAGCAGAAAAATGCATGTTTTCAGCTTGGGCATGACTGCAGAAGGGAGATGCAGGGGGCTGTGTAGGGGGACTAACACAAGAGGGATGTTCCAGGCTGCAGGAACAGCAGATGAGGTGAGGCTGATGAATGTCGTGGGGGATGAAGTCACTCATGAGTCAGTCTCCTTGCACAAAGGGTGAGTGAAAGGGCCATGTCCCCTTGCTTGAAAGCTTCCTGTTCTGTGGGCTGGGATTTTACAGCAGGCTTCTGCAGCCTTTTGTGACAATTCCTGTAGTCAGGAGTTTGGATCACACAATTGTATTTATAGATCTGTGACACAGACCCAGAGCTGAGGCCATACTGGTATTGACTGATGTTTAAACAATCATCGATACTGATGCCACAGATCCTCCTCATTGAAGCTGTGGTCTCTGCTAATCGAGCTCCTCCTGAACTTTCAAGCCTTGCATTTGTAGGCTAAGACCAAATCATGGCTCTTGATGAGAAATTGGGGTTGGGGTACTCTTGCCATGGGAGTGGGAAGCAACACACAAAGGAAAGAGCCCAGAGGAGAGCCAGGAGACTACAACTTTTCCTCCCTGCAGCTGCTGCATAAAGCCACTTCTGCCCTGTGGATGAAGCCACCACAGGTTCCACACTCTGACCCATCTCCTGGCAGCAGTCACAGTCAATCTGACTCTGTGAAATGTTGCCCTTGCCAGAGGAAGAAGCAGGTCCACAGCCCCTGTATCATTCTCATCACTGTGTTGGCTTACCAATGACTTCATTTTGTGCAAGAGCTGGTGCTGCTAATGGGTTTGATAGACAGCTCATCAAAATCCAGGGCTCAAATGGGCCTTTGCTGAGGACCTCTATTTAGCATGTCCATCTGTTGTGTGGACGGCACAGATGGCAAAAGCCATATTTCAGCAAAACCTCTGCACATCTCCTCACCTGGCAGCCTGGGGGATGAGCTGATGGCAGGGCAAAGGGGAGCAGCACCAAGTACTGGAAAGCTTTGGGGCAGGTGGAGAGGAGCAACTGAGGATCAAGCAGCTGGGGGCTGAAGGCAGATTGTTCCATGAGTCATGCATTTTAACAAAGTTGCTTCTACCTGCCCCAGGCTGCAGGTCCTGCCACAGCACAGCCCCTGTCTGGGCTCAGCACAGAGCAGCTGGGCAAAGACCTGGGCTGTGACAGCTGTGGGTACAGAGCTCCAGCGTCTTAACTCCAGAGCCACGCATCTCTGAACTTCCCCAAGCAAACATACTGAATTTTCAGACATCTGGTGACACATTTGCTACCTCTTGTTCCCTCTCCCTGGCACCTGAGAGCCGTGGGTTTGTTTTCTGTCAGAGCTCTGGCATCTCAAGGGGATGTTGACGTGCTGTACATGGGATGTGGATGAGATGCTCTGGGGACTCTCCTGCATCATGTGGCTGCCCTGGGGCTGCAATTGCTGGGGATGTGGCTTGAAGTCCCTTTTCTTCCTTTCCAGTCTTGTGTGCCTAATTCCTCTGAAACAATCCCAAAAGGGTAGTCAAACATTTCCATAATAAGGAGCATTCTAAATAAGCAGTTTCTGTCTCTGCCTCATCTGTAGGCTTTTCTTAAGACAGCAAGTAGTTACTTTTGAAAGTTAGAACAAAAACCCAAAGAAACCAAACTGAATTTATTTCCTTTAAGCTGTTGTAGAAAATGTTCATTATGATGATGAGCTTGTCATGCTCTGTGTTTTTTTTTTTCAGTGCTTCTACTTGGAGGGAATGAGTAAATTCTACCTACGTTTAGTATGGACAATTTTATACACTTACACATTTATATAAATATATATGTACATATATATACCTAAGCTTTCCTGATCTTGCCTATAGCTATTTTGGAGAAAGCTTGTGCTAGTATTGCAGATATGGATACTAAACTTGATGCATGATGCAGTAGTTCTGTACCTGAAATAAAGATAAGATGAACAATTCCCACAGCTCTATTAATAATTTTCCCAGCAGGAAGAATAATATTCATACTCCACTTCAGATTGGTCACTTTCTGCAGTGTTATAAAATATCTCTCATACATTGAAAATCACTCCAAAATGAAGGACTGCTTTTCTCTGACTTAAAACAAAAAGGATTAACACAGAGTACAAATGCAAAGCTGATAGATAATGGCATTGCTTTCTAAAGCTTCTGTTACTTTCAGATTTCCAATCACCTGATGGACAAGTTCACCCCAAGTTACAGGAGCAGGCAATCCTTCTTGTTTACCCCTTTGGCATATGAAGGAGATTTATAAAGCTTTTCCCATTTCTCTGAATTTGAGACTGACAAAGCAGACAGTCACAGTGAGTTCAGAGCAGACATTACCAAGACTTTTCAAATATCTTGTTTGTGAGGATCTGCATTATTTTGCTATTTAGTGGATCCATCCATCCATGCACCCAGCCATCTACAGTGAACCCCACAGTTATCTATGTACTGAAGTAAACCATTATTTTTGCACAAACACACCAGCCCACCCATCCACCCTCATATTGTGCCGGGGCTGGTAATGCAGCAGGAGCTCCCAGACTGGCACCTTGTGGTGCTTGTCAAGGAAAACCATCTTTTCTTCAGCAAATTTTACACTGGTCCTCCCAAGGTCACCTTTCTGATAAATCAAACACTGAAGGATTGCCTTGGATGATATCTCACAGACTCTCAATAGGCTCCTGTGTCTCAGCATGGCAAGAGCTGTCACACTGTGAATGAAAGAAGCTCCCTGGAAATTTTCGCTTCCAGAAGAGTGTTTGGAGCACAGGTGTAGCAGGCAGACAGGGCACAGCAGAGCCAGGATCTTGAGCTCTGTATTTGTTGTCTACCCCTGCACATCTCACTTGTCCTGCTCCCATCTCATCTCACCACTACTCTGGTCTCTGTTCCCTGGATGGGGAATGATGCTGTCCCCATCCTCACTGTTTCTTGTTGGTGAGGACGAAGCAGGGAGGCATTGAATGAGGGAAAGAGACAGCATTGAACAGAGGAGAAAGATGCTGGGACAGCTGATCCGTGACTCATAAAGGGGAGGGATAGGAATCCAAACCGCTATAGGGGCACCAGCCCAGGAACAAGCATCTATCCCCTGCAGCAAGCAGCAGGGGAGGCTTTTGTAGTTGTCCATGAGAGACATCTCCCCTGTGGCACTGCCACATTATTACCCCTGCAACAGCTCCCTGTCTCCTTCTTGGGTGTTTAGAGACTGCACAGGGCAGCCCCAGCCTTGCATGACCAGGACTTGGCTCCACACCTCTGTCTGGTCCCTCACTCCTGCCCCTGCAATGCACAGCAGCAGGCAGGTCTCATCAGCCCCACAGGCTGGGAGGGCTCTGCAGGATAAAACACTGGATTTTCTCTTCTGTGAGTGACAGCAGCTAAAGCAGCTCTCCTGGCAGCTTCTGTGGGAGCAAACATGCTGAGAGAACCCTCTGAAGAGCAAGGCTCCATTTTCCTTAGGTGTTTGGAGGCAATGCTTTGCCACATGGAGAATAGAGAGCTCCAGTCCTCAGGGCAATGGAGAGCCCAACCCACTGCCAGGTGCCTCGGAGAGTCCTGCTGCACAAGGTGGCTGTAAACCACTCTGTGTCCTCCCTGAGGTCACCCAGTGTCCATCCCAGCCATGACAGTGGCCCATGTGCAGAGCCTCCTGTCTGTCTCCAGCACCAAGGGAGGAGCAGGACTCTGGGGAGCCTCCACTGGCTGCTGAGCACCTCCAGGAGCCCTCAGACTCCCAGGCCAATTAAAATCCCGTTAAAACGATGTGCCTCATCTCCAGATCCCTCTGGGGAACTCGCACCTCATTAGTGTAATTGGGAGATATTTCCACTCTAGCAGAGCATACTGAACCACCAGGCTGCTGCGGGAGTGAGTCCTGTAACTTGAGACACAACAGGGTGAGGGGACCATCAGCTCTGGCCCCTCTCAGGGACCTTCTGCATTCCCTCCTTGCAGGGTTCAGCCAACATTGCAACAGCACCTTTTCAATAGCATCTCTTGTTTCTGTGGTGCCTGTGTTGCAATGCCTCTGCCCCTGGAGCTCCACTCACTTCATAAACGCTTGCCACTGTATCTAGGTACCCACAGGTTGTCTGCAGTTATGAAAAGCTCCCAATTCATCCTCGGGGATTAGGAGGTAGTGTTCCAACCCTCATATCGCAGATAGGGAAACTGAGGTGGAGGGCTGTGAATTAGAACATGAACAGTGCTGTCTCTGCTCTGCCCCTGGAGGACTGTGGGGCTAGAAAAGGTGGATGTGGGGAGTTCTCCCTCAAAAAACCTCCCTCCAAAGATGTTTCCAAAGAGCCAAGGGAAGGGAGCAGCAGTTTCATGGTGTGGGTTCTCTGAGGTATCCTTTCTTCCTGGGACAGTCTGGATATGGCTGTCCACCTTCTCTCAGACTCTGCCACATCAGCTATGCTCTGGCTCATAGCGGGGGCACAACTGGTTTTAATGGAGCTGGCACCTGGGGGAAAGGCTGGGGGAGGCAGGAGGTGAGGTGAGTTAGCAAAGCTGCCTTTTCTCTGGCCTTCTTTCATGTGCAGGGAATTTAACATACCAAAGGTTTTCCTGGATGAGAGTTGGCTGATGACCCTGAAATAAAGGAGACAGCAGCATGGGGAGGTGTGAGACAACAGCATGGGGAGGCTGTGAAGTGGGGAGGGGACAGCTCTGCCAGCTCCTGCCCTGTACACGGACACACGGCAGGGCTGGGGAAACTGAGGCCTGATTTCCTGATCCCCAGGGAGCTGCTGGGCTCCTGGGAGCTGGTGTCCTGCACACTGCTTCACCAGCGTGGGCTCAGGTAGCACCATTGCCACCCTGCTCCCAGCTGATCAAGCCAAACACTTCACTGAGGGAGAAGCAGCAGCACTAAACTGCCTCATACTCAGCACAGCAGTAAGTTCTCCCTGACTGCCACCTTAGTGAAGCAACTGTAACCATATAAAATTGTCATTTTCCTGAATATTATTTCTGCCTGGAAGGACCATGTTTGCTACCTAATGCAATAGACACAGACTGGGACAAAGTAAATTCAGTGACAGCATAAAGACAGAAGGTTTTGATAGAACCTGGCTCAACGAAAAACAAATTTGCATTCCATTTAAGAGCTCTTCTGCTTCCTCTAAGTATTGGCTCCAAGCGGATATAGAGCAGGACTTGTATGGCAGGATTCTCCCCTTCCTGTCTTAAAAGTATTATGAAAGATTAGTGCCTGCTGTCATCATGGCTTGCAGGCATGTTATTGTTATTAATTATGGTTATTACTGCAGCGCAGTCCTACGCAGCATCTGGCCACGGGCTGCCTGCAGAGCCGGGCTGCCGGCGCGGAGAGCGGCTGCTCCTGCCCGGGCACTCGGCAGCCAAAACCCCGGCAGCTGCCCGGGCAGCAGGAGCTCAGCCACCCCGGCCAGCTGGCCTGGCAGCCAACAGCCGAGCCAGCGAGCCCGGCTGCGAGCCGGAGCTCTCCTGCCTCCAGCACTGCCTGCTGCCTGCCAGGAAAGGTGGGACAGAGGGAGCGCAGGAAAGGGACGCATCCCTTTGGAGAACAGCCACGCTGTGGTGCCTGGCAAAGCTGGGTGTAAAACAGGAACGAGTGTTTTCAAGCAATGGATATAGCCCTGGAAGTTTTGCACACCTTCTCTTTCATCAGCTTGGGATGCTTGGAAATGCTGGGGGGTTTTTATTTTTTGGAGGTGGGGGAGGACTTTGGTGGCTTTATAGGCTCTCCTTCATCTCCCCTCTGTTGTCTCTTTGCTTTCTTTCTTTGAAGAAAAGTGAAGAGAGGAAAGGAAAAAGGAAACACTCCAAATTGAAATGGGAGGGCTTGAAGCTTTGCTGAAAAGCAAAGGAGAAGAAACCTCCCCTGGTGGCCTTTCCCTGGGGGAAGGAATGAAAGGAAATGTGGTGAAATCAAAGTAGTTGTGGAAATGTAAATTCGTAGTAAACACCATGGGGGGAAGGAGTCTGTGAATATTTAAGTAACTCTACTTAGTTGTATCAACGGCAGCTTAACCCCGGCAGGGAGGAGGAATGGGGGGCACTGCCACCCCTCCGAGCCCTGTGACGTGGGACCCCCAATGCCCCACGGCAAGCGATTCATCTCGGGGAACTAATCAGCCCTGCCAGGGAGAGATGCTCCCTGCTCCACGGGAGTTTCTAGTTTTGCCCTGACTTACAGTCATCTCTGCTCTAATGGGAATGGCCGGTGTTAACGAACATCTCTGGATGGGGTGTCTTGGCTGGCTGTTCTTGACAGCAGGATGCAGGAGCCCCATCCAGCCTTGTCACCCCCAGAAACGGCTGATGGGCCTCAGCAGGACCTTATATGTCACTCAGACAGGAGAATTAACAAGGACATTTACTTCATCTAGAAGAGTTATTTGCTGAAAAAACTGCTGCTAAGAGGAGCAAGGAGTGGCTCTTTGTAGGAAAGGGTACTTGCCTTTTGTAGGAAGAATCCATGAAGATCCTTGCCCAAGAATTTGAGGTCCTGGGAGAAAGGGCTTAGCAGGCACAGGGCTTTTGGAAGCACATAACTCTAGCAGGTGATCGCTCAGTTAGTGGCTTGTTTGAATTCTACAGAGCAGGGAAAATGTACTTATCTGGTAGGACATCTTGGTAGTGAGCATCACAGATCCACGTGTGAATGGGGCAGTCCCAAACACCCAGAGTGGAGGGACAGAGACCCTAAGAACCCTGAAGGGTGAGCAGGCTGTGTCCTGAGCCTGTTGCACCAACAGCTATGTACTGGCATGGACACAGAGTCTGCAAAATTCAAGGCTCAGCTGTGACTGCATAGCCAAGGTAATTCCAGCAAATTCAAGGATGTCTGCTGCTACTTAAACCCAGAAAAGATAAAGATTTATTTTGGTTTTACATCTCTGTGTCTAAATATCTTCTTCCCATCGTGTCTTTGGGCAGGAAAATGAAAGAAGGTGAAATCATGGGATAAAAAGGACAAAACCATTTATTTTATGCATCCTGATGTCTTCCTTCTTTAGGTCCTGGCCTTGCTATGACTGTGGGAGTCCTGGACCCCGGAGGTCCCAAAGATGCCCAAAATCCTCCATGTAATTTTTCCTCCTGGCAGCCAGCACTGCTTGCTTGACTGGGAACGCTGGTGCCAGGTCCCCTGCAAAGGCAGGGATGGGGACTTGTGACCAGGGAGGAAGAAGTGATGAGGAGCTCCTCAAACTTGCCAAATTAGTCTAGAGCTGGTAGATGGCACAGACTGAGTGTTGCTCAGTCCTCAGCAGCATGGAAGTGTGGCTGCAGTTCAAGAGCCTATTAAAGAGCCGAGACATACAGACTTCATTAGCCACATGTCAGAAAGCACTTTTTACAGTAAATCCTACTTAATAGCCATATGCTAGGAGAGAATTAAATGCTTTTTAGCTCTCAGACAGTTATGTAAACTTCAGAGAGGAGAAAAAAAGATAGCGAGTACCAGCAGAGAAGTCTTCAGTACATACCGGTTATTAATGTATTTATCTAGGTCGTTTATTTATTGAAGATATATTTTTTTTTTCTGGGACAGGCCTATTAAGTCTGACAGCTTAATCGACACCCAATGGGAAAAATGTCATTTTAAAAAGTAGTTAGACTCCCATTGATTTCAATATAAACTCCATTTTTTATTTTGTATTTTTCCCCAGCCATCACAGTCAGTTTGACAGTCTCATTAACAAGATACTAAACTGCCCCACTCTTTTTTGAGGACAATAAATTACTATGGAGAAAGCTGCTGTTGTCTTAACAGATGCTTTTCACAGTGTAAACATCCCTTGACTGATAAGCAGAGAGGAAAGAAGCGTGCAAACTAGCCTTTTCATGCTAAATAAATAACAGGGCTGGAGAGCTGGCACTGAAATCAATGCTGTTTTGCTCTGCAAAGAATGCTGCACTGGAGGACAGGATGGTTTAGGAGATGGATATTGTGATACAGAGAGTTTGCTTGGTTGTGGTTTGCCATGTTAATCCATCTGACTGTGGGGGACAGGGGCTCTGTGGCTGTCTGGGATGTGGCTGATGAGGGCTGTGCTGTGGGGCTGCATGGCCCCACCTTGCTCTGGCATGGTCAGAGTGGGTCTGTCCCCTGCCAGATCTCTTCATCCAGGTGATGGGCATGGTAAGGCTTGCAGCAGGAGCTGGCTAACCTGCAGCTCAGAGGCTGAAGGGACCAGCCTGAGGTGACACAGGCCAGACTGGCTCATGCTGCCATGTCGTTTGGCACAGGGGAACACCTGCCATCCACAGCATTGTCAGGATCCAGGCATTTGCCAGGATCCAGGGTTAGCTGATGGCAGTTCTCTGTGAGAAACCCACACCTGTGCACTAGGGAGGAGACTGGGGGCCACGGAATTAATTAGCAAGGGCCAGAACCAATTTGCCAGCCTGGACTTTCTGAATGTCCACTCCACAAGAGATGGGGAGGACAGACCTGCAGCTGCCTCTGCGTGAATACCAGCTGCACCTGGGCAGGGACACAGGGAAATGGCCAAGCATATGGGGCTGCAGGCAGTGGCTCAGCATCATCTGTCTTCTTTCAGCTCCTCTCTGAGGTCTCTCCATGAGTTATTGAAGGCTGAGTTCCCCCTTTGGCAGCAGCAGGTCCACCCAAGGTGGTGTCATGAGACATCATTCCCCAGGATGGCAGCACCTTCTTTCCCAAAGAACAGATTCCTGCAGACAGCCACCCTGGCACGGGTTATCCCTCAGGGCTGGCCAAGACACCTGTGAATCACTGGCCAAGGCTTGCAGTGCAGCCTCATCTTTATACTGAGTGCTGCTGGGCTGCATTGGTTGGTTCTTCCTTTTCAACCACAAATAAAGGGGCAGAGGTTTTGTTTTAAAAATGAGATTTTTCCAGGCAAGGCAGTCTGAAAGGGGCAGCTCTGGGTCAGGGCAGCTTTTTCTCTGCCTAACAAGATGTGGCTGCTGTCACACCCACGGTGTTTGGTGCTGGGGTAGCACCAGAATGTCACAGCTCCCGCTGTCCTCCAGTGCCTGGGACACTTTTAAGGACAAACATTGGTCATGCTCAAAACCCCTCAAAGACTGTCACACTGGGGCAGCAAGCAGGAAATAAGAGAGTTAATTTTTTCTGTATTTCTACATAATGCTTGTATTTGACCTTGCTCAGGATCCTTTTCTTACAACCACCACATGGGTGCTTCCTCAAAATCCTTACTAACTGCAGCATTGAGTCAGAAAGTTCCTGGTTTTCCTGGCATCCCCTTTCTTCCTCCCCCTCAAACCAGCCCTCCCCATCTCCACATTCCCAGCTCAGAGCACTGCATTAATGCTCCATTTTATTGCATGCTCTTAATGACGCATCTGCAGATACTTCCCCTCTCTAACTGAGAAAATTCTTGCTGGGATGGAAATTTTAAAATGAGAGTCAGATTGTTTCCACATCACAAGGCACAGCCAGGCTTTAAATACAACAAAATTCCTGAAATCCGTTATCCTGTCACCTAAGTATTTAAATAATTAACTACAGAAACATCCCACAGGCTTGGCTGAGAAGGCGAGAGTGTTTGCATACTAATTGATCACTAAATGCAAAGCAAACAGCTCATGGATCTGTCAATAATTACTTTAGAAAAGGCAGCCTGGTCACTAAAATGAACTTAATCTACTCAAAGACTCAGCAGCACTTACAGGTGTAAGCACCGGCTCTGGCTGTTCACTTTAATGACTTTATTATTTCAATGTCATTAGCCCTGTTCCTCTCCAAGTTTTGCTAATGGGCACACACATAACCAGCCTTTGCTACTGAATCATTCTCCCACTTCTTTATTTATTCCTTTCACTCTGTGGGGGCTGCAATTGCTTTCTATATCTATGCACACACATATATTGATATTCTCTCTCTTTTTTTTTTTTTTAATTAGAACTGAAAGGACAATTTTCTTGCTGAAGGTGGCAATCAGAGGAAAGCACGGTTCATTTCCGAGGGGCTCCCACCTCCAGATCCCCAGCACATGCTGTGCATCCTGGGCACCCTTACATAAAGACACATCAGAGCGAGGAAATGAGCCTGGCTGCTGTTTAACCATTGGGATGCTCTTGCAGGTCTTTTCTAGGAGCCTGGGATGCTGAAACAAAGCCAGAGCATCCTCTGAGCATGTTCCTTCCTGAATCCATCGTGCCCTGGCTCCTGATCCCCCCCTGCATGTCTCTCCAGGACCTTGTCTGAACCATCCCCAATGACACTTGATATCTGTCCAGCGTCTCTCTTCTATTCCCTTCTTTCCCTGCTGCCCCAAAGCCCCTGCACCATCTTGTCTTCAAAATGCTGCCCTGCCTGGACTAAACCCCTTGGATTTTCAGAAGGGAAGAAGCTGCCTTGCCTTTCCCGGGTCCCCCCCCTGGCTTCCCTGGCGCTGCGGCGGTGGCTCGCTGCAGCCTCTGTTAATGAGGACTGGTGCAGGGGACTCTGAAGCTCCCCTAGTAAAACTCTCCCTGGGACTGACCCAAATCCATCTCAGAACTCCAGGGGTGGATGTTTTTCAGGATTTTCTGTGAAATGACATGTCAGCAGCCGCATTCACACCGTTCCCAGGTGGGAGACGGACGCGGTGGGGCAGTGACTGAAGGGAGACAGGTAATTTTACACGTTCTGGATATTACTTGAGTAAAAGGAGGCTGGAAGTGAGTAGAAGGAGGTCTTGGTCTATGGGGAGCTTTGCAGACTCCCTGAGCTCTGCTGAGCACTAATAATGCCCTTCAGTGTGCACACTACAGGTGAGCAGTACCCAGACTTCCCTGCTCGGTGTCTCTGCCCCCATGGCCAGGTGCACATGTCCCTTTCCTTTTTTTCATGCTGGGACAAGGGATCTTTCAACCAGCCACCACTGCATTTATGCATCACATAAGACTCTCCAGGCCATGCTGGGCAGAGGTGGGAATTTCACTTCATGATCCCTTTAAAATCATTAGCATTTCTGCATTAAGCAGTGACCCCTCACTGCCTCGGCTCAAACCCCTTGTTTAGTCCAAATTCTAGCAGGATGGAGGACCAGACTCAATCTTTTCAAAGTCAGTCAGCTATAAGATGGGAGTAAAGTTTCCCTGCAGGCATCTCAGCATTGCCTGGAGGTGGTGGTGATGTTTCTTTGAAGCAGTTGAAGTCACACATCCCCCAGTGCAGGACAGGCATGGCAGCCAGCTCTGACTCTGCCATCCCCAGCCCTCTTGAGGATGAGGTAGTGATGAGGGTTGCTTCTTTTAACCCAGAGTACAGAGCTTCTTGCTAGGAGTGTGAAGAAGTGCCTCGTAGGAGGATTATTTGCCTTGGCATTAAGCTTAAATAAACAGGCAGAGGACACTGGTGAGGGATGGAGGGTGCTGAGCTCAGACACACGCTAATGAATGTGGCATCCTTGAGTGTGTGAAGGAAGGGAAGGCAGACAGAGCTGTCTGTGTGGGAGGCCTCAGCACTGGCAGTACACTAATCAGTACAGCCTCTGCCTCAGCCCTGCTATTGCTCAACCCATTAGTTGAGCTCTTATCACAAAGCTTTCTCATAGCCACCCCTTTGGCAGTTCTGGCTCACAACAAAAGGCAACCTTTGGTCTTCTTCAGAGCATCCTACTTACAAGATCACCTGTGACCAAAGGGGGGCTGCTTCCACATCCACCAGATGCATCCTACATCCCACTGTCCAAATTGCAGCCTCATTAAGCCAGTCTCTTTTTTCCAAGTCATGTGATGCAAATATTTATTGAGCCACTTTGCTCAAGGCATCTTCCTTTGTTAGAGATGGAAATAATTTTAAAAATCAGGTCATTTTTCCTTATTTTGTGGGATGAAGGGATGATTTGTGTTGCTGTCACAAGTCCCTCTGTTATCTGTCGTCGGCAATGTCCCAGCCCCTCTGTCCCTTGGTGCTGTGTGTGCTGGTTTGCAGCCTTGTTCCTCCTTTGTTGCATTAATCAGTAAGGTAGAAATGAGAAGGCTGGAAACAGCTTTTTTAACAATCCCTGCCACCACTCCACCACCAGCCTCTTTGACTTCATGACTTATTTCTTTTCAGGAGTGAGCTAGACTGTGAAATCACTTTGAAGTTGTGCTCCTGAGAGGAAACATCAGGAAAGTATTAATACAACCAATTTTTTTTCTGTGCTAGAGGTAAAAAAGAAAACCGAGGCAGAAATAAGAAGAGCTCCCGCAGAGTTGTTTACTCTAGATTAAACTGTCCTAGACTCTCCAGATTTTAACAGCTTTAGCTGAGGAACAGGCTGAAAGTGATTAATTTATAAGGTGACAAATATAACTAGCAGGCAAGAGGCAATTTGACTGTTTGGCTGGGAGCGAAGAGGCTGTAAACAGGTTGTTTCACCCTGTGAACAATGTATTTGCTTTCAAGTTGGGGTTAAAATTCAGAGCTCTGGATACCTTGGGTTTTGGTATCTGACCCAGAGCTTTTTGGCCATAGCTTTACTGGTCTCGCTGACAGTCTTTTACCAGCTGATGGACATCCATAGTTCTGTATGGCCTGAAGGTCAAAGAATGCCCTGGGACAGCTGCAGTGAGTGGTTCAGCCAAAACTCTGCTGGGTTGTTGTGCTCAGGTGGGCAGGGGGACATTCAGAGGGAAGGCACATCCAGAGGGATGCAGCCATGTCCCTGTTGCAGCTGTTTGCCCCAGGAGCTGACTGGGGGCTGGAGCTGCATTCTGGATGCAGGCACAGTTACCTGTCTCACAAGTTCTCTGCAGAAAAGCCAGATGATCTCTCAGGACTAACGACATTAATTGTGCCTGGATGAAAGCAGACACACGCTGCTTAATTTATTCTTCCTGTATTGCTGTTGATTGCTTGTTATTCTATTACCCCCCCACTGGATAGATCTTGTACTCAATTATTACACTGATGACCCGCCTTTGCTGCTAATGTGACACTCTTGTTTCCTCTTCACTACAACAGCCTCTGCAATAACATAATGCACATAATTCATCAGTTCAGTGCAGCAGCACACGGGGCTGGGCGCTCTGTGGCTCTCACACGCCAGAGCCAAGCGATCCCTGCAGCAAGAGGCACCATCCTTCTGTGGCACCAGCTTAATAAAATACTCTGGGAGCTGGAGTTGTCTCTGCTGCTGTCCCCAGGCCCCATGTTTTGACCAGGCACCTATTGAGAACTATTGATCTGGGTAAGTCAGGGAGTTGTGAGTAAGGTTGTTCCCTCCAACAGAAGTAGGGACCTCAAGGAGATATGTGAAGGCATTGGCTCACTCCTGGTAGCTACTGCAGCTTTCCCACATGTCTTCTTGCTAAAATGTACTCTGGCCTAACAAAAATAAGAATTAGAGGAAGGCTGAGGGCTGCAGGAAACAAAAATCTGGCAACTCACAATCAGGATGTGGGATGCCTTTGTAGGCCAGCACATCAGGCGACAGGGTGCAACACAGATTTGTGTTTTTCCTGATCCTAACTTGGGAGATCGCCCCTTCCCACCCACAGCTGCGACACGATGCCTTTAGTGCAGCAAGACAGGCGTGCTGGTCTGCCTCCCAGAGCCCCTGTTTTAACCTTCTGCATGGTCTGGCCAGGCTCAGAGGGGAAGGGGGTCACAGCCACCCAGGCTGAATGAGGCTTGGAGGAGCCATGTCTGCAGAGCAGAACATCCTCATCCTGCCACAGTGATTTGCCTGTCTCGAGGTGTCCACTGAGCATCTTGGGTCCAAGGTGCTTTCATTCCTTTCTGAGCTCTCTCTGGAGCTTTGTCTCTAATGCCTGTGAGTGTCTGGCAGCTCCCCTGTACTCTCTGTGTAGCTGTGCCCATTCTGTGGGCTGGAAATGGATTCCTTGTCCCAGAAATGTGCCTGGGGCTGTCTGGAACAGACAGATATGGAAGAGTTAGAGGCTGGTCCTCAGCAGAAGGGTTCAGAGTCACTCTGACCCTGCTCCAAGCAGACCCACAGTGCCTCCCACTCAGCCTGAGTGAAGACTTGCTGCTCCCTGTGCAAGAAGGGTCTACATGGTTTTCCCTTCCTCACTGCCTCCTTCATCATTGATGTATTTCAAAACAAGAGTTTTTGCAGTTCATTTTTGCCAGTTTCAGAGAAAAAACCCTTCCTCAAGGCAGCAGCTCTCTGACTCAACAGCTTTGTTTACATCACTGCCTGCAAACAGGCTTCCAGAAGCCAGGCTCCCACCACTCTCCTAATAAAAAAGTTTCAAAGAAACTGGTTTGAGGGAGGCTTCTGAAAGATACTACATATCCAGGTCTTAGCAATATTGCTCTCTGATAAAGCCAATGCTCAGGATTGTTTTTCTGAGCTCTGACAATTGCAGGGCCATTGGAAAGACCCCTTGCAGGTGTGGGGAATGTCTTCTTCCCTGAATTGGAAAACATAAAAGCAAATTATTCACAAAACTCAGCCCCTGAGTGGCAGTTAAAGCCATACTGGGGCGGATCCTTCCAATCCATGGCCAATCCCCATTAAATGAGCCTCCTTTTGCAGCCAGCAGTGTTTTATCAGCTCCATGAATTCACGACCTAGGGCTTGCTCCTGGCCTTTGGTGGTGACTCTGTGTCCGACTGCTCTGCCCCTGGGGCATCCCTACTGCTCTTCCAAAGTTTCTCCCATGGACCAACAAATAAAACATCCCTGGTGCTAACAACTGATCTTGGAGATGTTTTATTCCCCCTTCACATAATGTCCTGGTTTCTCATAAACACAGGATAATGCAGCCTTCAGTTCTGCGTGGTTCAGAAGTGCCATTAGGGCAGCCGGCGCAGGCACTGAGCAGCAGGCAATTTAGGATGATAGTGTGCTAAAACAGTTGAACAGCCCACAGTCAATTCAAAAGCTTTCTGGCAGCTCTCTCTTCATTTTGGAGATTTCTATCTTACAGACCTATATAAGAGCAGATTAGTAGAGATAAATTGGATATCAGCTCTGCCTAATGTGCCAGCAAGGCTAGATTACAGCTCTCAGATGCTTTGTAATGCTTGGTGGTGCTGTCAGAGGTTCCTTCTAGGTCCTGAAGGAGGCTTTTGTGAGACTTTGCCCAGAGCACAGGGGCCAGAGGGGAGCAGCCAATTCCAGTGCTGAGTTTCATGGTGGTGGTTTCTGCCTGTTCTGTACCCAGATGCTGCCTTGTCCTTGTCTGGCTGTACTAGCTGTGTGTTCCCCAGATTACTCCATGGGCACTGGAAAGAGAAAGGGGTCTGTCAGAACATGAGGAGGACTTCAGGCTTGGTGCCACCTCCAAATTTCTCCCTGGAGACATCATTCCTCTCTGCTGCATGCAAAGCAGAGGAAGGACCCCCTGTGAATTGATCCTGTTTGAAGTCCTGAGAGGCAGCGAGCTGCCTCCAGTGTGGGCGAGCCTGCCTTGGTGCCTCTGCAATTCCCTGTGATCCTTCACCCTCCTCTCTGATCTTGTCCAGATGCCACCACCACTTGTAGCATCTTTGCATCCAGCTGCTCAGCATCACCCAGCTCTGATATGCAGAGATTCACAGTAGAGGGTAGCTGTGAGCACGTTCTTTTCTGCCCATAAATACAGATATTTTTCCTTTTAAATCGTGACTAAATGAACTCCATTTTATTTACTCCATTACCCACAGGCAAATTGTAAAATGATAGCCCTGTACTTCAGCTGGAAGGCTGTGCTTTGAGCAGCTTCTGCAGCTCAGAAACTCTTATTAATGCTGTGCTGTGAAGGGAAGGGCTGGGGACCAGAGAACATGTGATTATTCAAGATAAAAATAATGGGAAATACTCCAAGAGGAATGTACTAAAAAGGCCCCCAGTCTATCAACCACTGAGACAGGAGGGTGTACTGAAGCTGCTCAGTTTAAACCTTATTTGCCACTCCAGGGGATTTTGCTCACTTTCCTGATTTAATCCACCTGCTTTTGTAAGCAGACAGGCAGATGGACAGGGACTGACCCGTCTCTCACTCTCACCCTGTTATCTGCTAACTTCCGACTGTCTGACACCATCATTTTGTGGTCTCTGCCTGCATTTTTTTAAGGTGTTCAAAGTTGTTCTTTTAGAGATAAATCCTCCTGCAGTTCAACTGAAAAATCTGAAATAGTCCTGGCTGGAGTAGGGATTAAGCAGCAAACCCTTATTTATTTTCTCCTCAATACTCAAATCAGACCTTTCCTGCTGTTCCTATGAGGTGTAGCTCATCCTGCCCCTGCAGACCCAGCCTCTGCAGAAGGGCACTTCTGGCATCAGCCTGCCCTGGGAATTGAGGAGAATCTCCTGACTGAGCAGAGGATGCTCTGGGGGATGACTGGGGACCACAGGGGACACAGGAATCAAAACAGTCCCATCTGCCCACAAAATTTCCCATCATTATGCATTTCATCTGTTTGTCCTAAAAGCAGTCACATATCTGGAAGGAAACATCCTTGTGCACATTTACTTTGTTAATATGCTTGTTTTTATAAAAATGCACTAACTCTGAACATTAAGTTGTGTTTACTACCCCTCTGGGATGTTTTGGAAACTGCCTAGCAGTAATCTGGCCTCTAGCTGTAATCAAAATGGGAATCCCCAGAAAAATCTATGAAAGATTGTATCTGGGGTCTGAACCGACAGGTAATGGAGCCTTCAGAGATAATAACTTCATGCCCTTTTGTTGACTGGCAGCTTCAAAATTGAATGTCTCTGGTTGTTGCTCTTGGGAGCAAAGCTTCCTGTGGCTGTTCCTCGGCAAACAGTGATTAAACTGAAGCTTTATGCTGCCAGGAAAAAAAGAAAAAGATGGAAAAACTAGCTTTGTAAACAAGCTCTCAGGACAAACCCTCTGGTTTGCCCTGATCACCTTGTACCTTCTCAAAGTAAACATAATTTTCCATCTTCAAAGTTCTGAGGCTTACTTAAAGATTACCAGACGAAATTTTTTCAAAATTTATTTTATTGCTGTTATTACTATCGATGTTGGGAAATTAATTTGTCTTTTTCATTTTGCCATTGTTCAGGTTCTTATTTTTTCAGCTTGACTCTGAACTGCATGGGCAGAGGAGAGCAAGACAGGGACCTTGAGCCCTGGCTGCACAGGACAAAGATGTGGGGATCACTCTTTGTCCAGGCAAACCTCTCTGCTGGCTCAGTCCTGCTCTCTTGGCTGCTCAGAGAGTCTGTACCCCAAATAGGAGCTGCCTTGAACAGACCCAATAAGGTGGTAAGGAATAGCAGGGCTGTCTGGTTATCCTTCCTGGCACACAGAATTACAGCCTGGACACAGCCAATTCTCCACTCTCAGCTGCTGCATCCCTGTATTTGCCTGCTGAGTAAATTTCTGACAGAACATTTGAAAATTAGACACTCCTAAATGTCATAAATGAGCAATCACATCCCCCCCCCCCCCCCCCCCCTCCCATCCTTTGACTGGCTTTTCCTCTCCATTTTCTCTTGTTGGTACTTGGGGTCAGACATGACTGCAGTGGGTTCAACACATGAGCCACCTACAACTGCCCCTTTGCTGTGCCAGGGCTCTGGAGCAGACACTGGCTGTGAGACTGAGGCAGATGCTGATAACAAAAAATACTGAAATTAAACCCAGAAAAATCCATCATTTTCCTTATGCCCTTCAAATAAAACTCTCCTCCTGTTGAACAGGGACTTATTATTGCAGCATCTCGAGAGGAGGGATGTTGCCATATAGCTAACGTGATGATTTCAGGTACAGTTGCTGCTGCCTGATTAAACATCTCTGGGATCAAGCAGACTGCTTGGATTGAATGGGCCATTATTCTATCTCACTAACAGACTCACAGAAGCATGTTATAATTAAAATCAGGATAAATGTCATCACTAAATTTTGATGAAAAGAGCTTCTGGCTTTGTGTACATCCAGGCATGTTGGGTGAAATGCAGAGGGCTGATTCTGCAGCTTCCTTCAATTCCTTTCCCTTCAGCACAAGGGAGCACATTGTAGTGGTGCATTAGGGAATTTAGGGTATAAAACATAAGATAATTCAGAACTTGAAGGACTAGACGAGATCTGTTCCTATTGCCCACGCCGATGATAACACCTGCCATGCCCCGGGTTCAAAGAAGCTGGTACAAGAGTTGGGAGCTGTGTCCAAGCCCTGCTGTGGGTTTGGGGATGCACTTGAGCACTGTGGACAGCTTTGGCCTTTGAGCTGATGTGGAATATTTAGAGGAGTTACAGTGAAGATGAAGTAGTGGAGGAGATTGGAAAGCTGTCATAAGAAGAGACAATAAAAGCTGGGATTCTTAGCAGGGAGAGGAGAAGACTTGAGAAGGATGTAATGATGGAGGTTTTGAGTAAAGTGACTTTTTAACTGCTCCCCACAGCATCCTCACTGAAAGCAGCAGGACACCAATTTAAGCCAGGTAGACGGTGGCAAGGACTTGCACAGGGGCAGAACATGTCCTACACGTGATGCCTGGAGACTGTGGACTCTGACAGTGTCAGAGGGGCTGCTGCAAGAGCAGTTGTTATTAAGGCTGTCCTTCAATCCATAGCATGGGGCAGAAGCAGCATGGAGCACAGCACCACCCCACTGCTCAGAGCTCAGCAAACTCTCCTTGTTTCCCAGTGTAAGATATTCAAGTAAAGGCTGTACAGTTCCTGAGGCTGCTTTGCATGGGGGATGTTTGTCATGAGCAGCGTGGGGTGTCACTTAAAACCTGATTCATCCAGATCCCCCTGGAATGACATGTTTAATATGAATTATCTTTTTTCCTCCAGCAATTTTCTGACTGCTCTTCTCTATAGATCTGTGAGATATAGAAAATGCCATATAGCTCCTTTCATGCAGCCAGTGTGGAAATTAAACATCTTACCTCTTCAAGGGACAGATTTTCCCTTGAGCAGGAGCCCAGGTAGCAGAGCTGGCAGGCTGGTTTGTCCCTTCTGGTTTTAGAGACACGGCCTTGGTCACAGCCCCTTGGGGACATATGCTGTTTGTGCCCCACACCCAGGCAGCACCCTTGTACCAGTGCAGTTGGCTTCCACCTCTCTTTCCTGCCAGGAAACAACAGGAAAGAGATAAAATCCTGACAGGGAGGCTCCAGTGCAGTGCATCATGAGATGCCTGAATCTTTTTGTAAATGTGACGCCCCCAAATTTGTATAGATGAGACACAAGCAAAGGGATCCCATCCACACCTCCCAGCCTCACATAGCCTGGGCCATTTCCCAGAGCTTTTCCTTTTGGAAGTGTTTTCCATAATTTCTCTGGGTTTTTCCCTCCAACACCACCCTGGCTCAGCACCACCTCATTAGTCCCACTGAAGTTTCTCTCTGAGGTGTTGTGGATTAACCCCAGACAGCATCAAGGCCCTCACAGGCATTCGCTCATTCCCCCACCAGCAGGCTCAAAGGGAGAGTCAGAAGGGTAAAAGGCAGGAAACTCATGGGTAGAGAGAAGGACTGTTCAATAGGGAAATAAAAAATGCTCAAACAAGCAAAGCAAAATGAGGACTTAATTCACCGCTGCCCATGGGCTGGCAGGTGTTCAGCCATCCCAGAAGAGCAGGGCTTCATAAAGTATAACTGTGACTTAGGAAGACAAACACCATCACTCCAAATATCCTCCTCTTCCTTCTTCTCCTCACAATTTTATATATTGAACATGATGTCATATGGTCTGGAATACCCCTTTGGTCAGTTTTGGTCAGCTGTCCTGGCTGGGTCTCCTCCCAGCCTCTCCCCCATCCCCATCCTCCACTTTTGCGTGGCAGTAAAAAAAGCAGGAAAGGCCTTGGCTCTGTGTAAGTCCTGCTCAGCAATAACAAAAACATCTCTGTATTTTCAGCCCTGCGTCCAATGCAAATCCAAAACACAGCCCCAGACCAGCCACTGTGAAGTAACTCTAGCCCAGCCCAGCCCAGCCCAGCCCAGCCTGTCCCTGAGGCTGGAGCAGGACCATCGGCCACTCCACAAAGCTCAGCCCCATGGGCAGCTCAGGGCCAGCAGCCACGTGTGACAGGAGTGTGTGACAAGTGCCTGTGGGTCCCTGCACGCGTCCACTCCTTGTCCTTGCCTCCGCAGGTACACGTGCCTGCGAGCACACGCGTGAGCCTGCATGTCCAGACTCCTAACCCCATTTCTCTGGGAAGAAGCCACTCCAGAGCTCTTTCCAAGTAACAATTCCAATGAAGAAATCTGCGCAAATGGTGCGTAAAGCTTCTATGAATCAAGCCCTTAATCAGGGCGTCGGCTTTCCGAGCACATCCTCCGGGCCTTACAGCCCTTTAATGCATTCATCACATTAAGAGTTAATTTACAACACGCGGTTTGAGGCGAGTTCTCGGCCCTTCGCTGAGGATCTGCCTGAAGTGTGAGCTGTGCATTAACAACCCAAATGTATTCCACTCTCAGGAAAAAAAGATTACCCCGGATATTTTTGCCCTTCAAGGGAGACTCTGGGCCGTGGAGCAACATAGCAATGGTGTGTCAGGACCACCACCGCGTTCATGAATTTTAGATGCCTGCGAGAAATTATCTATTTTTCTGGACCCTTGCTGGGCTCAATCAGTCCCTCCGTGGTTGGTGACAATTAAAGAACTAATATGATGCAAGGAGGATATTTTAGACACTGCTTGACACCAAGGCGCCCATCTCCCTGGCTTTGGACTCTTCCCTACCTCCCAGGACATGTCCCTTCTATCTCTTTCCTCAAAAAGGATCAGCATGTTTAATATGCTCCCAGGAAGGCTCCAGGAAATGGGCTTTAGTCTCTGAAGGTTGTGTATCTCTATGCAGAAATTATAATTATGTTAGAAGAGGAATTCATTGCCTAAAATACCCTCTGCCCATGCAGGATGCTGGGAAGTCTTGGGACTGGACTATGGAGCACTGTGGTCCATGCAGTGTTGATATCAGAAAAACACATCTTCCCCTCCTTCTCTCTTTTCTTCTTCTCCCTGTTTTTAAAGCAGACGACAAATTTCAGACTATTTTTCTCATTTGAGACAATGCTATTCTGGAACCAAACCACAAATCTGCTGGTGAAATAAAAAGGCCATGCAAAGGCTTTGTTGAGCAGCATCTTTCCTGGGGAGATCGTGCAGAGCTTTGCAAACCTCTGCAGATCCAGAAGGTCACAATAGTAACAGTGTGCTGTTGCCCTCATACTCTCCTTTGTTTTCTTTCTCATAGAAACTGGTCAAAAACTGAGACACAGGGGTCATGAAAGAAGATTACAAAGCCACACTGCTGGCACTGGGACACTTCCCCCCTCCTCCAACCCACTGTCCCCCTTTGCTGCACCAGTACTGCTGTAAGGCACAGCTCCCTGTCACATCCCAGATGCAGGTGGGGGTTCCACTGTGTAAAGTAGAGTCATACCCAGAGAAGGGAGATGAAAATCAGCTGTGCCCCTACTAGAGATGGCCAGAAAAGCTTTAGTTTTGGATGAAAAAAAGGCTATTTTGATTTAAATTAAAATCTTTTTCAAAACATATCAATTTCAGAACAATATTGTCTTGGGAAAAGAAGCTCAAATTATCCTGTATTCATATGGTGGCATTGGATGATTTTCATCTTTCTTCTCTTTTGCTTCAAAAACAAATTCACAGTTTATAACATGTATACCTCTCATATGGCTTTAAAGGTCAAATCAAAAAGCAGCTTGAATTTACTAAAAACTAGACATTGCAATTAAAACAGTTTTTGCAAGCTGAGAATGTTGGAAGAGTTTAAAACTTCATGGTTTTCTACTTCAGAACTGGGGGAAAAAAAAGAGAAGATTTGTGGAATTTCAATGAAAAAAATATGGGGTTCCCACACTGCTTTTCTACTGACGGACCATCATGATGGAAAAAGGAAACCAGACTTCACATCCCTCACCTGTGCTGTGTAGTTTGGAGATTTGAATGCCTCTTATTTATAGAAAAGACCTAAACAAACCTGCTTTAAATTGTTTCACTTTTCTACAAGATGAATAGAACAGACCTGTTAGGCTTTGCCTGGACCCTGCTTAGAGCAGCATCCCTCCATCAGGGTGTTTTCCTCTTCCTTGGTCTGACTAATTTTAAACAGCCAGAAGATGCCATTGCTGTGTCATCATTCGTGGTTAGGTGAAATTGGCCCAATCCTCCAGTTAAAGACCCCCACATTTCTTGGCATGTCTCCAGCCTCTGCTCATTTCTCCTGTTGTGTTTCCCTCATTGTTCCTTGCTCAAGAGAAAGACTCTGCCTGTGAGCACCTTCCCAGCATATCAAAGCCTGGCCACAGCTGAGGTTGTTTCTCTTCTCTTCTCTGTTTCACAAGGATCTTGGTCAGGGTAATGCCACTACCCAGCTTTCCCTGTGTTTATGGTGGATGAGGAAAGTTGGGTGGTGTTTTTGAGAAAGCTTCAGTTTCCCAACCCAGGAAAATACTCCATTGACTTTTCCAACAGAGCAGAGACAAGTTCTCTGCTGCACAACAGGCAGGCAAATAATCCTCATGCAATTTATCTCAAATCTCTTGATCCAGTCTTTGAATCTAGGAGCTTAAATCATGTAAATACATATGAAAGCCTATTATCTCCTTTGATCATATTAACCTGCTGCTGTTCACAATTAGTTTGAAGTCTTTGTCTGAAAAGCTTCACATTAGTGTAAGAAGAGACGCAGGGGAGGAATTCAGCCTGTCAGAAGAAAATTACTTTTGGGAAGGCAAAAATTTCGTACAGTTACGTGATTTAAACATAATTCTTGCTAGTCTTAACATGGAAACCAAATCCAGCTGTAGCAGAAAGAGCTCCAGGATGCCACTGAGCCCTCTGCAAGGCTTGTCTTAGGGCAAACGGTCTCTGGCTGTGGGTGGACACAACCTATAGTGGGTTGACAAATGGACAAGGTCAAGGTCTGGACATTAAAGAATTTATGATCTAAATAAACAAATATTTTGGGGATAAAAACCATAATGTTGTTCCCATTTTAAGGTGTATCAGTGGTTAGTCCAGATGAAATGCTGAGTTTTCAGTCCAGCATCTTGTCTTATTCATGGGATGATCCCTCCCTCTCTGGAGGGATTTGATTGTGTTTGAAAATGTGTTGATCAGGTAATGGGAGAAAAGATTTTATATAATGCTATTTCACCTTGTCTGTTAATGATATCAATTTCATTGCCTGGAATACCCTTGTCTGGAAAGAATGGCCATCCTGTTTCCTCTAAACACTGCCTGACATCATTCTTGGCGTGAGCTATTGGAGAAGTTCACTGTCCTTGTGAGATCTGAGTTTGAACCCATCTCTTCTGTCCCATTCACCTGACTTTTTTTTTTTTTTTTAGCCCCTCCAATTAGGTGAATGGATCAAGGATCAATGACAGCATTGTTTTGCTTATAGAAGGCGTGGAAATTAGTGCTTCTAATTTTGGATTTCTGCCTTCATCTGCCACTGTTTGAGGTGGCTGGAGCTGCAGCCTCCCAGAGGAAATGTACAAAGCAGCCACATCTCCACTTGTGCAATAGCAGCAGTGCCTCTTGTCTGTGAAGATGATATAAGTGGTAAAAAACTCCATCTGAGCCAGGCACAGCCAGGTTTCCAGTTTAATTAAATGTGAGGATCTGTTGTAGGGGGAAGGGAAGAAATCTAACCCTGTTCAATGAGGGTATTCCAGAGGGAGCTGGTTAAAATAATCCACTAGGCTAATTAGCCATGTTATTTTCTTGTTGTTTCTGTGTACCCTGCATGGTATCAAATGTTTATAGTGGCTATACTCCAGTCATCAGCAAAAGGAAACAAAGAGCATCCTCTAAACATGATGCTGGAAGAAAGTTCACTCTACCACATCTTAATCTGTGCAAGACTCTGGGAGATCAGCATCTTTACACAGCTCCTTGGTCTGTCTGTGCTAACAAAATACAGTGGTTCTCCCTGTTTTCATGTGTCTGGCATGCTCTGATATTCCTGGATAAAGCTTACCCCACCCTGCTAAAAAAATCTGCTGAGCTCCTTGCTCTGCAACTCACCCTGCTGCCATGCCTGTAGCTGACAGCCAGTCCACACGATTAGACTTAATGCTTTGTTTTTCAAGAGGGAGATGGGGTCAGATGAGAGCTACACATGCCTCATGTTTTGTATTTGCACTCGTCCTGATTTGGTCCTTGTGGAGGTTTAAGCAGAGCAGCAAAGAGGCTCTTGTGGCCATTCTGAAGGACACTGTTGGCAAAGGCACTTGTGTCCTGACTCTGCCTCAATGAGCCATTGATGAATTGTGGCAGAAGTGCATCAAGGTGGTAAGAGGAGAAATCCACCTGTAAACCTAAAAAGAGTTTGGGAAACCTTCACCTGAACGTGATAACCTGGTTTGTATCAGACAACAAAGTGTTGGCTTAAAAACCCCAGCCAAATATTTTGGTACACAGAGCAAATCCTTCAGCAGTGGGAGGAACTGTGCATACAGGACATCAGTGCTTGGTATGTGGCAATTTCAGAAGATGTGGGACCTCATCAATGGCAGAAAAGGTGCACATTACAAATGAAACCCAGTTTCACACCTGTTCTTGCCCTCCTAGCCACAAACAAACACACATTGTCACACCAGGCAGGGAGCAGCAGCAGGGCGAGAGGGGATTGCTCCTGTTCCTGCAGGCAGAGGAGATGGCTCCCAGTTACACACACATCCAGAAAAAGCCACCTCGGGTGGTCTGTGGAAAAGCCATATTCCTTGGACAATTTGATAGGGCATGATACTGGGAATAATAACAACATCTGAGCATTTCTGTGCTTCTCTCCTCACTGAGCCGAGTGACACGTGCTTTTCTGGCACTGTGAGAGACTTTGCTAAATGACACAGCAGCCAGACATTTCCAGACTTGTGATAATTTGGGGAATTGTAAAGGAATTGTTTACCAGTTGGATAGAGGAAGGAGAGGGACCAGGAATGCAAACACTCGAGGTACCTGCTCTCTGCTCCCCTGCTAGTAATGATACTCTGAGCAATGATAATTCAGGAGCAGCCCTTTACCTGGCAGAGATGATTTTCCTATTAGCCAAACTTCTAGGTCACCTCATGTGAGCTCTGTGCAGAACTCACCAATGCATTATGCAGATCTGCTTGTCATTTCTACCCTTTCAATTCACCTTGATTTCTGCTCTTCAAAAACTAGGGGGGTCAGGAACAGGTTCATACCTGTATATGTTCTATATCCAGGAAAATGCCAGAGATTTGCTTCACAACAGTTGTAGCAATGAGGAAGAAGTGAAGGCAAAGGGAGCTCTGCTGCTCTCTTTGGGGTTTGTCCTGAGTGTTGGACTCTTGCAAATGTTTCTATTGGATCAATGCCAGTCTCAGGGACCTCTGTAGCAAAAGAGTTGGCCTCAGGGAGAGATCTGCTGGTCCCCAAGCACCCACTGAATTCAATCAGCTCCTGCAGAACTACAGAGAGATCTGGCTGTCCAGGTGAAAAGGAAAGAAACCCACTGCCTCACAGCAGCAATTCCTTGCTGATGGATGCAAATTGCCACAGCCTCATGGGTGGATCTTGCTTTGAGCACACCTGGGCTGTGAGTACCAGCTTATTTAATGCATTTTCTTCTCTGACTCTGTGTCTCAGAGGTTTTCATGTGGCCTTTCCAATACAGCCTGCAGGACATTCTGTGTCTGCCAAAGTACCCTGGCTGAGGGGACTGAGATCTCCATACAGGCTGTTCTGAATTATGATTGAAATTGCAGCAGTGCCAGGACTTTTCAGGTTTGCAGGTGTTCAGCAGCCTGAACACTGATGGGAAACCTTCCTGAAAAGATATGGCCCATTCAGTCAGGAGTGCTTGGGTATCTGGATGGAGCTTTCTGAACTGTGTAGTCCACAATGTCAAAAGAAAGGGTCAAATTAATATTTCTAAACTTAAGATTTTACTAAAATCCACTGCTTCTCTGTTGTTTGGCTTTCCCTGACCAAAGACCAACATGCAACCAGACTTTCTACTCATTATCTTTAATCTTCCTGGAGCTCAGGGAAATAGAATCCCAGGGGCTTACTTTCACCTTTTCCTTTACTAAGGAGTCAATTCACCCTTCCCTTGAGATCTGTGAGGATGCTCACTCTGGTGACCTGCCTGGGCAGGAGAGGAAAATGAATAACCATAAGGAGGCAAATGTGACCCAATGAAAATTACTGCTAACCTTTAACTTTCCAATGAAGCAGCCATTTCTTGTGCCTGGTGACAGCCTGTGTGATGGGCTCAGGGCTCTGGAGAGGGGATATTCCTTGTGATCAGAGTCAGGACACCACTTGTGTGCCCAGTTTGCAGTCTGCTGAGTGCTGACAGAGTGGCAGCAACACTGAGGGGAATGTCTGGGGATTCCTGTCCTCAGTCATCAGCCCTTGACATAGGCATGCAGAGTGGTCTCCCAGCATGAGCCATGTACCTGTAGCTGAAGGATTTTGAAGCATGCTGAGGTTCTCATTATTTTCTGAGTCTGGCCACAACTCTGTTGCTTCCTCTGAGACTGTTCCTTCTGCTTCTGAGGAGCTGGCAGGAGCCCAGCTGGCAGGGAGAGTTTCTGAAGAAGCACCCTGAAGTTGTGTGCAGTGCTCAGGGCCAGCCTTACAGACCAGGACTGTGCTCACACCTCTGAGAGGCAGTCAGGTAAGGAGAATCTGGAGAATATCCTGAATATCTGATCCTGGATAGATCTGTGCCAAAACCAAGCCCACAGCCCACAGTTGCATCTCTGTCCCAGGCAGCCTTTTCTAAATGGATACTGGGAAGCAAATAAAAATGGCAGAGGGTGGTTGGAAGCATGGAGAGATCTCAGCTATAAGATCAGAGCTGTATGGAAATGGTAACTTTTCTGTTTGTCCTTTGATGTGTTTTGGTTCAAGCCCTGCAAGTCACTGATGAAGAGACAGTGAATTATGTACACTCAGAGAGTAACAGACACACAGACCTGAGAGAGTAAATGGTCTCTCTGATGGACTATTTGCTGTGGTGGTGTTTAGTCACATTTCTCTCACTGTCAGAGCCAACAGGGAACCTGTTTTGAAGAACATCCCCATACAAACACTGTAAATCCCATTGGCTCCAGCAATGGGGCTTGCAGGGGTGAGTGTGTGCTATGGGAAGCCAGAATTTGGGAAAGGTACTGGGAGCCAGGCTGCAGGCTGCTGGTGTGCCAGAAGTCCCGGTACTGAAACTTTTGCCTGAGCTACTTGGGCATAATGGCACATTTCCCAGTCATGATCCCTTTTTCCCATGGGCTCCCAGAGTTTTGAGCCATGCCAGATATGTCAAATGCTCTCAGATCTGCACCCTGAAGTTTCTCAGAGATGAATTACCACATGTAATTGCTGTGATGGATAACACAGCAATGTATTGAACGGGGCCCTGGAGTCATTCAGGACCTACATTTGCCCCTTTTGTTCAGATGGAAAATTAAATGATTCTTAAAATAATAAATGTGCACCCTGGAGAGAAATACTCAGCTGCTCCCTCAAGAGGTGCTCTGCTGTTGTGTTGAGCAAGGCATAACGAAGGTAATTGAAAAGTTATTACTTTGGGGGCAAATTTGTCTTGGCTTGTACTGCCTTGCAAATAGATTTAGTTGTGAAGCAACCCATGTACTGCAGTGGGGGAACAGCTGTGCTTCAGGAAACCAGGCCACCAGATCTGGGGCCAGACTCTGCACCTCCCTCTTCTTTGTGTGGTCTTGCTTCCTCTTGCTAGGACCAGCCTTTCCATGTCTTGCATGTAATTTTGTCTTCTCTGTGGCTGTAGTCAAAGGTGACTGTGAGAATCTCTGTCCTTGGGGATATTAAAAACTCAGCATGATGAAACCAGAGCAACACAATCTAACTGTAAAGCTGGACCCTTTGTGGAGAGGGGAAGACCAGAGACCTCCAGAGGTCCCATCCTGCCTCAGTTGTGCTGCTGCTTTGGTGCTGGTTTGAAAAGAAAAGGAATTAAACCTTGCTAGTTATGCAGAGGCAAGAAGGCTGTGGGAGATGCACTCTGCCTCACCAGAGAGTTGTGTACCAGACTGAGGTACAGCTGATAAATTCTTTGTTGGTTGTGCTAAACATCTTGAAGGTGTTTTTGTGTCTCTTAGATGAGGCAGTGACAGTGACTTTGTCCCCTGCAGCTCAGAGAGGGGTGGGACAATGCACCTTCACCTATGAGAAGGTCATTGATTCCTTGAGATGTTTTCAGTGATGGTGAAGGAGGGATTGTGTGAGGACCCAGTGTGCAACTGGTCATCCCTGTCCTGCACACCCTGAAGAAAGAAAAGCTAGAGAAAATCAAAAGGGAAAATTTGCTTCTTGGTGTCAGCCTGGGACTTGGCCTGGCTCTAGGGAACTGGAAAGAAATGTTTTAAAAACAGCTTTTCTCTTTTTTGATTTGTTTGGTTTTTCCAGCTTCTTTAAAAAAAATTAATTCAAGGGAAATTACAGTTTTCACATGTCGGTTTTCTGTTTTTAAAAAAGCTCTCAAATAATTAGAGTACTCAAAGTAAACGGCCTGCTATGACTCCATTAAAGCCCTGTTGCACTTCTGCCATTTTTCTGTATTTCAAAATGCTTTAAAGATGGGACTCAAATAATCAACATTAATTGCCAACCAAACAGAAATGAACCTTTTAAAAGGGAAACAATTTTATAGCTCTAATTTGATTAAGTAGCAAAGCATGTTGTTTCCATTTTAAGTGGACAGTATAAACATAAGTAAAGTTAATATTTATTAATCTTAATGTGCATGCCAGGTAATTGCAGTGCCCACCACAGCAGCGAGGGCTGCGTGACTCTTGCTCTCTCGCTGTATGTTTGCACACCCCTCGGGTAAACAGGAAGGAGAGGAAGGTTTGGTGCTAATGAGTTGAAATTCTCTTTCCAAAGGGCTCCTGATTTTAATCATGTGCTAAGGACTAGGGATACAGGTAGGTAATCGTGTTTGGTGACCATGGCCAGAATCCAGGAGAGAGTGAGCAGCTCTGGGAGAAGCTGTGACTTACACACGCAGAGTCGTACATCTACTCTCCTGCATGGTAGTAGTTTCCCACACAGAAATCTTTCCATACTTCCAAAATTGTTTTTGTAATATTGTTTTTTTAAATTCTTGTCGATTTTCTTGCAGTCTTGAAGCAAATCCAGCTGAGGTGTGAAGCATCCTAACGCTGTGAGCAGGACCAGCACTGCGCTGTCACCAACACGAGTTGTGGGTCATTGCTGGAAGCTGAGTCATGAGTTGAGGAACTTTTGGGTCCGTTTCTGGCTTGCTGTGACTCTCCCTGTGCAGAGGATGACACAGGGTGAGGGCAGAGCTGCTCTTGCTGGCTGGCAGCAGCAGGGATTGCAGAGCAGCAGAGCTTTAGCAGACACTGGAGAATGGTCTCTCCTTGGCTGTGAGTTTGAATCCATCTCAGGACAGCCATGTCTGAAAGGATTCTCCTCCAACAGTTTTACTTGCCACGTGTCTGTAATTCTGCTCCCTTCCACCAGTGCAGTGATCTCCTCAGCATCCTGTCTGGAGGACACAGGGCTTTCTGAAGGAAAGGTGCATTGACAGGGGAGTGGACATTCATGTGTGGGAGAAGGGCCATGATAGCTGCCCAGGCAGATCAGGCCCATCATGTTCCTGAGTCAGAACCATACTGAGGCAGAGAGCTTTCCTGTCTCTGACTTGCCTGTGCCTGAGTTGAGCCCACTGTAACCCCGTGGGCTTCACATGGCAAGCTGAGTGTTGCCTTCATCACACCATGGCTGTTCAAATCCCAAGCCTGGGTGGGACCTGCCAAGGCAAGGCAAGATTGGCCCCACAGCCCTGCAGATGGGGCCAGTTGGTATGAAGCCCGTGGCATCTGGATCAGTACTTACTCAGATTAATACAAGCTATTTCCAAGACCATTTGTGCTGGGCAGGAGCAGATGTAGAAATTTTCTAACCTCCTCTCAAATGACTTGGTTGAGAAGAAAAGAGCCCCAGAGCATCACAGGTCTAACATTTGATTTCCCCATCAAGCCTGCTCAGCATCTTGCAGGATTTGCCCTCCTGCATCCTGCCTTTTAATTGCTGACTGATTGTAATATAGGATTTTATTTTCCCTATAATGACTCTTGGGGCCCCCAGATGTTCTCCTCAAGTGTGGTTGCGTCAGCACTAGAGATTGAATGACTGATACCAGCAATTTTTACAGCTTGAAAGAAGAGAAATATGTGAAGGGGATTTAATTTAGCTCCAATATTGTGTCTTCATCTTCAAGACTCTACAAGAAAATGACACCAAAAGGTTATTTTACAATGAGAGGAGGGAGAATTAGCCCGAGAGAGGGAGAGATCACCAAGCTGGCTTTCTAATATCAGTTCATTACAGAGAACACATTTGCGCAGCCACTTTGCTGCTGTTAATTTAAACCAGGATGATTAAAAGCTGTAATTGCACCATTTTAAATAAATGTCCACTATCTGGATTATTATATTTTTAATTAGTATGTCCCTGTCGAATGTTTTTATCCCTCTGATTGATTTGTTTATACTGTATTTATTTATAATTCCTTGATCTCCCTGACCCTGCTGCCTCCTGAGAACACAGTTTGATTGTGATTCCAGCAAATGGAAGAGGACTGAACCAGGAAAGAGCAAAAGGTATCAGGTCAGCTTTCTCTTATGAGATCTTTGTGGCTCTCCTTCTTTGTCTCATGACCCAGGTGCTCTTCTGCTCTTTTTTCTTCGCCAGGGCTGTGGGGGAAGATGAACAGCCTGGAGGACTGTCTGGCTAGAAGGCAGGAGAGGAGAAAACTGAATTGTTATCCAGCAAAGCTCAGCCTGTGGAACTGGCAAGAGCATCATCCTGTGTGTTAGGACGCATTCCTTAACCACTGTTTCACAGACAGGAACCTGCTCCTGTGGTGTAAGTTCCAGAATAAGCACTTAGACCCATGATACCCCATTGCATGTTGTTGTCTGCCAGGGATAAGGAGCTGCAAGCAAGAATGACTTGTAGAGATCATGATCTGGATGCTCAGGGCACTCCTGAGAGCTGCTCTGGGGCACCTGAGAGAACACTGTTGCTGAGACTATTTGGGAGGCTGCTTGCTCCTGTAGGACTCCAGGGCATCTCTGCTGATGGGTTTATCTCCTGTCACATGCAGAATCTGCAGGACAGGGGCTGTCACTTGCTCTTTGTTCTGCACCCACTACAGGAGGTTTCTGATGGCTGGCAAGGGCTCTGAGACACTCTAAGGGCATGAATGCATGGTTTGCCTGCCAGGCAAATATTGCAAACTTCCAAACACTTGACTTTCCCTCGTTTCCTACAGTCTCTAGAACCCCTAAGGAATGGACCAGGCCTTCAGCATAATAGAAAAGGAGCCTGCATGTGTCCCCTGGCTACACATAGTATGTGGCCTCACCATATCAGCTCTGTCAGCTTTTTAATGGCTTTTCCTCTAGCAGTGAGCCAGATGCAATGCTGCAGCTGCTGTGTGGAGTGGGAGGAAGCCTGGTGAGAGCCCATGGCCAGGAAGGCTTTTGCAAAGGCAACATTCTTACTGGGCAAATTTCGGTGTGGACTGAGTGACAAGGAAATGGATGGACAGACTTACCAGGTAACTATACTGGAATGGTGTTTGGGCATCTGTAGAGATCATTTCCAGGAATAAATGTTCATGAGGCACTTGCTACTAGGAAAAATGGAGCACAGCACTGAAGGAAGCCTCCTGGAACAGCACATCCAGTTGCATGACATCAAATTTCAACACGGACATGAATTTGCTCTTAGAGGGCCACATACAGGGCAGCCAATTATGTTGCATGTAAGTGACACAGCTCCACTCCAGGTATGTCCTTTAGCACAAAAACAGAGGGTGTCACAAGGACAGAGCAGCAAGGAATGGAAGAACAGAGCCTCTGCAGGCATTAGCCATGTCCTCATTGTGAATCCTCCAGCTACACAGCCAGAAAATTAGGCAGAAACCACACATGAGCACCAAAGCAGGATTTCATGAGTACTTGAGCAGCCCCTGGGCAGGTACAGCACTGGATGAATGGGATAGGTGAGAGGGTGGCCATGATTTTGTACAGCATTAGAGAGAATTATAGTCTGCAGCAAACCAGTCATTTTGGTCAATCAGAAAGGGTAATTACACTGAGATCTCTGGGAGGTAATTTTCTTGTTGGCTGGTAATCAGCCTCTGTGTTCCTTTCTTCTTATTTTAATTAAAAATATTGGTTTGCCATGTTCACCAGGCACCTAGCTTGCTCTGCCTGAGCACAAATGTTTAATAGCATTTTGTAATTGACTGAATTGTCTATTAGTAAAAAAACCTTGTAATTTAGTGAGCATCATTAGTGCTTACTGTTATACCTGACACAAAGCTAAGGACTCCCACCTTAAGAATTTAGAGACAAGAGCGGTGTTAAAGACAAATTAAGGCAATTTTACATGAGACTACTTGGAAAAGTGGAGCTGATGGAGGGGTCAGGGTGAGGCATTGGCATTCTGCAGCTCTGCTCTCTCAAACTCTTTCAGTCTGACAAGTGAAAGTGGGTTTGAAAGTCAATGTATTGATTTTACCTAAGAGAAACCCTCAACTTTTACAAATGGCTTTCTCCTGTGAATTTCCTCTTGCAACCTTTGTCTTTGGCAGGCTCCCCGGGCAATTGGTGGTCAGTGTTAAGGCAGGTGGAAATGCTGTTTGGATGCCCTGGTCTCTCTCTCATCTGGGAAGCAGGGCATGGTGTGTCTGATACTTCGCTAACTATGAATGTTAGAATGCTGGAAAATCCCATGGCAGAGCTCCTGGGAAGGCTGTTCAGGAAGGGTCAGGGCACAGCTGGTTCTCTGACCTGGCCAGATTTGTGTGCTCTGTGCTCAGTTCTGACCCAAGGTATGGGTGCTACCCACCTTACTTTTTTTAAAGGGCAAAAAGAGATAACTCACATGGTTATTCATGTAGGAGTTTGTTCTTTATTCGTTTGTGGTTCTCACCACCTGCCCACTGGTGTGTGTGTAGAGAAGACCTGGATAATTTTGAGGTCCCAGTGCTTTTTCTGCTGGTGGTTCTTCCTGCTCCCAGGGACAACACCCCAGGGAGAAACATGATATTGGGATCCTTTGAGGGGACCTAACTGGCAGGGAATCCCTTGTGGGCTGTTCAGCTTGCAAGGCTGTGTTGCTTTTTCAGGGTAATGGCTGTTGCTGCAGTCTTCCAGGTGACAGGATGGTATCAACTCCTTCCCCTTCATGGACCCTCCTCTGATCTCTGTGGATCTAAAAGGAGATGTTTCCACCTCAGGGTATTCCCCAAGGAAGGAGGAGGAAGAAGCTTCTCTGGTGTCCTGTTCTGTCTGAATGATGGCCAGGCTTTGCTTCACACAGCTCTGCAAGAAGAGGGAGTGGTTTTCTATGAAAAACTCCAACTTCCCCAGGCCACTTTTCAATATATAAAACTCCTCTAGACCTCCATACTCTTTTCTAGAAAATTGTTTCTGAAATATCACCTCCCCTCCTGCTCCTACAGTTGTTTCACTTGCCCTGTGCTTGGCAGTAGGGCTGTCTGTCTTCTGGAGGGAAGCTTCTACCTCAGAGCCACTTGCATCCTGAGTCAGGGTGAGGTGGTCCAGCATCCTCACTTTTGTCAGCTTGCAAAAGTTATGCAACAGTTTTCAGGGTCTGCAGTGGGAGTTTGTTCATCTGCTGCCTCAGTGTTTCCTTTGGAAAGTCTTCATGAGCATGTGGGCATCCAGCAGGATTGCATCCAGGTTGCTGCTGATGGTACCTGCAGAAGCCATGTGATCTTTCACAGTCACTTGGCCATCAGCTCAGAAAACTTAACTGGCTTCCCCTCAGAAGTCAGGCTGCCTTGGGGCACAAAAGATCAGCGTGTGGTCAGATTTTCCCAACACCCTCTTCATGGGTTAGTTTCTGATTTTCCTCTATGTCTCCAGTCAGGAATTCTAGCACTAAGGTAAAGAGGTTGTTCATTACAACCTTAAGCATTTCCACTAAGGCCTCCTGAGCCAGCTTCTTCTCCTGGAAGAGAGAGTTACAGGATGACACAATTACAGCACAGAATGATTTGTTCCTTCCCTCATTTCTTATCTTCTTCCTGCCGCTGGTTGATAAACTTGATTGATTGAAAGCTGGCTACAAGGAACTCATTAATGTGCCCAGATATGGCTTCTACTTTGTTCCTCTGTCTCAGGATCTCCTCAATTTTTTTCTTTGCCTTATTGCTGGTGTCAGTATCACCACTGCTAATGTGGCAAAGAAGGGAATTGATGGTGGAGGTGACGTTATGACATGTGTCATCACTGTCTGAGGAGATAAGCAGGGTTTGGAATTCAGGGTTCATATCTAACTGGATTATATCTTTCAGTCTAAAGAGACTGTGTTTTCTGCAGACCAGCCTGCTCGCTTGCTTACTTGCGAGTGGAGGCAATGTCTGGGGAGCCATATCCACAACTGAAATTTCCTCCTTGAGGGCAGGTGGGCTCTGGCTTCAAGGGTGCATCTCTGAATGCTGACACGAGACTTCACATCTTGTGTTTGAACCATGCTGAGGTTTCTCATTGAAACACGTTGTTGAAGAAACTCTTGACCTGCCAGGTTCCTGTTTTGCAATATGACCCAGCATCCTCATATGTTCTTCAGGAAGATCCCCAACTGTTTTGAACAGGCTAATTCCTTCCTCTGCCCCTGCCACTGCTACTTAGGCTGCAAAGTTTCAGAAGATCTGAGTGAATAAGGAGAGGATGAAAACCAAAAAATGTCAAGGGATTTACATGGGAGCCGTTTCCTGAAAGTTGCCATTAGGACAAAACCCACTGCATTTTACCCAAGGTAGAACACTTATTATCACATTACTTCACTTTATTCTGGCATGTTAAAAACTGGCTACTGTGACATGAGAAATGTCCTTTAGAAATGAGAAACAGACACTTAGTTTGGGGGAAAAAACCCTTGTCAGTGCAACAGCACTGCCTGCATCCTGACACAGCTCCGTGGAAAGCCCCTCTTTGCAGGAGCTCTGACCGCAGTCCATCTCCCGGTGCTGAGCTCGGAGCCAGAGGTGGAACAGCTCCTGGCTCAGAGGACCCTCAGCATCTGCTCGGGCACACACGAACCTTGAGCAGGGCTCTCTGTGCTCTTTGGCTCTCTCTGCTGGCTGCAGAGCACCCCAATCCTGGGCTTGTGCTCGGCACTGTCCCCCCAAAGGCACCTTCTGGGGAGCACACATTGCTGTGGGGGCCAGACACGCAGGGTGAGGATTGTTGTGTTTGATCCTCTAGGAAGAATCACAAACCCTGCCAGGCACAAGAAGTAAAGCAGGAAAAAAGAGCAGCCAGAAAAGATTTACAAAAGAGCTTTGCAAATGTGACAGCTGATTTCCAGAGGGATCCTTTTTTCTTCCTCAGTCATGAGCAAAAGGAGCGTTTTTCCTTGAAGGCAGAGTACAGAGCTCTGTGTAAGGCAGCAAATGATCTACCCCGGGCAGAGCAGCACCAGGCTGATTGCTGGGCTGGGAGGGAATCACTGACTTGGGCTCTGTGCCTGGGACATCTCCTAGCAGGGGCTGTGGGATGAGAATGGAGGGCCCAGAGCATCTCTCAGCTCTCTTCCTGGGAATGCTTTTCCAGGGCTGGAGGCCAGAAGTGCTTCATCCTCCTGCACCACAGAGCACAGCAGGCTGCTGCCTGCAAGAGCCAGCCAGCTGCAAGGGAGGGGGAGGCAAGCAGTGGAGAGCATCAGGAGGGATGCTCTGTTGTTGTACATCCGACCAAGTCACTTTCTCTCTTGTCCAGCAGCCAGTCTGGGTGATAAACAAAGCCTGGGTTTGCATTATTTAATGTTTTCTCAGGGAATATCTTTGTAGAAAATACTAGGGATCTTTGTTAGATTAATTTTGTTAATTGAACGACCAGGTGTGTTTCTTTATCAGATGATGCTGGAAGTAATAGTTCACAGCCCAAGCTGGCACTTTTACTATACATATGAAGAAAAGTGAACTTGTGGCAGGGAGGGGGGGGGTTGTGGCTTTGTTATTTTTTTTCTTGTATTCTACAAGTTGTTTATGGGATAAGTTTTCTAAGACTAGGATACAAAACGTTTTCTGAGATACCCAGTATGTGGCCAAACAGCTATTGTCAGAGTGAAATTGGATTTTTGGAAAAAATAACAAATAATTACCTAATAAAATAAAGACAAAGGTGAAGGAAAAAGGAATAAAAGTGTGTTTTATTGCATTAGTCTGGTGATAAGCTGACAAAGAGTCAGAAGGTGTTCAGTGAGAAAAGAGTACAGTCTGTTCCTTTATCATAATAACTTTTATTGCCTAGGTATATCTTCTCTTACCCTGCTCAATAACCATCCTGCTGCTTTGCTTGCTGAGAATTAGGACTCTGTTGCAGCAGTGAGTGCTGCTTTCCAAGCACCTGGTGCCCACCCATGCAGGGGCTGGGGGACAGATCTGGTGCTCCTCAGAGATGCTGAGAGTTGGGTGGGATTGAAAAGGAACTTTCCTGTGGTGCAAGCAGAGATGGGAATTAGAGATGCTCCCAGTAGCTGCAATCAGCTGGTGCAATTCTTGTGAGGAGCCCCAGAGGCAGAGTAAAGGCAAGGGCACCACAAAGCATCTTATGGGCTCTTTTGTGGGGAGGAAACTTGTGCCCATGGATCTAGGTTCTTGGTCTTTTCTGCAGAGCCAAAAGGAGTTAGGTGGTGCCAGAGTGGACTCAGGATATGAAATCTGGGTCCCACAGGTTCTTCCTCTGCAGTACAGCTAGGATCACTTCAAGCTATTTGTCCCCAACAAGCTTTGTGGACCAAGGAATACTTCCCTTTTTTACCAGTTAGAATTGCACCTAAAAATAATCTTGACCTGCTTGCTAGATCTAGAGACATCCCCCAGCACCATTGGAGACTTTGCCTTTGGGGATGGTTGAGAAGCTCCTCACTGACTTCCCACAGGTTATGTGTGTTTCCAGGCCTTATAAAGTTTTTCTGGTTTTCATTAAGGGCAACTCTTCAAGCAGCAGTTTCAAGCTCTTTTATGTTCCTTACAGACATTTCTCCACATGTGCCTCAGGTGAATCACCTGCTGCAGGTACCTGCTGCAGGGGCATTACTCGGGTCTGCCCATGGCACCCAGTGCAAGAGGGGAGATGAATCATCTGAGTGTGGATCACCACAGCCCCTAACCTCCCCCAGACCCGTGCTGAGCCTCTCCCTCCACGGAGCCTCCTCTCTGACCTGCAGAGAATGCTCTGCTCTTGGGCAGCTCTGGTCTGTGTGCTGTACCTGTGTGCTCATCCAGACTCAGCCTTGCCCAGCAGGAGAATTCCCAGCCTGGAGAATTGTTCCATGGCTCCATGTCTAGGGATTGAATATACTTATTTAGTCTCTTTAGCCCATAACTCCCACATATCAAAGGTGAAAAAGAAATCTTTCTTTTTCTTTCTAGTCTTTTTAGCTCAGCATGGCAAGACTGTCTCCTGCATCATGTTTGTACAGCACCTGGGATTGCTGGTGCTGCCACAGTGTAATCACATGTGGTGATACTGCATTTAATGCCTTGGAAGCCAGCTCCCCATGCTCCATGAACTCCTGAGCTGACACAAGGAGCAGTCTGTCTTTCTGTCTCTGAACTGGGGACATGCCTTCACCAGTACATCTTCATTAAGCTTCCCGGAAGCTGCCATGGCATACCATCAGCTGTATTGAAACAGGCTGGTGGAGCTTATGAATCACTGTCTTTAAATCCTGCTTGTGACTGAGGATCATCCTCATCCCTTTTTGGGATGAGTTTCACTCCAGCAATTGGCAGGATTAAACTCCCTCCAGAAGCATGGGTTGAGCATTATGAACAAGGGGAGAAGCCTCAGGCGAGTAGTGGTCTATTTATATCCCATGAAAGATGGACTCTGTGCATAAGAATATTCAAGCCCCTGGCCCCTCCACCCCCCTCCTGTTCCTCTAGCTGCTCTCTTGAGGCTGTCTCAGCAGTGAAAAAATTTGCTTCTTCTTGAAAGCTAAGAGGAACCTCAGTCAACACAAGAGTGAGCAGCCAGGGACGGGGATGTCTCTGCTTTACTGAATCCCCTGAAATCTACTCTGTTGATGCTACACCGCAGCAAAGGAATCAGATGTGAGCTGGGACAATTACTGTCTCCTCACAGAGTCTGTCTCCACATTTTCAAGCAGGGTCCTATTCTTACCCTGCCTGCTTTTTGCAGCTGAATACTGATCTGTATTATCTGCACTTCTCAAATATAATTTTGGAGGCATTTCCGTGCATTGCAGCCCTGTCCATCCCCCAATAGTGAGTTAATCCTGCACACTTCACAGCTGCACCAGCTGCAGAAATCTAGGGCTCAAAGAGGGTAAGGCTCTCCCCCTGTCCCCACAAAGTGCTGTGAGGACCACTGTGCCCTGCCCAGTCTGCACCACCCCCAGCTATGGTAAAGAGGGCAGACCTAACCCCAAAGCACTCATGTGGAGCAAGCATTTCCCCAGACCACACCACAAAACCTATCCCTCTTCCAAGGAAGGAGGAGAGAAGCTCCCAGGAGCTGGGGAAGCACAGGGTTGTGTCACAGCAAGGCTTCTCCAGCAGCTGCAGGGTCCCAGTGGGCCAGCAGCAGTCCTTAGCCCTGTCTGCAGCTCCAGGGAGGGAGGGCAGAATCCAGCCCTGCCTCTGGTCCCCTCAGGGGAGCTGATAGCAGCAGCTCCCCTCCCTGGGCACGTCCCTGCTGCCTTTGCCTGTTCCCTTTGTTTGTGGAGGAGCCCAGCAAGCTCTGTAGCGGGGTTGGGATTTCACACTTGGCACTGCTACAGTTCCCAACGACACGGGATTCACCTTCCCCTCAGCTCGTATCAACAGCCCCCTGCATACAGGGAAAGGAGGTGCAGACCATGAATGAAAGCAATGGGCCATGAGCCATCAAGAATGATGCCCCACAGAGAGCTACGCTCAGCACAGAGCAGGGGCACCTTAACAAGCCTTCAGCTGGGGAATCCACCTTCACTGGAGTCATGCTGAGCCCTCTGCCCATCAACATCTCTAAAATACCCCATTTTTCACCCTTCTTTTACATGTGATGGCTGCAAAATACTTATTTTTAATCCTGAATGATGAATTTCTCATCAAAGTGGCACCTAATCCCTGTGCAGGATGTTTGTCCTACAGCTCCAATTCACCTGTGGGTGTGTGGCACAAATCAGCACGGCAGAAAGCTGAGACTCTGCAAAAGCATGAAAAATTTGTCTTCCACTGAGAAAAGAATGTTTTTCTCACAATGCTATCTCCTACCCTGCTGAACACTTCAATATTGACTTTCAAGACGATGAAGTGGGTAGAAAAACTGCTGTGACCAGTTCATTAGATGGAGAGGGGCTGGTGTCATGGGCTTGACATCTCAGCTTTAGGGGGATGCGAAACCGCCCCCAGCACAGCAGAACAAAGGAAAACTTTCCGAAGGAATCCCAGAAGCAGTGTTTGTCAGGAATGCTGCAAGGAGTAAAATATGCCAGGCAAGAAAACCTTTTAGAGCCTGTGGCTGAGGAGGAAATGAGATGTGTGGTGTAAACTTGTAGCATGAACTACTTTTATCGTCCTCATCACTCGAAATACACAGCTAAGATTTTTACTGATCCCTCTGGTGATGGGTGTAAATCCTCCAGACTGACTTGAAGTGCCAGGTACTGTGGATTTTGTTCAGCCACAACTGTCGGGATTTGATACCTAAAATATCACTGTGGCTCTAGCTCTTTTAGTAAGACTACAGAAAAAAAAATCACATTATGATACACTGAATGTGTACATTTGTGTGGATGTGGACGGTGTTGGCTGCCCTGAGACAGGCAGCATTCTGAAGATGAGCAGCCTGAGAGGTAACCTCAGTTTTCTCATTGACCACCAAGCCTCAGCATCACCGTTTGAAACATAAATTTTATTGCAACAGAGAATTAAAAATAGTACATTTGAAAGAGTTGCAGAGTGCATGTCATCAAAGAACTAGTCAGAAATCACAACTCAAGCAAATCATGTACAATTGGAACAGAAAGTTTTATTAAAACAAGTGGAAATCAAACTCAAATTTTCCTTGTTTGTTTAATTTCACCATAACTGTGGATTGTGTATTTACAGTCTTCGCCTCTTGTGGTGAAGGTTCTGCTCAGAGCAGGGCAGGGATGGATGGGGAGGAGAGGTGGGTTTCAAAAGCTAACAGGATGTGAAAGTTTTCCAGAAGAAGTTCTTGCAGCCTGCTTTGCGTTCCCGGGGTGCCAGAGCGGGATTTGAGTTAGCCGAGCGCTCCAGCTCCAGTCTCACTTCATCCTGCTCAGCCCCTCGGGACAAGTCCTCAGACTCCAGGGCTTCATTTTCTGTCTGACTTGGCTCTGAGAGCAGTTCTGCCAAAAAGTACTTGGCCAGTTCCTTGGATACAAAAGACAGAAAGGGAAAAAGAGATAGAGAGACCACAATTACTGCTTGATTTTTGAGGGCTCACCACTCTGCTCCTCTAAGACTTCTCTGTGGCTGGATTAGAGACATTCAGGATGCAGGAGGAGAAGAGGAGCCCTGGCTTTCCAAAGAGCCCAGCCTGACAGCTGCTACGCAGCAGTTGTGTCTATAGCATCTACCTGGTGTGGGGAACAGACTGCTGTCCTGTCCATGACAGGGAATGAACTTGTCTTTACCTTCTTTTCCCACAGCTCCAGCACTCAGTGCCATGCTCGGCAAGGATGCCACGAGCATGCTGCTAAAGTGACACGGGAAAGGTCTTTGGGGGACCTGGCAGGGGACATTTGAATAGGTCACCGTCTCACTAGAACTTATTTTTCTTCTAGTCTCTCCAAGCCTCGTCTGTCACCCAGCACGGATAAGGCCATTGTTCTGTGCTCTGGGGAAGCTGCCTTCATTCTGTGACCCGGAGAAACCCTTGGGAGCTTCACCAGGAGCTCTGCCCTGTGCTCCAGCAGTGCCTGCTCCTTACTGACCACCAGCACCCAGCCGGACTGTCTCACCTCCCAGCACAGCTGCCCACCCTGCCGATGGCTCAGCCCCTGCGAGGAACGGGGGATCTGTGGGGAAAGGGGGGTCTGCAGCAAGGAACCGGGCGTCTGAAACGGGGACACTGGGGAAGCCTGGCGAGGATCTGGAGGGGTCTGCAGCAGGGGTACCGGGGCTGCGGCAGGGAGCGGGGGTTCTGCGGAGGGGATTCGGGGTCTGTGGCAGCGGGAGCCGTCGGGGCGCGGCGGGGCTCTCACCTGCTTCCCGGCGGCGGCGGCCAGCGACTTCTGCAGGAACTGCCGGAGCCGCGGGTCCGAGGGGGCGGCCGAGACGGTGCCGAGGGCCAGGGCGATGGAGAGCAGGGCCAGGGCGCACTGCAGGCGGCACGACAGCATCTCGCCGGCGGGTCGGGCGCGGGAGGCGGCGGCGGGAGGCGCTGGCGGCTCCGCTGCGGCTCGGCTCCGGCGTTGGGGATCTCCTCGCCGCCCGCCGCCTTTATAAACCCTTCTCCTGACGTCAAGGCGGGGGCGCCCCCCTCGCCCCACGCCGCCGGGGGTGGGTCTCTGGGACGGGAGGGATGGGGGGAACGGGACCGGGGATGCTCCGCTCTGCCCGATGCCGGCCAAGCCTCCGCGGCTCCCCCTGAGTTCCCCCTCTCCTCCAGCCACCCCCCCCCCCCACCCCGGCCGCCCCCAGCCCCCGTCCCCAAATCACCGCCCTGCCAGAGCTCCCGACCCTGCCCGTCCGCTCCCTCCTCCCCGTCCGCTCGCCCACCGGAGCGGCGCTGGGGGTCCCGGCTGTGCCGCCCACCCGGCTCTGACCCGGCGCCGGAGGGTGAAGCCCCCCAGCAGCCGCTCTGCCCAAGCCCCTCGCCCTGGAGCCAGTCCCGCCCCGTCGTGTGAGAAACGGCTCCAGAATCCGGGGCGCTGCAAAGGGTCCCCTAAAGGGGGATTGCCTCCGGCTCCTGCAGGGGGTGGGGGTGCTGAGGTGCCCTTGGGAGGTCCTTTTGCCTCCCCTGCCCCTGTGGGTCTCTCCGGCACCGGTTCCCAGGTTCCCTCCCGTGGGCAGCTCCGAAGGCAGCGGGAGCCTCGGGGAGATGCCCCGGCTCCTGCCGCGGCTCGGCAGCTCCGGGAAGCGATGACAAATCTGTGCCTGGCTCGGGGCGTGCTGGTCCCTGCCTCAGCCTGCGGGGACCCTTGTCTCCATCTCAGGGTCGCTGGATGTGCTGGCTCCTTAGCACGCACCTGTCCCACTAGGATGGTGGGACAGCCTCTCCCACTCCTCCAGCCTCTCCTGTGAGCTGGCTGGTGCCCACAACAGGAAAAGCTGCTTCAAACCCCCTGAAGGATCAGCATCCTCAGCTGTCTCCCAGCTGGCAGGAGCAGGGCAGGATGTGCTGGAAAGGGCCTCTGTTGTCAAAAAATGAGTATCAGAATCTTTCCTATCTCAGTTTCCAGCTGAGGAAAATCAAGGACTTGAGAAGAATTCAAGTATTGCAAAAAGGTCTCCAGAAACCTCCAAAATGATATTTTGTTCCATGATGAATTAATGTGCATTCTCTGCCCCACTTTCAACCCCGGGGCTGCTGTCTGGGTTTGTTGAAGCTGACCGGGGAGTGTGAAGCATGAAACAAAGTGTTCCTGCTCTGTTTTACAGTCCAACATGATGAATTGGTGCTGCTTTCTGGGTCCAGACCAGGTAGAACTTTGGGCTGCACTACAACTGCCCTTCCTGGATGGTGCCTCCCTTCCTTTGTGCAGTGCAGCTCTGCAGCCTCACATAGCTTTCATCCTCTTCATCTTTCACAAATTGTGGAGCAAAATTAATAAAAATCATGAGAGAAGAAGCTTTCATTTGTAGCCCCTGAGACCCTGAGGGTTGGGTTTACTTGTGCTGCATTTACAGCCAGTTTTTCCCCATCTGCCTGATATGAACAAGGCCAAGCTCTGTGCTCCTGAGACCCTGTCTGTCTTCTAGCACTGGTCTTGCTCTGGGGAAACCAGTGGAGAAGAATCAGTTCCTGCTCTGGTTTAGACAAATTCCCTTGCTTTGGGCACAGGACACAGCCTTCTACCAAGGCCAAGGGAAGTGATTGGACCCAAAAGAGCAGATTGTCCCTAAGAGCTGTGACTGTCAGAGCTTTTCTCTCCACCAAGATCCTGTGTTAGCAGCTGGACCAGCATCTCTCTCCTCCTGTGGGCAAAGAAGCAGAGCCAGTCCTGGGTGTGGCAAATGGCCAAGGCAGCAGATGCCAGGGCACCAAACCTATCCTGGACCTCTTGCCTGCCTTCAAGAGAAGCTTCCTAGGAAAGGATTCTCTCAGCAACAATAATTTCGCCACTTTTGTAGATGTGCCAGCAGCAGCAAGCTGGGCTCTTCCACTCTACTTGCATTGAGAATAGACTTGTTTTGTAGCCCCCAGGCTCTCCTGCTTGGCACAGCCCAGCCCAGCTGTGCCTCAGCAGTGCAAGCCTGGGCCAGCTTTGCAGAAGGCTCCAATTCCCCACCAGCTCATCCCAGCTCCCACAGCCCAGGGCTGCTTGGGTTCTACATTGGAGAGCAGCAGAAATGGAAATGAGAGATAACACTGGGTTACTTCAGACTCCCCTGTGGCTTACTGGAAGCTGTTATCTAACATCCCCTTCCACTGCACAGCAGGCAACTCTCCAGGCTGGCAGCCCTTCTGTCACTCAGCATGTAACCCCAAGGGGATGGGGACACTGGGAACTGCCATCACTGCAGAACTACCATTGTCCTTTAGCTTCTGCAGTGATGGATCTGCCCTAAAGTGCCAGAGGGATCAGTTCAGCACCTGCATTTCTTAGAGCATGGCAATGGGCTGGAGTGCAGCCTTGGACTGCTGCATAGGATGGAGAGCCGTGCTACATTTCGTCACCCTTTGGACTCACCTGGACACCAATGTGGAGATGAGAGCTGTAGGAGCTGGCAGAGTGCAGGAATAACCTCATTGATATCAGAGTTCCCCTCTTTCTCATTTCCTGATAACTTCCTGTGGGGCCAGCAAGATTTATATACAGCTAATGGGATTTTGCAGAGTTTCATAGCTCAGTCGGAGATGGATGGGTTCCATGTGGGCTGGCAGGGATGGTTTTAGGAAGTTGTTATGGTCCTGCTGCCATCAAATGGGGGAAGATAGCAGACTTGATTCCTAAGGGGTTTTGAGAGGCCATTCTTGATGTTGTGCCCAAACCCAGGCTGCTCACCACCTTGTTCTTCCCCAGCTACCCACAGGACCTCTCTGTGCATGAGCCCAGCTCTATTAAAGATGTTCAGACCAGAATTGTTCCTTCCCTGTCTTCACCCACACCTTGTTTTTAATTTTTGCTTTTACCCAGCCCAATCCTGCCCTGCCAATCCTCCTTGGCCAGCTGGCAGAGCAGGGCATCCAGGCACAGAGCAATAACACCCAATGGGACTTTGGGTTGGAGAAATGTTGTTGGAGTTGTTGGACTCACCACAGTCCAGTTCCAGGCAA